>NC_061508.1:11054714-11373248 GCF_022539505.1 Lolium rigidum | reverse complement strand
GAGAAAACAGTAAAACAAGTATTGCGACAGATTTGTATTTCGATATTAAAGAATGGACCGGGGTCCACAGTTCACTAGAGGTGTCTCTCCCATAAGATAAAAGCATGTTGGGTGAACAAATTACAGTCGGGAAATTGACAAATAGAGAGAGCATAACAATGCACACACATGACATGATAAGTATAGTGAGATTTAATTGGGCATTACGACAAAGTACATAGACCGCCATCCAACTGCATCTATGCCTAAAAAGTCCACCTTCGGAGTTATCGTCCGAACCCCCTCCAGTATTAAGTTGCTAACAACGGACAATTGCATTAAGTATGGTGCGTAATGTAATCAACAACTACATCCTCGGACATAGCGCCAATGTTTTATCCCTAGTGGCAACGAGCACAACACAACCTTAGAACTTTCTCATCATTGTCCCAGGTGTCAATGCGGGCATGAACCCACTATCGAGCATAAGTACTCCCTCTTGGAGTTAAAAGTAAAAACTTGGCCAGAGCCTCTACTAGAAACGGAGAGCATGCAAGATCATAAACAACACATGTATAATAACTTGATAATTAACATGACATAGTATTCTCTATCCATCGGATCCCGACAAACACAACATATAGAATTACAGATAGATGATCTTGATCATGTTAGGCAGCTCACAAGATCCAACAATGAAGCACAATGAGGAGAAGACAACCATCTAGCTACTGCTATGGACCCATAGTCCGGGGGTGAACTACTCACTCATCACTCCGGAGGCGACCATGGCGGTGTAGAGTCCTCCGGGAGATGATTCCCCTCTCCGGCAGGGTGCCGGAGGCGATCTCCTGGATCCCCCGAGATGGGATCGGCGGCGACGGCGTCTCAGTAATGTTTTCCGTATCGTGGCTCTCGGTACTGGGGGTTCCGTCACGGAGGCTTTAAGTAGGAGGAAGGGCAAGTCAAGAGGCGGCACGGGGGGCCCACACCATAGGCCAGCGCGGCCAGGGGTGGGGCCGCGCCGCCCTAGGGTTTGGCCACCCCGTGGCCCCTCTTCGTCTCGTCTTCGGACTTCTGGAAGCTTCGTGGAAAAATAGGCCCCTGGGCTTTGATTTCGTCCAATTCCGAGAATATTTCGTTACTAGGATTTCGAAACCAAAAACAGCGAAAACAAGAAGCGGCACTTCGGCATCTTGTTAATAGGTTAGTTCCAGAAAATGCACGAATATGACATAAAGTGTGCATAAAACATGTAGGTATCATCAATAATATGGCATAGAACATAAGAAATTATCGATACGTCGGAGACGTATCAGCGCCCTCGTCGTCGCAATGATGAAGATCGGCGTGATGGAGGTGGGCGTGGTGGTAGGCGTGACCGCCAGCCCACCCCCTATGTCAACACCACCTGTCAGATATGCGACATCCATGGGCACCCAGCCCATGACTGTTGGTGGCGCTATGGTGATGATCCCCGTGGTGACGGAGACCGTGGGAACAAAGGTGCCAACTTTACTGGAGTTGACACAAACTGGTACTATGACACTGGCGCTGATGGCGTGTAAGACACACGTCCGTTGGGAACCCCAAGAGGAAGGTGTGATGCGTACAGCAGCAAGTTTTCCCTCAGAAAGAAACCAAGGTTATCGAACCAGTAGGAGCCAAGAAGCACGTTGAAGGTTGTTGGTGGAGGAGTGTAGTGCGGCGCAACACCAGGGATTCCGGCGCCAACGTGGAACCTGCACAACACAATCACAGAACTTTGCCCCAACGTAACAGCGAGGTTGTCAATCTCACCGGCTTGCTGTAAACAAAGGACTAGATGTATAGTGTGGATGGTGATGGTTGTTTGCAAAGAACAGTAAAAAACAATTGCAGTAGATTGTATTTCAGATGTAAAGAATAGGACCGGGGTCCACAGTTCACTAGCGGTGTCTCTCCCATAAGATAGCAGATGTTGGGTCAACAAATTACAGTTGGGCAATTGACAAATAAAGAAGGCATAACAATGCACATACATATATCATGATGAGTACTATGAGATTTAATCAGGGCATTACGACAAAGTACATAGACCGCTATCCAGCATGCATCTATGCCTAAAAATTCCACCTTCAGGTTATCGTCCGAACCCCTTCCAGTATTAAGTTGTAAACAACAGACAATTGCATTAAGTATGGTGCGTAATGTAATCAACAAAAATATCCTTAGACAAAGCATCGATGTTTTATCCCTAGTAGCAACAGCACATCCACAACCTTAGAACTTTCTGTCACTGTCCCAGATTTAATGGAGGCATGAACCCACTATCGAGCATAAACACTCCCTCTTGGAGTCACAATTATCAACTTGGCCAGAGCCTCTACTAGCAACGGAGAGCCTGCAAGAACATAAATAACATATATGATAGATTGATAATCAACTTGACATAGTATTCAATATTCATCGGATCCCAACAAACACAACATGTAGGATTACAAATAGATGATCTTGATCATGATGGGCAGCTCACAAGATCTAACATGATAGCACAATGAGGAGAAGACAACCATCTAGCTACTGCTATGGACCCATAGTCCAGGGATGGACTACTCACACATCGATCCGGAGGCGATCATGGCGATGAAGAGACCTCCGGGAGATGATTCCGCTCTCCGGCGAGGTGCCGGAGGCGATCTCCTGAATCCCCCGAGATGGGATTGGCGGCGGCGGCGTCTCGCGGAAGGTTTTTCGTATCGTGGCTCTCGGTACTGGGGGTTTCGCGACGGAGGCTTTAAGTAGGCGGAAGGGTGGAGTCGGGAGAGTCACGGGGGCCCGACACGCTAGGGCCGCGCGGGCCCCCTCTAGGCCGCGCCGCCCTAGTGTGGCGGCGCCCCGTGGCCCCACTTCGTCTCCCCTCCGGTCTTCTGGAAGCTTCGTGGAAAAATAGGCCCCTGGGCGTTGATTTCGTCCAATTCCGAGAATATTTCCTTACTAGGATTTCTGAAACCAAAAACAGACAAGCGGCTCTTCGGCATCTCGTCAATAGGTTAGTGCCGGAAAATGCATAATAATGACATATAATGTGTATAAAACATGTGAGTATCATCATAAAAGTAGCATGGAACATAAGAAATTATAGATACGTTTGGGACGTATCAAGCATCCCTAAGCTTAGTTCCTACTCGCCCTCGAGTAGGTAAACGATAACAAAGATAATTTACTGAAGTGACATGCTATCATAATCTTGATCATACTATTATAAAGCATATGAGATGAATGCAGCGATTCGAAGCAATGATGAAGATAATGAGTAAACTAATGAATCATATAGCAAAGACTTTTCATGAATAATACTTTCAAGACAAGCATCAATAAGACTTTCATAAGAGTTACTCATAAAGCAATAAGTTCAAAGTAAAGGCATTGAAGCAACACAAAGGAAGATATAAGTTTCAGCGGTTGCTTTCAACTTCAACATGTTTATCTCATGGATAATTGTCAACATAAAGCAATATAATAGGTGCAATAAGTAAACATGTAAGAATCAATGCACGCAGTTGATACAAGTTTTTGCTTCTAAGATAGAAAGAATAGGCAAACTGACTCAACAATAAAGTAAAAGATAGGCCCTTCACAGAGGGGAGCATTGATTACTATATTTGTGCTAGAGCTTTTCATTTTTAAAACAAGAAACAATTTTGTCAACGGTAGTAATAAAGCATATGTGTTATGTATAAGATATCTTATAAGTTGCAAGCCTCATGCATAGTATACTAATAGTGCTCGCACCTTGTCCTAATTAGCTTGGATTAACACTGATTATCATTGCATAGCATATGTTTCAACCAAGTGTCACAAAGGGGTACCTCTATGCCGCCTGTACAAAGGTCTAAGGAGAAAGCTCGCATTGGATTTCTCGCTTTTGATTATTCTCAACTTAGACATCCATACCGTGTAACATCCCATGTTTGTTAATCAAATTATTTTGCTAAGTTGTTCATAAGCATGCATGCATTTGCATAAAATTTGAGAAATCTTACACTAAAATGTGTTGAAACAAATGTTGCAAAAAGTTATAGTTTTGCTCTACTAAAATTTTGGTGCAAAAGTCCCTCAAAGTTTGGGGTCAAAATACCCTAAAACTATCAAAATCCCTTCTGTTTTAAACATTTCAGGGAAATCCCCAAAACCCAGGGGGATTTTCACAAAATCCCCCTTGTCTTCTTCCTCACACAGGCAGGCACCTGCGTGCCCTGCCCTGCGAGCCCGACGCGGCCACCTCCTGCTCGACGCCGCCTGGACGAGGAGACATCCTGCGCCTCGCTCCCCCGACGTCTCCCCCTCATCCCTATCCTCTCCCTGGCTTCCTCCTTCCGCTCTCTCTCTGTGAGCCAAGCAGCAAACCCTACCGCCCGCAGACCTCGCCGGCGCCGCCGTTCTACTCCTCCCCGCGCCCGGCCGAGCAGCCTAGGAGGTCCGCCGTGGAGTCCTCGTCCATCCCCGCCAGCCAGCGCATGCCGACGGGGCCAAAATCGACCAAATCGGCCGGAGCCTGAGCCGCCGACCACCGCCTCTCGCCGGCGTTCCCGGCCACCTCCGGCGACGCCGTCGACCTCCACGCGCTCCTGGTGAGCTGGGGAACCTCCTGGTCCCCTCCGTTTCCTCGCCCTCCCTCTGTGCCGGCCCCGCGACGCGCGCCCGCATCTGCCGCCGCGCGAGCTCGCCGCCGGCCATCTCCGGCGACCATTGGCGGGCGGCGCCCCCGCCAAATGGTTGCCCGCATCGCCCTGCCTCATTTCCCCCTCGCGCGCGGCCCTATCGCGGCCTAAATCGGCCGATTGGAGCTCGACCAGAGCTCCCAGTGAGCTCATGGCCGCGCTGACGTCATGCTGACGTCAGCGTGACGTCATATTTCCCTTTTTAATTTCTGTTTTATTTTCAGTAATTGATAAATAATTCATATTAAATCAGAAAAATATAAAATTATATATCAAATTGATCAGAAAAACATTTCCTATTCGTTTATACATGTCTCATACATGTTTGAACCCATTAAATGTGGAGCTTAGTAGAAAACCCTAATACACCCCTCTCATATGGCGGTGTCCGATGCCGGAACCCCTTTAATCTGATGATGCATCTAGGGTTTACTCAATTCCATTAATTTGGCATATCATCATCTTTGAATGTGCATTGCATTATGCCATGTATTGAATGTTATTTGTATTTTTCTAGTGTTTGCTTCTTCGCGACCGATAGAGCACGAGTCTGAGATGACGAAGATCAACAACACCGAAGTTCAATAATTGTCCACCGACGAACAAGTCAAGCATGGGATCTTCGAAGATCCACATTGGTTTGTCAGGGACAAAGGCAAGCCCTAGCCTGGTTCATATATGTTTTTGAAATGCTTTTACTTCTGGTTCCTACATATTGCACACGATTCAACCGTCTTTTATCGATAGGTAGAGTTATCCTATCTATTGCATGTTCCACCTTGTAGCCTCAAATACCTGATCCACTGCTCCTAGCATAACTAGGTGGGGCATGTGTGCATCGCTAGAGCCTTTATCTCTTTATGCTTAGCCATGCTTAGGTTGTTACGCTACTACTCCGGTCTTCGGACTGGAGCCATACAATGAAATGAAACTAGCATGACAGGTTGACGTGTTAAGTATAGAGATGTTGTTAAACATGATTAAAGGCTCAGACGAGAGGCCACATTGGGATGTGGTGGGTTGTTTCGTTTCGCCGACCCTAGGAACCGAGTTCTCGCCTCTTGAACCAAGACCGAGCGTACAACCACACGAGGCCCTATTATGGTACCCTCTCGACTCACTAACTTGCCTAGTAGATTCCATGAGTCACATAGTTTGCGTGTTATCCGGACATATGCATCGAAAACATTTGTGAAAAGGTGCATAGCATACGGGTAGGTAAGCGTGGCCGTGGTGGCTGGGGTTAGAGTCCCTGGAGAAACCCACCTCGCCTCACATCGTTAAGGACCGACTTCGGGACTTGACCCGTTACGGCGGAACAATCCTTAGCGCGTGACTCATGGTCTCGGCGACAGACAAGGTAAAGGTCGTGGTCAACCACTCTCTGCCGGCTTTCCAAGGAAGAGAGCTAATGTACTTGGCACTAAGAATCGGTTGGCGCGTGTGGGTAAAGTTGTGCACCCCTGCAGGGTTAAATCTTTTCGAAAAGCCGTGTCCACGGTTACGGACGACTTGGGAACGGACGTGGAGATCATAGAGAACTTGAACCTGATCGTAAAACTTAGCAATCAATGTGTGTTTACGGACACCTTCTTCGGGTGTTGAGGGGGTGATCCGAGGATAGTGGTTCGAGATGATGAAGATCGGTGGATACAATATGATGATCAATAGAGATAGAGATATCGCTCTCTTATCCCCTTTTAAAGGTTCTGAGTAGTCGAACTTCTTCTCTCTCTTGTTTATTAAAGGAAAACTGGCTTTACGCCAAAGAAGCTCCACAGAAAGCCCGCATACCCGCTTTGCTAAAAGGTTGTACTAAGTCTTGCTGAGTCCCTGTACTCAGCTTTGCATGCTTTTGTTTCAGACGAAGTCGCTCCAACGAGATGGTGGTTTCTAGTCGACATCGACGAGTAGCTTGGGGTTCCCGGGTGGCAGCCTGGAATCTATGGGCCGGGACGTCGCCGTTATGCTCCTGGCCTCTTAGGCCTTTTGATATCTTGCTATGTCTAATAGCATAACTTCGCTTCCGTTGATTGATGTATGTCAGGTCAGTGACCTCTGCTTGTAATGCTTTGATTCTTCGCTCAGTTATGAGCTTGTATAACCTCTTTGAGTCGTAGAGTCACTGTTGTGTTACCGATTCTCTCACTGTAGTCTCTCGAGCTCTAGGTTAGGCTTATGTCAGACGAAGATCTGGTATTTGTCTAACCCTGATCCCGGGGGTGCCACAGGTTTTGGTATCAGAGCAGGACTGCCTGTAGGAAGCCCTTGTTCACTGGTCGATGTTGAGTCTAGTGTTTGTGAAAACTATTTGAAAGCTAAAAGTATTTGAAAAAAAAATCTGATTAGGATTCTTTTTACTCCTTATCTGGTATCGCTCTAATTCTAAGGTGCCTTTCCTTGTGTTGATTTGAAAGTTTTTCTATCTCTTCTAGTTTTTCAAAACTTAGGTGCCTCAAGGGCAGTCGTTTCTTAACCGTTGACCTATTGTTAAGTTTGCACGACTCTAGAGAATCGTGTACGTGTGTTTCGAGTTCTCTTCTTTCTCTTGCTTTCGAGAGAGCTAGTTATCGTTCCATCTAATTTCGTCGTGTGTGTTCTTTGCCTCCTCTTTGTTTTGTTTTATTTCAATAGAGAGATTTCTTTCCACCATGATCTCTCTATTTTGTGGGTTCCACATCATTCTGTTCTTGGCTTCGAGGTTTCCTTTCACCGTGTTTGCCTCCTTTTTATTTTCTTGGGTACTTCGGAAGCTATGCATTGCTTCTAGATGCTACACCGTGATTACTACCTCGTAGTGTCCTCTGTGTCACTCATCTAGTAGTTACTCCTTTCTCGGGTTTTAACCCTTGGACTTGAACCGAAGGTCCCCGATTGTGCTAGATTCTGGTATCCGAATCCTAGTACATGAAGCTGGCCTTTAACCCAGGATCCATGCCGTTGAACAGTGGTGTTAATGTTCGAACATTGCATCGGGATGGCTAAATTCAAATCAAGCTAGCCTTGAAGCTTGTGGTTATTGTCGTGTTGAACTGCGGCAATAAAGATCTTTCCCTTCCACTAGCTATCGCAGAGGTTCTTTCATTGAATCAAATGGATCACAACAAGAGTGCTCTTTGAGAGTCTCATATCTATGCCTGTAACTCTGCCACACCTCCCTTTTTGAGCATGAGTTTCACAAAAGTGTTAACTTGTGCATCTACCTCTCAGGAATTCTGTTCCTGATTGTGTTCCTCTTCTTTAGTTACTTTTCAACCTTTGTCTGCTAGTTAGCAGCCAAGTGTAAATGTGCATTGGTGTCTCCAGTGTATATTACTCTTGTGGTTCATCAAGAACTTCCACTTCGGTATGTCGGGAAAAACAAACTCCAGTACCTTGTCCAATTCTAGGACTTGGTCAAAGTGTTGTCATCCGCATATTAAGAGGCCTCGTTAGCTTCTGTTCTGTTCTACCTTAGAGTATCACCCTCTTTTATATCATGAGGTCGTGCTTTGTATCATGGCCTTATTGATGAAGTGATGCTCTTACATATCTTTACTCGCCCTTCCTCCGAGCTATCTGTGCTTGGGAATGTTGGGGTGTACCTATTGATGTGGCAATCTAAGATTCTTAGCAATCCTTATTGCTTTGAAATCCAAGGACATTTGTGTCATTCTTAGCATGATTGGTTCACCAACTATTAAGCGAAGTTTGACTGTGTTGCCAAGTTCATTCGTTCAGGCGCACATCTTCGGTCAAAGAGTTAGGTTAATGCCAAAGCTCGGAAGACCATATCGTGTTTCTTTGTAAAGCAAGTTTCCCTCTTGAATTCAGTGATATACCGGTGGTTCGTGATATTCTGGATGTCTTTCTAGGAGTATCACCATGTTGTTACATGACCGTGTTGTCGAATTCATGAGTAAGTTGGTTCTTTGAACTACTTCTTTCTCCAAGAAACTACTGGACACCCTGGACTAGTTGATTGAGCTTAAACAACAACTTGGAGAGTTGAAAGACAAAAGCTCTATCCAACTTTGTTCCTTCTTAAAGGGATGTCTAGTTTTGTTCGTGTTGAAGTTAGAAAGTATCTCCTTTGTGGATATGCTATCTTCCCCATATTTGATTTGAGTTTGGGCTATCGTCAGATCAAACTCAGTTCCAAGGACTATGTTGATGATGCTTATACTCATGGTGTCTCGTCTGAGTATACATTCATGTCCTCTGGTCTGACCAATATTTCTGCTAAGTTCATATAGAATATGAGTCCCTCATTGGAGTATCTTGATAAGTTTGTTATTGAGCCCATCGATGACATTCTTATTTTCTCCATGCTTAAAGAGATTCATATTGAACAGTTGGCACTAATGTTGGAAACTTTTGAGAACCATATTCGTGTTATCATGAAGTATGTGTTCTGGATGTCAGAAGTGACCTTCTCTAGTTCACGTGCACTTGCTGAAAGATGTCGCCGTGGATCTGAGTCGAGTTCCCTTTTGTTTTCCTCGGGAATCATCGCAAGTCAGTCATGCATGTGCGAAGTATTCTTGAGATGGAAGGTTGTTACCTCTATTCCTTGAAACGTTTCTCTATGCACACTAAGCCACTGACTGATTTGTTCAAAAAAGAGAAGAAGCTTAAGAACTTCAATATCTTCTTTGATGTCCCCACCAGGACTCACTTGTGTTACATTGCAAGTCATATGCGTGCAATTGCCTTTGCAGTCGCAATCACATGGTTTACACAATCTACCTCATTTTTTTTTTGGGAGCTTGAAATTGTGGTCCATATCTTGAGAATCTATTGACTTTACCTTGGTGGTAACTGTTGAAAATTTATAATTGGACATGCTGAGTCTGAAATATCTATACACCTAACCTAAGCTGAATCTCAAGCGGCAATGATGGTTAGTGTTTCTCAAGGATTTTTGACATAGGTCTCTTTGTAAATCCGGCAAGATTGATGTCGTGGTTAACACAATTAGTCGGAAGGCTTATTGCCATAATCTCTTGATTCATCAAGAATAACCACTCCCAATAAGGATCTTGTGCGACTTATTTTAGGAGTTGCCCTTATGATGTCTTTTCAATTCCGAAGTCTGACCTTCACTTGATGACCTATTGAAAGCTGGTCAATAGCCTAATATCGGTGTCTAGGACATCAAGGAGAACATTACAAACAAAGCTGCTCAATGTCTCCTGGTCAATCCCTCAAAATCATTTCTCCGGTGACAACAACTTCGTAAGGAAAATAATTCACTCCCCGGTTATCCTTGCTACGTCTTTCGACGATGCTTTTTCCCTTACTCTGGCTTATACCTGAAGTTCCAATCAATTCGCACGTTGTGTGAATTCGTCAGTCATTTAGGCCCCGACCTTTTTAGTAGACAACAATCATTTCATGTACCCATGCCAGAAAAGTGACTATGATTCTTAAATCCAAAGTTGCTATGGTTGGATAATCATTTGTGCTTCCACGAGTCACCCTCTCTAAGAGTGCCTCGTCATGGTATCAAAGGCAGTTTAACTCTTCCCCAACTTGTTCCTTCGTATCCTTATCAGGCGTGGAGCAAGTACCTACCAAATTTGAAACTTCTTATGTCTCCTCCGTTACCTTGAAGTGTTTCATGTTTGTTAGCTCAAGAGTTGTTTTTAAACACTCCTTCCATGAGATGACCATGAGATACTCGATCTTCTAAAGATCCACTGTCTAGAGTTATTCCCTCTTTCCTTTAGGTGCAGTTGAGCAACAACCTCAAAGGAAGAAATATGAAGCGCTTCATTCATGGTGTTGTGGGTCAACTTCATTCATGGTGTCATGGATCAACTTCCTCAACAAAGAAGATCATCGTGTTATCGACAAGCTCGTTCAAGACCGGTGTAGTTCTTGTTACCTTCTCTTTTCCTACCTTAGGAATCTCGGGGACGAGATTCTTGTAAGGGGGGTAGAGTTGTAACATCCCTGTTTTGCTAAACCCTAATTAGGAGTTGTTTGTGCATCATGAGCATCATTTAAAATGCATTAATAAACTTTTGCAAATAAAATAAAGTGGAAACCCTAATATATGCAAGTCTTGCTCTATTTAAAATGTGTTCAAGTGTTTCAAACTTTCAAAATAAAAATATGTGGACTTTCAACTATTATTAGGAAGGCCACACAATTTTTCCCCTAAAATATTTGAGTCAATTTTGGATCTCCAAAAGGTTGTAAAACTATCAAAATGATTTGTTTTAGTGCTGTTTTAAAGTTTTCAGAGAAAATAGGAAAAGGCAGGGGGTTTTGGGCAAAACGCCCTTGTCTTCTTCCTCTGCCACGCAGGCAGCTGCGTGCCTTGCGCAGGGAGGCCGACGCCGGCCACCTCCTGCTCGCCCCGCGGATGAGGACGACGTCCTGGAGAGCCTCCTGCACGCCTCCCCCTCGTCCCTATCTCTTTTCCCCCTTGCGCGCCTCCTTCCTCTCTCTCTGCTGCGCGCCGAAACCCTAGCCGCGCCGGCCGCTCGCCGTCGCCGCCGTTCGGGCCACCCCCGCGCCCAACCGCCACCACCACTGGCTCCGCCTCGCCTTCCTGAGCGTCCTCGCCGAAGGAATCGACGGGGGAGGGCCAGAATCGACGCCACGGCCTCGTCTTCCCCACGGCCGGCGAGAACGCCGACGGCCGCCGCGGCGCCTGCAGGCCTCCCCCGGCCGAGCTGAGCCCTCCACGATGCTCCTGGTGAGCTGCTGGTGCTCCGGCGCCCCTCCGTTCTCCCTCTCGCCCTCTCTAGCGCCCCCGCCTCGCTGACCCGTGCCCGGCCGCCGCGCTGCTCGCCGTGGTCGCCGCTCCGGCGACCATCTCGGGGCGGCGCCGCCTTCCAGAGGTCGCCGCGTCGAGGCGCGTCCAACGCGCCCGCTCACGCTGCCCCGCTCGCCTCCAAACGCCCAAGCCGTGCCCGACCTGGCCGGCCAGGCCATAGGCGACGTCGTGCTGACGTCATTATGACGTCAGCCGGCCTTTTCTTTTTCTGTAATTTCATTTTCTGTTTTATTTAATTATATGACAGGTGGGGTCTGCCTGTCAGGATTTTAATCATTTCTAAAATATTAAAATGCTGACAGTGGGTCCAACTTGTCATACTTTTATTATTTTTCCAGAAATTTCAGAAAATGGTTAAATCTTGTTTATTTCATAACTAATTCATTTTAAATCAGAAAAAGGTGTATAATATATCAAAATCTTCAGAAAAATGAGATCTACATTTTGGTTACACAATCATGCATTGTTAAACAACCTGAACTCTAGTTATTTAGAAGAACTAAAATGAACCCCTCTGAGGCTCTGAACTGTTACCCTAATTCCGTCGAACCTCAATTAAATTGATGATGTCTTAGGGTTACTTTCAATACCTTTAATTTGACATATCATCATCTTTGAATGTGCATTGCATTATGCCATGTTTTGAATGTTATTTGTATTTTTCTAGTGTTTGCTTCTTCGCGACCGATAGAGCACGAGTCTGAGATGACGAAGATCGACAACATCGAAGATCAATAATTGTCCATCGACGAACAAGTCAAGCATGCATTGAAGATCCATAGTTCTTTGTCAGGGACAAAGGCAAGCCCTAACCTGGTTCATCTATGATTTCGAAATGCTTTTATCTGTGGTTCCTACATATCGCATACGATTCAACTGTCTTTTATCGATAGATAGAGTTACCCTATCTGTTGCATGTCCTACCTTTGTAGCCTCAAATACCTAATCCACTGCTCCTAGCATAACTAGGTTGGGCATGTGTGCGTCGCTAGAGCCTTTATCTCTTTATGCTTAGCCATGCTTAGTTTGTTACGCTACTACTCCGGTCTTCGGACTGGAGCCATACAATGAAATGAAACTAGCATGACAGGTTGACGTGGTAAGTATAGAGATGTTGATAAACATGATTAAAGGCTCAGACGAGAGGCCACATTGGGATGTGGTGGGTTGTTTCGTTTCTGCCGACCCTAGGAACCGAGTTCTCGCCTCTTGAACCAAGACCGAGCGTACAACCACACGAGGCCCTATTATGGTACCCTCTCGACTCACTAACTTGCCTAGTAGATTCCATGAGTCACATAGTTTGCGCGTTATCTGGACATATGCATTGCAATTTGCTTGTGAGTTAAAGGTACATAGCATACGGGTAGGTAAGCGTGGTCGTGGTGGCTGGGGTTACGAGTCCTCGGGGAAACCCACCTCGCGTACACATCGTTAAGGACCGACTTCGGGACTTGACCCGTTACGGCGGAACAATCCTTAGCGCGTGACTCATGGTCTCGGCGACAGCAAGGTAAAGGTCGTGGTCAACCACCCTCTGCCGGCTTTCCAAGGAAGAGAGCTTAAACGTTGGCATTAAGAGTCGGTTGGCGCGTGTGGGTAAAGTTGTGCACCCCTGCAGGGTTTTGAATCTTTTCGAAAAGCCGTGTCCACGGTTACGGACGACTTGGGAACGGACGTGGAGATCATAGAAGACATGAACCTAATCGTAAAACTTGGCAACCAATGTGTGTTTACGGACACCTTCTTCGGGTGTTGAGGGGGTGATCCGAGGATAGTGGTTCGAGATGATGAAGATTGGTGGATACAATATGATGATCAATAGAGATAGAGATGTCGCTCTCTTATCCCCTTTTAAAGGTTCTGAGTAGTCGAACTTCTCTTCTTTCTTATCTTACAAAGGAAAACCGGCTTTACGCAAAAGAAGATCTACCGGAAAGCCGCATACCCGCTTTGCTAAAAGGTTGTACTAAGTCTTGCTGAGTCCCTGTACTCAGCTTTGCATGCTTTTGTTTTAGAAGAAGTCGCTCCAACAGATGGTGGTTTCTAGTCGACATCGACGAGTAGCTTGGGATTCCCAGGTGGCAGCCTGGAATCTATGGGCTGGGACATCGCCGTTATGCTCCTGGCCTCTTAGGCCTTTTGCTATCTTGCTATGTCTAATAGCATAACTTTGCTTCCGTTGATTGATGTATGTCAGGTCAGTGACCTCTGCTTGTAATACTTTGGTTCTTCGCTCATTTATGAGCTTGTATTACTTTTTGAGTCGTAGAGTCACTGTTGTGTTACCGATTCTCTCACTGTAGTCTCTCGAGCTCTAGGTTAGGCTTATGTCAGTCGAAGATCTGGTATTTGTCTAACCCTGATCCCGGGGGTGCCACACCCACTCCATCCCAGTGTTTACGTTCCAGTATGGCATACCCGCCTGGTGCATAGTTCGTGTTCCGGTACAACCGCGGGGACACCTGTTCATCGGCAGTGGGGAAGAAGACGGTGGCGTGTTCGCCATCACCGTTGGCGCGCTCGGCCCGACCACCATTGTGTCCTGTGTGTGCATCAGGTCGGCCGCGTGCTTGTTTCCGATGTACAAGGCGCAGCTGCTTGGTATTGGTCCGCCGGCGCCGGCGACGGCTGGGACCAGTGACCTCTCGACGGACACCTTGATGGCGGTAATCGAGCCGACGAGCTCCCCGACGCCTAGCTCGATCATGTTGCAGCAGCTCACTTCTTTCCTGGCGGTGCCGCCCGTTACGCGAAGCAGAATGGAGGGCAGCGTGTGTTGCCTATCTGCGTTTGCATCAACAAGAAGGTTATACAATAATCTTCGTTTAGTCATACTGCAATGTAGTTACTCGAAGATCGGAGGGAGTAGTTTAGTTTGAAGTAGGGTTCGTTCGGATGTATTTTGGACTTGTATAGTAGTACTACTACTCCAGAACTATTAGCTAGCTAGTTGGAGTGCTAGAATGCAGCTCGGAGTATTATAGTATTTTGGCAGTACTACTAGTATATGTATGTGACTGCAAATTCAAACTAAAATGGAGTATTTCTTGCTAATGTTGTTCTTTTGGAGTCATCATTTTTTTCTGAACGTGTTAACTATGCTATTGTCTAAGGATTCGTTTAGATTTCTTTGGTTGAATTCATATTTCGTCTCTTCCTAATTTGGCAAAACTGCACTGTCATGGGCATTCTTACAAGGTCGCTGAAGTTTCGAAGTTTCTTAATGTATATTGCGTAGGGTGTACCCCCTTAACATGGATCTGTTGCATTCACACTCTCCTCTTTTTTTGAACACATTCACACTCTCCTCGAAACTGCAGTAGGCAGTATATGCATAAGAGGAGGAGCGTCTCGGTTCACCTCCGTCGTCTATCCCCACTCCGCCCAGCTTCCATAGCACGCGCCTGCGTCTCCGCCATGGCGCTTTCGCATCCTATCCAGCGGTGCCCGGTTTGAGAGCCTCTGTTCTCCAACTCAAACCCCCACCTGCCGCCATTGATCGCCATCTCTCTCCCAAAGTTCGAATCAGTAGATCTCCCAAGAAAATACCAACCCCATTGTACCACCTGCCTCATTGCGATGGCGAAATCGAGCAGGGTCTGTGGATCTGGGCTGTTTCACAAGGTGTTTACGGAAGGCCCCCTTGAAGTGCTCATCAGCCAGTGCGACGCCATCACCGCCGCGTCCCTAGTCGGTTCCTCCAAAAGTATTCTTCAGTCAGCCAAATACAGTGCCACTCTGCCTGCTTCTCAGCCGTTTGGCCTTCCGTGTGTTCTCTGTTGTGACCCGGCGGATAAACCATGGGTGTTCAAGGAGGATTTGCCGGTGCACAGCAAGTGCAAACTAGTGCCGCTGGACAGGTTCTCCTATGATGGCCTAGTGCCACACGGTAAGGATGAGGAGCGGGCAGGTGCCAATGGAGATTGGATCGCCATGGTTGGCCCCGAAGGCAAGTGGAACCTCCTCAATGTCTACACTCATCGCAAGATCAAACTTCCATCTTTGAGGAAGAAGTTTGAAACCACACGCAATCCACTTATATTCGGGTATAAGGGTTCTGCTATTCAACTGCAGAAGATAGCTATTTGCCAAGTTCCTACAGCTGCTCGGCGGTATGAAGATTTCTCCCTTGTCGCAATCTTCGACTTTGCAATTGCCTACCTCCATGCCGAATATCCTGGTACATGGATAATTCTTGAAAACCAGTTTCAGTACGGCGCCATATACTGCGATGCAATTATACATAACGGACTTGTGTTCGCCGTTACTGAGCTTGGAAATGTTTATGCATGGGATCCTAATCAATTTGGTAACATTTCCTCCCTATCTTTTTTATATACGTAACTTATATAGTATTTCACCTCTTATTTGTTGAACTGTCTTGGCATCTTTTGGCTTAAAGGAATTCCATAGGCGCACACCATAACCCTCTTGTGGTATGGACATATTTAGAATTTAACATCTATAGGAATTTTAGTATGGTCTAATGTGCATGTTGTTCCTTAGGAAAAAGGCCCCCTAGTAATTAAGTTTCTTTATTATTACTCCCTAGAAAATTTAAGGTAGAGTAGAAATAGAATCAATAAAGCTGCCATGCAATATTGATAAAGACTTTCATTTGTTTATATTCCCCGGTTCTAGAGAATAAGGAGTACTATATTCAAACCATCTAAAATTTGGACCAATATTTTGGGGAACATGTTTTTAATCCATATGAAGTTTTACCAAGATGTTCGAAATATATTTCAAACCATCTTATGTTCGACCATGATTTTATAAAGTACTAGTATTGGCATCTACAATATCAAATCAATATCACTAGTAGATAAATCATGAAATATATTTTCATGTGACGTGTTCTTTCCTTTTTCAAGGTCCTATAGTGCTCCGTGCTCCATTCATTCCGTGGACGGCTGGATTT
This sequence comes from Lolium rigidum, assembly GCF_022539505.1. Classification (NCBI taxonomy): domain Eukaryota; kingdom Viridiplantae; phylum Streptophyta; class Magnoliopsida; order Poales; family Poaceae; genus Lolium; species Lolium rigidum. Next base: position 11,356,873 of record NC_061508.1, on the reverse strand, counting down.
TATGGCTATGACTATTTTGACTCTAATAGTCGTACGTGGTGGCTGGCAAGATCTCAAGATCGTTCTAGACTTCTCCTGGTCTATGCACGTGGCGTAATGGATTTTGACGCTGACGGTGCTCCAATGTATTATTATGATAGTACCCCTTCTGTCCATTGCGGTCGCGCTGTTCACAGCTATTCGGGGTATACCTGCATTGTATTCTCGAATGACACTAGTCGGTTACTTCCAGCCAACCCGTGGGAAAGGGTTACTAATCTTGGAGACTATTCTATGTTCCTTGGGTTGAACTATCCGATTTTCATGCCAGTGGGTGGTGCAACATTTCCCCCAGGATATTTGACAAGAAGAAACTGCATCTACACCACGCCTCAGGCCATTGGCTCTCGGTTTGACACATCACATCAAGAAATTTTCCGCTTCAGTCTAAATGGCGAAGACCACCAAAGCATATCTTTCTCAAGCAGCGGTCCAGGGGCCAACCGGCATACGGGGTTTTGGTTCATCCCAAGCTACACCAACGCGCTGGACTGGAACAAAGACAATCAGAGTTAGGGATATTTATGTAATAGTAGGATCATACTACTAGCTAGCTCAGTTGGTCTTGACTCCTATTTAACTATTTATAGCTAATGGACTTAGGTGATTAACTGATGCTATTTGCATGAACCGAGGTGCTTCTTTTAATTTGATCAAATACGGTCTATGCACATGCATGGTTGTTTGGCTGTTTCAGTGTCCCTAGAGGCATACATATATACTGTTATTTAGCAATCTTTATTACAGTACAAAGGTCTTAACCTCATGGTTCACAGAAAGTATAAACGTAGATCAACCATCTAAACATAGAAGACATTCTAGTGTATGATTCTTACATATACACATCAACATCCTATGAGAAAATCTTAATGTGAATTGTACTGGCTGTACAAACCCGTGCATCATTCTCTAGCCGGTTGCACCCAAAAACCAAATCGTGGTACTTCATAGTTGACTGTATGTAGGACAACATACAGATCCAATGCGAAGCCATGGGTATCACCTGCATGACAGAACCATATTTCACATGGTTGGAGGTACTCCATATGGCATTTAAAATCATTCCTTGTCCTTCATATGGCCCTAAAAATAGTACAGTTGGATTTGTGGGTTTTAATTTTTTATTAACACACTCAATTGATTGCCCAAACATTGATTAATAATATTATTAAGGGGTGTGATGTTGAAAGCCATAAGAACAATGTGCCAAACAATCTTTGCTAGCGGACGGTAAATGTATACCCATCAGAAATAATCAGCAGACGTGCATGTTTCTTTGGTCGGAATAACTGCTGCACCATCTTAAAACTAAATGGCATGACCATTTATTTGATTTGATAGCGTGCAGCTAGATGGCGTACATTACTATCTCTACTTCCTTGGGTCGCCCAAATCTGGAGTACTAAAAGCAAATCCTGGTGATTCATTTGACAAGACAACACAGATGCGTCCAAATTTCTCCGCCCATATTATTATAGTAATATACGAAATCTAGAGTGCGTTGCCTCGTTGCCTTCCAAGAGAAGCTGCATTCCTTGCCAAAAAAGAGAGAGAGGCTGTATTTATAACTACCTCACCGGCCGCCACTAGTACAAACCATCACTCCCTCTCCACCTCCACCTCCATCTCTTCCCTAGTAGCTCCACCTCCATATCGGCGACGGACCACAATCGCGCGGCTTCGACTTCCTCTTCGACGGCGGCGGCGACGAGGCGTGAGGCACCTTCTCCGCGGCGCATCACTCATCCTCGTCCCGCGGCAACAATGGCTGTATGTGAAATCACCATACCCTTGTGTATGGTAGAGATGATGATGTGCGGATAAAATTTTATTGGCGGTTGCTCATCCTTGTTTGAATATTTGGTGTAGATTCACATCTAGGGCAGGGTGTCAAGCGGGGTGGGTAGCGGGCTAGCTAGTTTCGGTGCGAGTGCTTTAAATCTGCTCTAATCTCAACCACTATTTGCTCTAATTTTCTGCTTTGCGGGACGATTCGCGGACGCCGCTTGCAACCCTAATCTAGGGTATTGATCCTAGTTTAGTAGACTACTAGGATTTACATGCCAATTTGTTTTTAGACTAGATCCGGATATTTGTCAATACTACTACGTACTTCTTCCGTTCGTATTTAATTGACTCTAGTTGAAAGCATCGACAGTTCATTTTCTTCTCTCCCTCGCGTCGACTAATTAAAACCGAACGAGAGGAGTATTAGGAATCCATGTGCATCCGTACTACCAGTAAGGTATTGCGTTGTTGCAGAGGCTCAGTGTAATCAATATCTTTCGATATTAATATACTCACTTTATCAGAAAATAAATTAGTAATCCATGTTCAAACTTGCTAGTTTGATCGACGTTTGATGATGATTTGTGAGGCCATGTATGGGCCTAGTTTGTTTTGCCTGGTGGTCAGTAGGCTGATGATTTATTTTTTTGCTTGGTCGATCTGTGGTCGTTCCATGGCCACTCGCTGATTAAGCATTACTAGAATCAACAATTTTTTGCTTGTCCGGTGATTGGAAGTGTATGCGCTAGCACCATCGCACGATGATTAGTCTTAATGGAGATGCAGATGTCGATCAAGAGGGAGAAACATATCTTGATCATGCATTTCTCACGAGATTACTTGGTGATTGGAAGTAGAATCCACAATTTGTTGTGCAAACTTCTCAACATATGCATATATTCAATGAATTGGCTTTATGTGATCAATAGTACTTCTTATTGCAGATGGATGGAGGGGAAAGAGCGAAAAAACCGATACTTAGTGAGATGACTTCTCATTCTGTGACTTCTGATATCCCAGATAACAAGGTAAATATATAGAACGACGATTCGTAGGTGATAAAAGCAGAATCCACAATTTGCCGTGCAAACTTCTCAACATATGCATATATTTGATTAATTAGTTTTATGTGATCAATAGTATTACTTATTCCAGATGGACGTAGGGGAAGGAACGAAAAGCGGATGCTATGTGAAATGACTTCTAAATCTGTGTGTTCTGATATCCCAGATGACAAGGTAAACATATGGACCGACGCTTGTTTTGCCGCTGCCCCTGTTAGATGGCTAGATGCTCTTTGTTCATGTGCTTATTATTGCAGAAACAGAGTGTTATCACCAGAATTCGACCGGATCAGAGGTGGGCCGCGATTGAAGATGGGTTTGAAGAATATACATAGAAGGAATAAATGAATCGGCCTTGTGTATCAAGTTTGGGCTAGTTTGCCCGTGTATCTGTAACATAGTAGGATGCGTGTCGTTTAGAAGTTAGAGTTTAACCCGTGCACGGTTAGGTGCACGCCTGGATTAGAAAGTCCCCCGGACTATAAATATGTATCTAGGGTTTATGAAATAAACAACAATCACGTTCACCACAAACCAATCTCGGCGCATCGCCAACTCCCCCGTCTCGAGGGTTTCTTCCGGGTAAGCACCATGCTGCCTAGATCGCATCTTGCGATCTAGGCAGCACACGTTTATTCGTCGTTCATGCGTTGCTCGTACTGAAGCCTTTTTGATGGCGAGCAACGTAGTTATCATAGATGCTTTATGGTTAGCATTGTTCTTCGTATCATATGCTATCGTCATGCAACCCTTAGGCATCTAGCCGCCCTTACGCCTATCTTGGGTGTAAGGGCGGCACCCCGCTTGATCATCGTTTAGTAGATCCGATCCGTTATGATTGCTCCTTGTTCTTCAAGGATTAGTTTAATATCTGCATCGTTAGGCCTTACAAACGGGTCGAAGGATCCAGTGGCGCGTAGGGTGTAGTTTGCTAGCCCTAGACAGGATGTTCCGAGGATCAACTTCGTGTTGGTTTTTAGGCCTTGTCTAGGGTCGGTTTACGATCACCGTGCGTGGCCGCCGAGCTCGATCACGAGTAGGATGTTCCGATTATGCGGTGAAAACCCCAAATCGTAGTAGGTCGCTTCAGCTTTATCTTGATCAAGAAGGACCACCATCCGATCGTACACCTCGTACGTATCATGGGTGGATCGGCTCTTTGAGCCGATTCACGAGACAACCTGAGAGCCGATCGAGGCTCGAATTTAACGTTTACGTGTATGCCATGCAGGAAATTAAGCGAGGCATCATCCAACACCTTCCTGACCAGGTATAGGTCAGGTGGCACGCCCTTGCATCAGCATCGGACGTGCGTGCAGAAGGCTTTGCGGGCCGTCGCTCGGAGCGACCAGGGCCAGCCGCAGTCCTGGGAGATTCCCGGCTCTACGGTGTTGCCCGTCGCTGCCCGCCGGTGGGTTTCTGACCGCAACACATTTTGGCACGCCCGGTGGGACAATCTTCGACATCCACCGCATCGCCATCTACATCCGAGATGGCGGAAGGCACTCCGGTCAAGTACGAGGATCTGACTGAGGAGCTCAAGAAGAAGCATGACGAGATCAAAGCAGTCCTCGAAGCCGACCTCATCGGCTCTTTCCACAGAACCCGCTCACATGGCATCAGGTGGAAAGGGTTCTCACCTGAAGGTGCGCTCGATGGAGTGGACCTGTCCTCCCCGTCAGAAGAACGCACCAGGTCGCTGCGTCAGGAGATCAACTTCATGGTGGCTCATTCGCTGCACCGCCATTCCGAGAGCCTGGTGAACACTTTTGAGCGTGTCGCTCTGCGTGTGATCCAGGAAATCATGAGCCATCGGTATTCTCCGTCGGGACCAGCTGCGGGGACTTACCAAGGAGAGATGCCACTCCGAGTCCCGTCCGCCGCTGCCGTTCGCGTTGGCAGCACCAGAAGTGCCGAATTCATCGGCATACGTCGTCTACAAGATTGGTGGTGACCCTAGTGACTACCAATTCTTACATGAGGCGCCCAAGGAGATCCCGCACGGATACACGTGCGCATACGTGCCGGACTGCGATGAGTCGGGGACTCTCGAACCGAGGCTGCAACAGCGGGGACTTCGGAACAGCGAGGAGGAACGTCGGGAACGGACCTTGAGAAGCGAACGTGGCTAGCTAAGTACGCCACTCCGACAAACCTCCAGAGCTCAGCTCCTGCAGTTGGCTCAGAGTTGGAAAAGCAAGCATGGCTGGCTAAGTATGCCACCCCGGCGAACCTTCAGAGTTCGACGCATGCAGCCATCACCGCGGATCAGATTTGTACGATTCTGAAAGACCAGTTCGGCATGATGCCGAAAAGGAGGACAATCGGCTATTCCAAGCAGTACCCCAACGAGTACGAATTGATCCCGCTACCACCCAAATATCGGCTCCCTGACTTCACAAAGTTTAATGGATCAGATGGTTCCAGCTCCATCGAGCATGTGAGCCGATATTTGGCACAGCTGGGCACGATCTCAACATCAGACGAGCTGCGTGTGAGGTTCTTCGCACAGTCCCTCACAGGATCGGCTTTCGGGTGGTACACATCGCTGCCACCAAACTCAATCCGGACTTGGAAGCAGTTGGAAGAACAGTTCCACGTGCAGTATCACTCAGAGGCTTCCGAGGCTGGTATTGCCGATCTAACACAAGTACGACGAAGCGCGGGGAAACGGTGGCGGAATACGTCCAGCGCTTCAGGACCGTTAGGAACCGATGCTATTTGGTTCATGTAAGTGAAAAAGAAGCAGTCAAGTTAGCGGTGGTGGGTCTCTCATCATCGATCAAGGACGTGGCCTCCCAAGCAGACTACCCTTCACTGGCGCACATGGTGCGAGAATCCGTCGGCATATGAACAGCGCCACTCGGATGTTTACCGGGATAAATTCAAGCGTGTGGTGGTCCTGGTTGAGGCGGATGAAGATGAAGGTGCTGCGGGAGATCAAGAGGTAGCGAGTGGCTGAATGGACTCGGGAGGCAAGCCCCGTGTCCTGTAAATGGGTTAAGCCACAAGGTCCTCCAAAAGGGTTTGACTTCGACGTGACCAAAGCTGAGCAGATTTTCGACCTCTTACTCAAGGAGAAGGAGCTAAAGTTACCCGAAGGCCACAAGATCCCCACGGTGCAAGAGCTGAACGGAAAGCCATACTGCAAATGGCATAACACGTTCACCCACGCCACCAACGACTGCAGGGTGTGGCGTCAACAGGTCCAAATGGCGATAGAACAAGGGCGGCTAATTTTCAGCCAGTACGCCATGAAGGTCGACACACACCCCTTCCCGCCGTTAACATGGTGGAGTATACTTACCATGGATGGTGCCAGCCAGATTTCTCGTGCGATATCAACATGGTAGGACCTGGACACCACTCTAGTAAGGACGGAGATGAGGGCAGGTGCTCTCATAGCAAGGACACAGAGGAAGCCGCTCCACGCGATCGGCTCCGTCACGATGGCAAGCGCTACATCACAGAGGGAGAAGTGAGGAACGTAAGATATCAGCGACCTCTCTCTGATCACCTCCTCAACAAGTATGTGGGTCAATACGACCAACACCGGCGATACAACGACGATGATGAAAAAGATCGTCTGGCTAGGGACGACAGGAGACGTCGTCGGCATGATCGCGACGAGGAGCGATATGAGCGCCACGCCAAGGAAAAGTCGAGAGAGCAAGACGACGTGGATAGGCACTGGGGACTGCCCCTTCTTCGGACACTCGCTGGGATTCGGGAATGAGCCGATTGCCTACAATCGGCAACTGCCCAGAATGTAAACAAAAGAAGAAGGATGTGGCTAACGTGTCCGTGTTCAAACGTCTAGGGCCTCTCCCGCCTCGGAACAAGCATGCTGAGTCCGCTCGGGTGGAAGATCTCGAGGAACTAGAGGACGATGATGAAGAAGAAGACAAGTATCATCGGCCAAGGTGGTGCCCTGATGGGCTCAGCCGTTCCCAAAAACGAAGGGTTCAGCGTCTACGTGGGTTGGAGGAAGCTGAAAGGTTATACCTGCACACGTTGAGGAAGGCACGACCTGATCTGGCCGCTAAAATTCAGCGAACCCTGGACGAAGAAGGTCGGCCACAAAGGAAGGAGTGGCGCCCCAGACAAAAGAAAGCCGATGATGAGACATCGGCTGGCACAAACATGGTCTTCATCCTTCCAGCGGAGTTTAGTGCTCCGGGATTAGACGAAGCACCTGTGGCACAACTTGACTGCGGCCCACGGCCGGTCATCTTTGAGAAGCCACGAGAGAGAAGCTACAGGCATCTGAAGGCCCCGTACTTGCGAGGTTACATCAATGGGCAGCCTGTCAACAAGATGTTGGTGGACACCGGAGCGGCAATTAACATTATGCCATACTCCATGCTACGTCGGTTGGGACGCTCTAGCTCGGATCTGATCAAGACCAATGTGACACTGAGCGATTTCAACGGCCAAGCATCTGATGCACAAGGTGTTACGAACGTGGATCTGACCGTAGGAAGGAAAACTGTCCCTACGACGTTCTTTATTGTCGACAGCAAGAGCTCCTATGCTGTCCTACTAGGGAGAGATTGGATCCACGCCAATTGTTGCATTCCATCCACGATGCACCAATGCCTAATACAGTGGGATGGAGATGAAGTAGAAGTCGTCCACGCAGATGATTCAGCCGAGATTTCAACGGCTGGCATGAACGTTTGGGAGACATCAGGCCAAGAGCCACTCTCAGGCATCAATTTGGACGACTGCGAGCGCATCGACGTTACAAAGGACAGGGTTAGGCTGGTTTTATCCACCGGCTTGACCGTGTAACAAGAGCAGCATCTATGGACAAACGTGGCGATGCCGATCCATGTGATCGGCCCCAAGGATTTATGGAGGAACATTGCAAAACCTTCATCGAGCAAGCAACATGGAGGCCGATTCCAGCAATCGGCCAAAATTATCCTCACCATTCATTCTGCCTGGGTTCAACGTCGATCTAATGGGCAATGGGTTTGCGTCGGCTGATGCACTGGAAGAAATCCACATTGTTCCTAACAGAGCCGACGTTCACATCGTAGTGCCTTGGCTAACCACAGAGCCGATATCAGCAGTTACCGGGCAGAATCGGCTCGGGGGGCACCTAATCAGATGAACATGTGCGATACATGTGCAGTGAAACATTGGGGGCCGATAGAAAAATCGGCCCGTAAAAAAAAATTCGCATGATATGCAGCCGATGCACGGACATCGACTTAAGGATAGAAAGCCGGTACTTAGCCATCGACTCAGGAGGTACAGCTGTTATAAACAGAGGCTCAAGGGCAACTAAGGTGGCGACTTGGTTGATGTCACGTTCAGAGGTTGTTACGTCCACAGTTTTGAAGACCACCAGAAATTCAAAACATCCTCACCGGAAGTTACATCAGCCTGCCGAAGATGATGAGCCGATCTAATCAGCAAGACGCAAGAATTGGACTGGAGAAGCTCGGGGGGCAGCTCACCCTGAAGGTTCTCTCCTCTGGAGAGCCGATTTTGTTCAAATCGGCTGGCTCACCTCTTTTCTCGCCTTGACTGAGGCTCGGGGGCAGCTTGCTCTGAAGGACCCTTTGCTATAGGAAGCCGATGCGGTTGAAGTCGTCTGGCTCTACATCTCAACTTTTTTGAGGAATGGTCGCTGCGGGAAAACAGAGCAGGATTTCAAACATCGCTGTAGATTATCGAAAGAAAATTTGTGGATAAGTGATGCCTGTCCTGCAGAAGTATCAGCTCCGGCCTCCGGGTTGATTCAGCAATGGTCCTAGAGCTCTCCCGAAGTCAAAAGGGATTTGGAAAAGAAGGATTCGGCAGGAGAACGTCTGGAAACCTAAGCTTAATGATGAGACCAGGCGTTATTTCAGAAGTTTTGCCGTTAAATCTAACGCTGCGCTCAATGGCCGCGGTTTGGACCTGTTCGGCTGGAAGTTTGGGGATCTGAGTTTGAGCAAGGTTCGGAGGTTACCGTTTGAGGAGGTGGCTAAATTCGTCTATCTCAAAATTTATCGTAAGAGGCCGATGCGTTGCCGTCGGCTCATTGAGCGTTGTTCAAACTAACAATCGGCAGAATCAGTACGAAAGGAAATCGGCAAAATCAAGTTAAGGAAAAGTCTTCTTCATTAATAAGAGAGGATTTTTACAATGAAGAGCCGATTGCTCAAGCGAGGAAGAACAAAAGAAGAGCCGATTGCTCAGGGACTACTAATCCTACATTACTAATCCTCGCTAGCATCATCGTCGGCGTCGGAGTTGCCGTCGGCGCTACTGTCGGAGAATTCCTCGTCGCTGCTGCCCCAGCCTTCGGCCGGAGCTTCTTCTTCCTCGTCATCATCATCATCCTCGCTGTCCGCCCAAGCGCGGAAGCGCTTTGCCGGCGGGTACCCAGCGGAAGAGGAGGAATCATCCTCCTCCTCCTCCTCTTCTCCTTCCTCGTCATCATCCTCGTCCTCGCTGTCCGCCCACATGCGGGAGCGCTTCTTCGGCGAGTGCCTGGCGGAGGGGGAGGCCTCTGTCTTCTCTACTTCTCCTTCTTTCTCCTCCTTGTCGGAGGAGATGGGGTTCGCCCCGGAGTGGAGGTCGTCTTCGTTCTTGCTCTTCGGCGAAGATTGGAGGGGGAGGCCTGAGGGGGAAGAGGAAGAGGAAGACATTGCTACGGGGGAAGAGGGTTTTTTGGGCGCTGGTGGACGGAACAGAGCAGGGGGATGAAGTGGCGAACCGTTCGGCACAGATAAATAAAGGGGTGTAGTGGAGATTTAATGCCATGACGGTCCTCAAGGACGTGATGCCGAAATTATCAATTCGAGCAGAGAAGCCCAGGAGGCGAGGCGAAATGATGGAAGATTCTGCGGCAGTTCTGCTCTGCCATGACATGACCCGACGAAGGAAAAGCGTAATGATTTTGGAAATGTCATTTCCAAAACCAGGGGGGCATGTGTTATCACCAGAATTCGACCGGATCAGAGGTGGGTCGCGATTGAAGATGGGTTTGAAGAATATACATAGAAGGAATAAATGAATCGGCCTTGTGTATCAAGTTTGGGCTAGTTTGCCCGTGTATCTGTAACATAGTAGGATGCATGTTGTTTAGAAGTTAGAGTTTAACCCGTGCACGGTTAGGTGCACGCCTGGATTAGAAAGTCCCCCGGACTATAAATATGTATCTAGGGTTTATGAAATAAACAACAATCACGTTCGCCACAAACCAATCTCGGCGCATCGCCAACTCCCCCGTCTTGAGGGTTTCTTCCGGGTAAGCACCATGCTGCCTAGATCGCATCTTGCGATCTAGGCAGAACACGTTTATTCGTCGTTCATGCGTTGCTCGTACTGAAGCCTTTTTTATGGCGAGCAACGTAGTTATCATAGATGCTTTAGGGTTAGCATTGTTCTTCGTATCATATGCTATCGCCGTGCAACCCTTAGGCATCTAGCCGCCCTTACGCCTATCTTGGGTGTAAGGGCGGCACCCCGCTTGATCATCGTTTAGTAGATCCGATCCGTTATGATTGCTCCTTGTTCTTCAAGGATTAGTTTAATATCTGCATCGTTAGGCCTTACAAACGGGTCGAAGGATCCAGTGGCGCGTAGGGTGTAGTTTGCTAGCCCTAGACAGGATGTTCCGAGGATCAACTTCGTGTTGGTTTTTAGGCCTTGTCTAGGGTCGGTTTACGATCATCGTGCGTGGCCGCCAGGCTCGATCACGAGTAGGATGTTCCGATTATGCGGTGAAAACCCCAAATCGTAGTAGGTCGCTTCAGCTTTATCTTGATCAAGCAGGACCACCATCTGATCGTACACCTCGTACGTATCATGGGCAATGTTCAAGAAATCGTGAATCGCTAACTTATCGGTCAGCCTTAAAATGGAGATTAATCGCTTATCGGACGATTAATCGATTTTATCGGTCGGTCATTTATCGGCTTAATTTTTTGTAAATTATAATTTTCATCACTAAATTTTATATAATAAGCTATGCATAGATAATATTGAAGCATTGAACAGAAGTATTACCTTGATTTCTTTCATTTGAATCAATAAAAATGAAAATTTTGCGCTAATGTATAGTTATACAAGACAATAGAACAAAAATAACGACTGCCAGATCGAATTTCAGCGAAATTTCATTGAAAATCGGCCAAAATATCGGTCATCGGACTGAAAATCGGTAAAAATATCGGTGTAGCGATAAATTAGCCGAGATGCTAAAATCTTATCGGTTACCACCCAATTCACGATAAATCGGCCGATAAATCGGTATCTCGGCCGATTTTTTGAACAGTGATCATGGGTGGATCGGCTCTTTGAGCCGATTCACAGGACAACCTGAGAGCCGATCGAGGCTCGTATTTAACGTTTACGTGTATGCCATGCAGGAAATTAAGCGAGGCATCATCCAACACCTTCCTGACCAGGTATAGGTCAGGTGGCACGCCCTTGCATCAGCATCGGACGTGCGTGCAGAAGGCTTTGCGGGCCGTCGCACGGAGGGACCAGGGCCAGCCGCAGTCCTGGGAGATTCCCGGCTCTACGGTGTTGCCCGTCGCTGCCCGCCGGTGGGTTTCTGACCGCAACACAGAGGTGCCCCTTTGTGATACTTCGTTGAAACATATATAATGCAATGATAATCCATGGAAATCCAAGCTAACTAGGACAAGGTGCGAGCACTATTGGTATTCGATGCATGAGGCTTGCAACTTATAGGAGGTTTTATGCATAACACATATGAATTAATACTACCTTTGACAAAATTGTTTCCATGTTTTCAAAATAAAAAGCTCTAGCACATGAGTAATACCTGCTTCCCTCTGCGAAGGGCCTTTCTTTTACTTTATGTTGAGTCAGTTTACCTACTTCTTTCTATCTTAGAAGCAAACACTTGTGTCAACTGTGTGCATTGATTCTTACATACTTGCTTATTTTCATTCATCATATTACTTTGTATTGACAATTATCCATGAGATATACATGTTGAAGTTGAAAGTAACTGCTGAAACTTATATCTTACTTTGTGTTGCTTCAAAACCTTCTATTAAGAATCTATTGCCTTATGAGTTAACTTTTATGCAACACTTATTGATGCTTGTCTTGAAAGTACTATTCATGAAAAGTCTTTGCTATATGATTCAGTTGTTTAGTCATTATCTTTACCATTGCTTTGAATCACTTCATTCATCTCATATGCTTTACAATAGTATTGATAAAGATTATGATGGAAGCATGTCACTTCAGAAATTATCATTGTTATCGTTTACCTACTCGAGGGCGAGTAGGAACTAAGCTTGGGGATGCTTGATACGTCTCAAACGTATCCATAATTTCTTATGTTCCATGCTAGTTATATGACAATACTCACATGTTTTATATACACTTTACATCATTTTGATGCATTTTCCGGCACTAACCTATTAACAAGATGCCGAAGCGCCAGTCCTGTTTTCTGCTGTTTTTGGTTTCAGAAATCCTACACAGGAAATATTCTTGGAATTGGACGAAACAAAAGCCCACGGTCTTATTTTCCATGGAGCCTTCTAGAACACCGAAGAGGAGACGAAGGGGGACCACGAGGTGCCCACACCCTAGGGGGGCGCGGGCCACCCCTTGGCCCCACCCCTAGCCGCGCCGCCTTATGGGGTCGGCCCCTCGAGCGTCCCCCGACTCTACCCCTTCGCCTATATAATCCCTCCGTCGCGAAAACCCTATCACCGAGAGCCACGATACAAGAAAAGTTCCAGAGACGCCGCCGCCGCCAATCCCATCTCAGGGGATTCTGAAGATCGCCTCCGGCACCCTGCCGGAGAGGGGAATCATCACCGGAGGGCTCTACATCACCATGCCCGCCTCCGGACTGATGCGTGAGTAGTTCATCGTTGGACTATGGGTCCATAGTAGTAGCTAGATGGTTGTCTTCTCCTCTTGTGCTATCATGTTTAGATCTTGTGAGCTGCCTATCATGATAAAGATCATCTATTTGTAATGCTACATGTTGTGTTTGTTGGGATCCGATGAATATGGAATACTATGTCAAGTTTATTAATTGATCTATCATAGTGTTGTTTATGATCTTGCATGCTCTCCATTGCTATTAGAGGCTCTGGCCAAGTTGATACTTGTGACTCCAAGAGGGAGTATTTATGCTCGATAGTGGGTTCATGCCTCCGTTGAATCTGGGACAGTGACAGAAAGTTCTAAGGTTGTGGATGTGTTGTTGCCACTAGGGATAAAACATCAATGCTTTGTCTAACGATATTTGTATTGTTTACATTACGCACAGTACTTAATGCAATTGTCTGTTGTTTGCAACTTAATACTGGAAGGGGTGCGGATGCTAACCCGAAGGTGGACTTTTTAGGCATAGATGCATGCTGGATAGCGGTCTATGTTCTTTGTCGTCATGCCCTAAGTAAATCTCATAGTAGTCATCATGATATGTATGTGCATTGTTATGCCCTCTCTATTTGGCAATTGCCCAACTGTAATTTGTTCACCCATCATGCTATTTATCTTATTGGAGAGACACCACTAGTGAACTGTGGACCCCGGTCCATTCTTTTACATCTGAAATACAATCTACTGCAATCTCTGTTCTCTTTTGTTCTTTGCAAACAAACATCATTCTCCACACCATACGTTTAATCCTTTGTTTTCAGCAAGCCGGTGAGATTGACAACCTCACTGTTAAGTTGGGGCAAAGTATTTTGATTGTGTTGTGCAGGTTCCACGTTGGCGCCGGAATCCCTGGTGTTGCGCCGCACTACACTCCTTCACCAACAACCTTCACGTGGCCTTCATCTCCTACTGGTTCGATAACCTTGGTTTCTTACTTAGGGAAAACTTGCTGTTGTACGCATCATACCTTCCTCTTGGGGTTCCCAACGGACGTGTGCTTTACCGTCACAAGCAGACATCAGCAGCAAGAAAAAAAAGAAAGGGAGATAGAGGATCTCCCTGCCTAACTCATCGTCTACATCTGAAGGAGCTACCAGGGATTCCATTAAGGAGCACTGCAGAAAAGGCAGAATAAAACAGTTGTTTAATCCATAGACACCATAAACTGCCAAAACCCTTTGCTTGAAGGACATTTAGAATGAAGGTGTGATCTACTTTGTCAAAAGCCTTCTCAAAATCCAGTTTGAGAGCAATTACTTCCTTTTTGGATCTGTGACAATGGTGTAAATATTCATAGGCCCATGCCAAACAATCTTTTATTGTCCTGGACTTGATAAAACCATATTGGTTTTCATGAATCAATTTCTGAATTACAGTTTGCAAACGGTTGGCTAGTAACTTAGTGAGCAATTTCAAAGTACAATTTAACAGTGAGATGGGCATGTAGTCATTAACAATGAATCATCATCTTTCTTTGGTACTAAGGTAATGAAGCAGCTATTAATACTTTCTAGACACAAAGATCCATTATGGAATTGCTCACAAAGGTCATAGAAATCTTGCTTGATGATGTGCCAGTATTTCTTGAGGAATTCTGCATTGAACCCATCTGGCCCAGGGGATTTGTTATTGGGAAAATCCTTAACCACTGCATCAATCTCTTCATGGGTGAAAGGAGCTTCGAGGAATGACAAATCTACAGCAGAGTTGAGTAGCTGTGGCATATTAAGAAGAGGAACAATAGTATCCACCTGTCCTAGCATGTCTTTAAAAGCTTGTAAAAGCATAGAGGCAATTGTTGTATGCTCACTAATAGTTTCAAATGCAGAATTAACCAGTGAGGCAACCTGATTCCTTCTTTTCTAAGAAGAGGCCATTGAGTGAAAAAAAACGTTGAATTCTCATGTCCAAGAGTTACCCATTTGATTTTCCCTCTCTGTTTCCAATAATCCAACTATTGAGCTAGCTTTGTTGCTAAGTGTTTTTTCATTGTTTTCCTGAAATTACTCTCTAGGACAGACATATCTCTAAAATTCTCCAAAGCATATAGGAGAGAAATGAGAGCAAATCTGCAATTGTTTCTTTCAAAGGGGATAAACTCTTAGACCATGTTTTAGACTCTTTCTAAGGAGTTTGAATTTTGCAGTAATCCTTTTGGCAGCATCAGAATAGTGAATGGAATGAGTTCAATTCAATTCCACCAAGGGCAAGAAGCCCTCCATATCCATCCAACTATTTTCCACTCTGAAAATCTCTGATTTTGGGATAGAAGTCTCAATAGAGACAACACATGGGACATGATCAGATGTAGTCATGGCTAGTGGAGTTGCCAGAGTGTTAGGAAAGCTGACTGTCCAAGCCAGGGAAGAAAATAACCAGTCAAGCCTTTGCAAGAGTGGAGTATCTTGCATATTACTCCAAGTAAATCTTCTGCCCTTGAGAGGAATTTCAACCAATCCAGCATTGCTAATGGCCTCATTGAAGAGCAACATCTCATTTATATTTCCTCCAGGTTTGTTTCTGTCTTGTGGGGATATGAGGAGATTAAAGTCCCCTACAAGTAAACAATTTTTTCTTAGACGGTATGTCAACATTGTGTAGCCAATCCAAGAAAACAAGTTTCTCATCATCCTAACAAGGTGCATAAATGTTTGTCAAGGTCCAGAAAGCATCATATTTGGTAGCATGTAGCTCAACTGACAAAGCCAATTGGTTGTGAAAAACTTCATGGCCAATAAACATAGGGCTGTCCCAAATTGTTATTATACCACCAGATCTTCCCACAGATGGAATAAAAGCAAAAGAGTCAAAATTTCTTGGGCAGAATTGTCTACGGAACTGTAGGTCAATATTCTCTCTCTTGGATTCTTGAAAACAGATAACCTGACAACCATTCTCTCTAATTTTATTGAAGATTAAGGTCCATTTTGCAGGATCATTCAGTCCTCTAATATTCAAATTCAATACTTTCCAAAATATTTTATGCATTGATAAACATGGTGGGTACAATGTACTGATGACAACCATAAGAAGTTAGCATAGTATGGCAGAGGGCAAACACACATACTGTTAAGCTGTAATAAATTATTGCTTGGATAAACTAGACACATGAGCCAGGTCCACAAAAGAAACTGAAGATTCATATTACAGCAATAACTTCTACAGCAAACACAGTTGCTCAAAATATCTAGGGTGGCCAAAAGAGAAGAGAAGGATCCTCCTATCCTTCTCACTTCTTCCTAGAGGATTTTTTTATAGATGCATTGGACCCCTTCTTGGTTGAGTCCTTGCTCTGGCATCCAGCTGGTACAGTTGAGCCCCCTTCTCTTCATCAGATGACTCTTCTGCTTCCTTCTCTTCTAAATCTTCATCACAAATCTGAAATATTGAGCAAAGATTGGTTAAAACAGATTTTTTAAGTGTGGGTCCAGCAGCAGCACAGGCTAGACAGTTCTTGTAAAAACAAGTTTTTGCCTTATAGCCGTTATTCAGAGCTTTAATCAGGTTACTCCTTCTAACTTTAGTGCACATCGGTGGTGTTTTCTTGCCCCTTTTCTTGACATGAAGAGCAGGCAACTACAGAGGAAGAAGTAAGTCTTGGAGCTTGAGGAGTCATATAGCCCTGGGTAAGCTCTTCACAGGCAGTAGTGAGAGTGCACACATTTGGTGTTGTAGCAGGACAGACTCTTGGAAGAACAAAAGCTCTTGCAGTCCCTTCCTCTATAATCTCACACTTAGTAAGAAGCTGCCAAATCTTGGACTGAAGCAGGCCTTTAGTCCATTCAAAATCCTCAGGTGTCAGCAGTTTTGTAGTAAAAAAAGTCAGCCCATTGAGCAGGGATATTTACAGTGCTGATAATAGTGCCATCAGGTTTAAAATGTGTGGACCAAGCAGCTGTTCCTTCTTTGGAGAGGAAGAAGTCCTTGTGAGTAGCATGCAGAGGGCTCACTGGACTAATATCAGGTGAATAAGCTACAGAGAGAGAAGCTACAAGGTCCACAAGAATTTCCGGTACAAGGGTCATGCCAACCTGTAGGTTCTGGTTATGCCCATTCACTGAGCCACAAGATTCATCAGAAGAAGTATGAGCTGAGCTGATTATGACTATCATATCACTCTGATCATCAGCAATAGGGAGCATGTCAACATCTATAGGTGGTACAGGTGCAGCCAAGGCCATAATAGCCTGAGGAGGCCCATGATTCTGAATTACAGGATTGATAAGATCATTTAGCTCCATGAAATCATCCTCTTCAAGCTGGTGTGGGCCATTGAGATCAAAAGGAAGCTGATGAGGGGGCAAGTTTAAATCCATATTCTGAATGCCATGATTACCAAAAATGACTTGTAGATTATGTCCTACAAGATTAACTGGGGGGATATCATTGTGATCAGCCAAGGGTGCATGGGGTCCATGTTGCACATGTTGCCAAAGGGGCCATGCAGCATTATTCTGGACATGAGTTTGGGCTTCATTAGGAGGAGGCTGGTTGATAATAATAACGGCAACATTGGGCAATGGGTGTGGAGTAGAGCCATCTGCAGGTGGCAGCTCCTCATCAGCTGGAAGAGCACGTACCCAAGAGCCTCTAACTAAGGATAAAAATGGGCACTGACCAAGACTCAGCAGACCACTCATTGCCAGAAGAAATAACACAAGAATGTGGGATATGATGGAGATCCACAACTCTGACCTTTACAATTAGATCCCCATAACTACTGAGTTCCTTATCCCAGGAAATTAGAGCCCCAAAATCCTTAACTGCACCTCTAATGTGCTCATCATCCCAATAATCAGAAGGAAAGGCAAGCAGGATCAACCAGCATTCACGGTTGTACGTAAAAGCTCTGTGATTAATCCCTTTATTATGGTCCACAAACGAAATACTTCTACCCAGGAAAGCATGAGGACTGTTGCTGACTAGCCAATCTCTGTCAGAAGGTGAGGTAACCCTGAGGTATGCCGAGCCAATAGGACAGCACTGGGACATTGCAAGAGAAAACCCTAGTTCTTCCTCAATGAACGATCGAAGGAACTTCCTAGTAAGTGCAAATGGCTTATCACCTTGGAAGGGAGTGTTGTTGGTGGTGATGGCGACGTCCTCATTCTTGGCGGAGACCTGTTGACTAACATGGTAGTGGCACTGCTGGTCGATTGGCGACCTCGACGATCTCGTACTGTCCACGGACGAATGGAGCAGGGTCCACCGGCAAGTTTGCCATCTCTGATGGAGGCAATGTCACGGGCACCGTCGGCGATGATGAACAGTGTTGTGGAGCAGGGGAGTTGGGAGGTGATACGTCTCCAACGTACCTATAATTTCTGATGTTCCATGCTTGTTTTATGACAATACTTACATGTTTTGCTTGCACTTTATAATGTTTTTATGCATTTTCCGGAACTCACCTATTAACGAGATGCCGAAGGGACAGTTGTTGTTTTCTGTTGTTTTTGGTTCCAGAAAGGCTGTTCGGGCAATATTCTCGGAATTCGACGAAACGAAGACCCAGCATCTTATTTTTCCCGGAACCTTCCAGAAAGTCAAAGGGGACCAGAGGGGAGCCCTGGGGGCCCCACACGTGTGGCCGGCGCGGCCCAGCAGGGGGGCGCGCCGCCCTAGTGTGAGGTGGCCCCGTGGCCCCTCCGACTCCGACTCTTCGCCTATTTAAGTCCTTTCGACCTAAAAACGCGATACCAATCGACGAAACTGCAGAAAGACTCCAGGGGCGCCGCCACCATCGCGAAACTCCAATTCGGGGGACAGAAGTCTCTGTTCCGGCACCCTGCCGGGACGGGGAAGTGCCCCCGGAAGCCATCTCCATCAACGCCACCGCCACCATCATGCTCCGTGAGTAGTTTCCCCATGGACTACGGGTTCTAGCTGTAGCTAGTTGGTATTCTCTCCCCTATGTACTTCAATACAATGATCTCATGAGCTGCCTTACATGATTGAGATTCATCTGATGTAATCGGTGTTGTGTTTGTCGGGATCCGATGGATTGTTACATTATGATTGTCTATCTACAAAGTTTATGAAGTTATTGTTGCTTGCAATCTTGTTATGCTTAATGCTTGTCACTAGGGCCCGAGTGGCATGATCTTAGATTTAAGCTCTATACTTATTGCTTAGATTGTATCTACAAGTTGTATGCACATGTCTATGTCCGGAACCAAAGGCCCCAAAGTGACAGAAATTGGGACAAGCTGGAGGGGAAGGCTTAGATATGAGGATCACATGTTTTCACGGAGTGTTAATGCTTTGCTCCGGTGCTCTATTAAAAGGAGTGCCTTAATTTCCGATAGATTCCCTAGAGGCCCGGCTGCCACCGGCTGGTAGGACAAAAGATGTTGTACAAGTTTCTCATTGCGAGCACGTATGACTATATATGGAAAACATGCCTACATGATTAATGATCTTGATGTTCTGTCTTAATGCTATTTCAATCCTATCAATTGCCCGACTGTAATTTGTTCACCCAACACTTGTTATTGGAGAGTTACCACTAGTGTAGATAGCTGGGAACCCCGTTCCATCTCTCATCATCATATACTTGTTCCTACATGACATTGGAAGTAGTATCAACTATTTTCTGGTGCCATTGCTCTCATATTACTGCTACTGCTGTTGTGTTACTGTTATTACTGCTCTCATATTACTCCTGCTTTCACATCACCCTATTACTAGTGCTTTTCCAGGTGCAGCTGAATTGACAACTCAGTTGTTAAGGCTTATAAGTATTCTTTACCTCCCCTTGTGTCGAATCAATAAATTTGGGTTTTACTTCCCTCGAAGATTGTTGCGATCCCCTATACTTGTGGGTTATCAAGACTATTTTCTGGCGCCGTTGCCGGGGAGGCATAGCTCTACTCATAAGTTCACCTGGGGAGTACACTCTACCTCTATCTCTGTTTTTATTTTATTTTGTTTTGCTAGTTTACTTTTGTCTAGTTTATTTGTGCTTAGTTTATTTCTGTCTAGTATTACTTTGCTTAGTTTACTTTTGCCTAGTTTGTTTTTGTCTTGTTTTATTTTCCCTATATACTCGAAAATCCATAAAATTTTGAAAAACCTAAAAATTAAAAAATTGTTGCTATGAGAGAACCTACAACCTA
Organism: Lolium rigidum; assembly: GCF_022539505.1. Taxonomy (NCBI): domain Eukaryota; kingdom Viridiplantae; phylum Streptophyta; class Magnoliopsida; order Poales; family Poaceae; genus Lolium; species Lolium rigidum. The sequence goes on along the minus strand of NC_061508.1, from coordinate 11,336,982 downwards.
TTTGGAGCTTATTGAATTATATAATAATTATAGAGAATCAAGAACGGGAAAAGTTATGAGTGTTGTGATAGAAAAACTGAATACAATTGCTAAAATCTTGCTTAAACGCCATGATATAAACTGTTGCTCTCAACAGGATACTAAACATCTTAAATTTCAATGTGGCTTTAGTGAGGAAGTTTTAATTAAGAACTATAATTGGAATAGCTATATTCATTTTGGGTTCGAAGAAGTAGAACAATTTGTTTTGTTTATGGGAGCTTCTGAGATCGAATCCTTCATTGCTAGAAATTATGAAACTTGTGTTGTTTGTAAAGACCTTAAAGATTATGCCTCTTCTATCCTTAATTTTTGCATAGAAAGCTATAGTGATAATCCTTATATCATTGATTATAAAGAGAGACTCATTAATGCACAAGTATGCACTCACAATTTGCAGGAACCAGTGGAAGAAGAAATTGATGAACCTGAAAGCTCATTGGATGAAAAAGAGGAGGAAATTGATGAACCTGAAAGCTCATTGGATGAAAAAGAAGAAAAGAGTGATGAACAAAAGGAGGAAGAATGGATTATCTACCCATGCCAACCTTCTAATGAGAGTAACTCTTTATCTCTTACACTATTTGATTGTCCTCCATGCTTACCGAAGGAGGATGAATGTTATGTTCCTGTGGATTCTTTTGAAATATTCCCTATGAGTAAAACTTGTGAGAATAATTATGCTACTGTTATCTATGATAATCAATGCTATTTTGATAAATCTTATGATAATGCTTTGTTTGTTCCTGATGTCGATATGCATGGTACTAAAGAGTTTTGCTTGGCAAATGTTTATGATAAATCTCTAGATGATGGTCCTGTGTTACTTGATACTATTAATGGTACTACTAATGAAAATGGGATTGGAGAGGTCTTGACTTTATCTAGGAGTCCCATATCTTTTGAGATTGATCAATCATCTTGTTATATTATTGATAAAAGTGAGTTTGCAAGTTTTGATCCTATTATTTCTGAGCTTGATAAAAATTATGTTGTTTGTGAATCATGAAAAGTATGCTGCATGTGATAGTTATATTGTTGAGTTTATCCATGAAGCTACTGAAAATTATTATGAGAGAGGAAAATATGGTTGTAGAAATTTGCATGGTACTAAAACACCTCTCTATATGCTGAAAATTTTGAAGTTACTCTTGTTTTATCTTCTTATGCTTGTCACTTTGTTCTTCATGAATTTGTTTGTGTACAAGATTCCTATGCATAGGAAGTGGGTTAGACTTAAATGTGTTTTTAATTTGCTTCTTTATGCTCTCTTTTGCTTCAACTCTTATTTCTTGCGAGTGCATCATTAAAACTGCTGAGCCCATCTTAATGGCTATAAAGAAAGCACTTCTTGGGAGATAACCCATGTGTTTATTTTGCTACTGTTTTGTTGTGTTTTGGAAGTTGTTACTACTGTAGCAAGCTCTCCTTATCTTTATTTTATTGCAATTTTGTGCCAAGTGAAGTCTCTAATAGAAGGGTGGTGCTAGATTTGGATTACTGCACAGAAACATATTTCTTGCTGTCAACGGATCTGGGTATGATTCTCTGTAGGTAACTCAGAAAAATCTGCCAATTTACGTGAGTGATCCTCAGATATGTACGCAACTTTCATTTGTTTTTAGTTTTCTGATTTGAGCAACGGAAGTACCTCTTTAAAATTCGTGTTTACTGGCTGTTCTGTTTTGACAGATTCTGTCTCTGTTTTTTTGCATTGTCTCTTGTGGACTTTAAGTGAGGCTTTCTAGACGTGGAGAGCTCTAGCTAATGTTTTATTGAGTACTTGCAATGTGTCACTACAGGGCCAAGGTGGATTGAAGTTTTTTGAGTACTAACCCCTCTAATGAAGTTTATGAGAAGTTTGGTGTGAAGGAAGTTTTCAAGGGTCAAGAGAGGAGGATGATATATGATCAAGAAGAGTGAAAAGCCTAAGCTTGGGGATGCCCCCGTGGTTAATCCCTGCATATTTCAAGAAGACTCAAGCGTCTAAGCTTGGGGATGCCCAAGGCATCCCCTTCTTCATCAACTTATCAGGTTTCTTCTATTGAAACTATATTTTTATTCGGTCACATCTTATGTGCTTTACTTGGAGCGTCCGTGTGTTTTTATTTTTGTTTATGTTTGAATAAATTCGGATCCTAGCAATCCTTGTTTGGGAGAGAGACACGCTCCGCTTTTTCATATGAACACTTGTGTTCTTCGTTTTACTTTTAATGTTCAATGATAAAAGTTGGAAGCTATTGCATTTATTGCTATTTGGTTGGAAAGAGAAAATGCCTCATATTGTCTTGGATAATTTGATACTTGGCAATTGTTTTGAGCTCTCAAAGTTGATCATGATTAAGCTCTTGCATCATGTAGTTTAAACCTATTAGTGGAGAAATACCGTAGAGCTTGTTGAAACTAGTTTGCATGATTGGTCTCTCTAAGGTCTAGATATTTTCTGGTAAAGGTGTTTGAGCAACAAGGAAGACAGTGTAGAGTTTTATAATGCTTGCAATATGTTCTTATGTAAGTTTTGCTGTACCGGTTCATACTTGTGTTTGCTTCAAACAACCTTGCTAGCCCAAAGCCTTGTACTGAGAGGAAATGCTTCTCGTGCATCCAAAACCTTGAGCCAAAACCTATGCCATTTGTGTCCACCATATCTACCTACTATGTGGTATTTCCTGCCATTCCAAGTAAATACTTCATGTGCTACCTTTAAACAATTCAAAACTGTATTACTCCTTATTTGTGTCAATGTTTTATAGCTCATGAGGAAGTATGTGGTGTTTTATCTTTCAACCTTGTCATTTACTCTTGACAGACTCTCACCAATGGACTAGTGGCACATCCGCTTATCCAATAATTTTGCAAAAAGAGCTGGCAATGGGGTTCCCAGCCCCAATTAATTAACTTGCATTAATAATTCTCTTCACGTGTTTTGACCTGATTCATCAGTAAGCAACTTAATTTTGCAAATAGACACTCCTTCATGGTATGTGAATGTTGGAAGGCACCCGAGGATTCGGTTAGCCATGGCTTGTGAAAGCAAAAGGTTGGGAGGAGTGTCATCCATAAATAATAAAACTAAAATACATTTGTAAACAAAAGAGAAGAGGGATGATCTACCTTGCTGGTAGAGATAACGTCCTTCATGGGAGCCGCTCTTGAAAGTCTGGTTGATGAGGTAGTTAGAGTGCCCACTATCATTCGTTGACAACACCAAACACCTCTCAAAACTTTACTTTTATACTCTCTATATGATTTCAAAACTTAAAAAGCTCTAGCACATGATTTAATCCCTGCTTCCCTCTGCGAAGGGCCTTTCTTTTACTTTATGTTGAGTCAGTTTACCTAGTTCCTTCCATCTTAGAAGCAAACACTTGTGTCAACTGTGCATTGATTCTTACATACTTGCTTATTTGCATTCATCATATTACTTTGTGTTGACCATTATCCATGAGATATACATGTTGAAAGTTGAAAGCAACCGCTGAAACTTATATCTTCCTCTGTGTTGCTTCAATGCCTTTACTTTGAATTTATTGCTTTATGAGTTAACTCTTATGCGATACTTTTGATGCTTGTCTTGAAAGTACTATTCATGAAAAGTTTTGCTATATGTTATCTATTTGTTAGCAACTATAGATCATTGCCTTGAGTCACTGCATTCATCTCATATGGTTTATAATAGTATGATCAAGGTTATGTAAGTAGCATGTCACTACAGAAATTACTCTTTTTATCGTTTACCTACTCGAGGGCGAGCAGGAACTAAGCTTGGGGATGCTGATACGTCTCCAACGTACCTATAATTTCTGATGTTCCATGCTTGTTTTATGACAATACTTACATGTTTTGCTTGCACTTTATAATGTTATTATGCATTTTCCGGAACTAACCTATTAACGAGATGCCGAAGGGCCAGTTGCTGTTTTCTGTTGTTTTTGGTTCCAGAAAGGTTGTTCGGGCAATATTCTCGGAATTCGACGAAACGAAGACCCAGCATCTTATTTTTCCCGGAACCTTCCACAAAGTCAAAGGGGGACCAGAGGGGATCCCTGGGGGCCCCACACGTGTGGCCGGCGCGGCCCAGGAGGGGGGCGCGCCGCCCTAGTGTGAGGTGGCCCCGTGGCCCCTCCAACTCCGACTCTTCGCCTATTTAAGTCCTTTCGACCTAAAAACGCGATACCAATCGACGAAACTGCAGAAAGACTCCAGGGGCGCCGCCACCATCGTGAAACTCCAATTCGGGGGACAGAAGTCTCTGTTCCGGCACCCTGCCGGGACGGGGAAGTGCCCCCGGAAGCCATCTCCATCAACGCCACCGCCACCATCATGCTCCGTGAGTAGTTCCCCCATGGACTACGGGTTCTAGCTGTAGCTAGTTGGTATTCTCTCCCCTATGTACTTCAATACAATGATCTCATGAGCTGCCTTACATGATTGAAATTCATCTGATATAATCGGTGTTGTGTTTGTCGGGATCCGATGGATTGTTACATTATGATTGTCTATCTACAAAGTTTATGAAGTTATTGTTGCTGCAATCTTGTTATGCTTAATGCTTGTCACTAGGGCCCGAGTGGCATGATGTTAGATTTAAGCTCTATACTTATTGCTTAGATTGTATATACAAGTTGTATGCACATGTCTATGTCCGGAACCAAAGGTCCCAAAGTGACAGAAATTGGGACAACTGGAGGGGAAGGCTTAGATATGAGGATCACATGTTTTCACGGAGTGTTAATGCTTTGCTCCGGTGCTCTATTAAAAGGAGTGCCTTAATTTCCGAGTAGATTCCCTAGAGGCCGACTGCCACGGCTGGTAGGACAAAAGATGTTGTACAAGTTTCTCATTGCGAGCACGTATGACTATATATGGAAAACATGCCTACATGATTAATGATCTTGATGTTCTGTCTTAATGCTATTTCAATCCTATCAATTGCCCGACTGTAATTTGTTCACCCAACACTTGTTATTGGAGAGTTACCACTAGTGTAGATAGCTGGGAACCCGGTCCATCTCTCATCATCATATACTTGTTCCTACATGACATTGGAAGTAGTATCAACTATTTTCTGGTGCCATTGCTCTCATATTACTGCTACTGCTGCTGTGTTACTGTTATTACTGCTCTCATATTACTCCTGCTTTCACATCACCCCTATTACTAGTGTTTTTCCAGGTGCGGCTGAATTGACAACTCAGTTGTTAAGGCTTATAAGTATTCTTTACCTCCCCTTGTGTCGAATCAATAAATTTGGGTTTTACTTCCCTCGAAGACTGTTGCGATCCCCTATACTTGTGGGTTATCAGGAGGCGATGCGGCAACATGTAAGCTGAGCAGGAGCAGGGAGAGATTCTCCTGATTTACAACAGTAAATGTACGGGTAGGTGCTGTTGGGTGGTGCTCCACCATCAGACACAAGGCCGTGTCAATATTGGACGGTCCAGGGTCGTTCAGATTAACGGAAGGAGGATTATCATTAATCACTTGATTTACTGCACCTAGAACACCTGGCGCAGACAAATTAACTTCCTTTCGAACCCAAGTTTCTTTTAAAGCCCGACAATCATGCTTAATATGCCATGGTTTATCACAGCCGTGACAGCGGATTTTATTCCAGCAATTAAACCTGGAGTGCCCAAATCTGAGACACCGTGGACAAGGTGGGCTTGGTCTTGAGATGGGCTGTCGTTGGCCCAATTGCGCTGGCTGCTATCGTGAGTCCGAAGAAGGCTCACTATTGGAAAAAGGGTCTTTAGTCCCGGTTCACAACGGGCTTTAGTCCCGGTTGTGCAACCGGGACTAAAGGTCCATCCACGTGGGCGGCTAGCGTGCGCCATGGCGAAGGACCTTTAGTCCCAGTTTATAACACGAACCAGGACTAAAGGCTATTTCGTTAATTTTTTTTAATTTTTTTAGGTTTCTAATTATTTTTCACTCCCTCTTTTTTATATTTTTCAGAATTTCTATTATTTTAGTTATTTACATAGTTTAGTGTCTAACTGCAATTATCTCTAGTTAAATTACTTACTCGTGGTCACACTTCCCGCGCGGTCACCCATCCTCCCACACTAGCACGCTTAACTTCCGAGTTCCATTCCGTCCCGCATCCAAGTGCTTCGCGGGCATGTATGTGATACTAGTATTTATTGTTTAAATTTCATATAATTCTTTTAATAAAAAAAAGTAATGATGTAATAATGAACTTGAATAAACAAATAAACATTAACTTTTTAATTTGTATTTTTAAAAATTTAAAAATTTAAAAATTTGTTTTTTTGCCAAACCTAAAACCTAAAAATATGAAAATCTAAAAATCTAAAAAATGGTTAAAAGTAATAGTAATCTTTATGCTGAATGAAATTAATAATTTTATTTTAAAAAAATAAAAAAATAAAATCCGTAATTTATAGCAAAAACTAAAATCTTCCTGCTTTCGTATTTTCATTTGGAATTTTGAGAATCTTCCTGCTTTTTAATTGTATGAATTCGGATTTAACTTTTTCCCACGATGATTTTGATATATTATATGTCTTTTTTCAACGTCGTATGCAAAAGTTAATGCGGTTTTACCATTTTTCAAACTTTTTTTGCAAAATAAGTGAAAATTCGAATTTCTTAATTTTCCCTAATAGTAGGTTGCATAACATGTATGTAAGATGCATTTCAAAATATAGGGAGCATATGCACCCATGTTCCAAAACACCACTCCCAATCTCAAAAGATTTTATTTTTTGAATTTTCTATCATTTTGTGTTTATATTTGGTGTTACGAACCGAGACTAAAGAGGCCTGCGCCGGCATAACTGGGACTGAAGGTTATTTTTCTGGGCATAGAACGTCCATGCCAGAGTTTCTTTTGATGGCTTACTGGCAATAAAAAAGTGCAATTCCTAGATCTGTTGGCTACTCAAAGAATCTAGAAAGGAATCAACATGACTGTCATCATCACCAAAACGAAAAGCCTGGAGAATCCGCTCAAGGCCATGACCAGCAGAAATAGAGCAGACTCTAGAAACCCAGCTTCTTTAGCGGAAAGACGATGGAGGAAAGAGAGTTGTGATCCGTGTTGTTGTGTAATCCGATGCCCAAGAGGAACCCTATTAGCACCAGAAAGTGGCTGTCGAACAACCTGTGCATAAGATCTGCGGCCAACAGTTTGCCAAGTGATACGTCTCCAACGTATCTATAATTTCTTATGTTCCATGCTAGTTTTATGACAATACCTACATGTTTTATTCATACTTTATATCGTTTTGATGCATTTTCCGGCACTAACCTATTAACAAGATGCCGAAGCGCCAGGTCCTGTTTTCTGCTGTTTTTGGTTTCAGAAATCCTACACAGGAAATATTCTCGGAATTGGACGAAATAAAAGCCCACGGTCTTATTTTCCACGGAGGCTTCCAGAACACCGAAGAGGAGACGAAGAGGAGCCACGAGGCGGCCACACCCTAGGGCGCCGCGGCCCCACCCCTGGCCGCGCCACCATGTGCTGTGGGACCCTCGGGACTCCACCGACATCGCCCCTTCGCCTATATATTCTCTCCGTCGCGAAAACCCTAAAACACCCGACGATATTCCACGAAGAGTTCCGTAGCCGCCGCCATCGCGAAGACAAGTTTCGGGAGACAGAAGTCTCCGTTCCGGCACGCCGCGGGACGGGAATTGCCCCGGAGTCATCTCCATCGACACCACCGCCATCTTCATCGCCGTTGTTGTCTCCCATGATGAGGAGGGATTAGTTCTCCCCAGAGGCTGAGGGCTCTACCGGTAGCTATGTGGTTCATCTCTCTCTCCCATGGTGTGATCTTTATGTGATCATGAGCTTTGTATCACTATTAATCTATGTGCTACTCTAGTGATGTTATTAAAGTAGTCTATTCCTCCTCCATGATGTAAAGGTGACAGCGTGTGCATCATGTAGTACTTGGCGTAGGTTATGATTGTAATCTCTTGTAGATTATGAAGTTAACTATTACTATGATAGTATTGATGCGATCTATTCCCCCTTTCATAGCTATTGGTGACAGTTTGTATGCTATGTTAGTACTCGGTCTAAATTGCAACGGTCTATTATGCACTCTAGAGGTTACTTTAATATGAACTCCGGATTCACTCTCCACGGTGTGACGGTGACAGTGTGCGCATCGTGTGTGTTTCCTTTATGAAGTTGTGGAGCTTGTTTACTCTGGCTTGAGGGTGCTCTTGTAGCCCTACACAATGAATGGTGTTTGTTATCCAACAAGAGAGTGTTTGAAAGTAGCACAAGTGAAGAGAAGTTATTCAGTTATGTGATCATTGTTGAGAGTGTCCACTTGTGAAAGTATGATCCCTAGGCCTTGTTTCTAAGCATTGAAACACCGTTTTCAACAAGTTCTGCTACATGTTTGCTTGCTGCCATTTTTATTTCAGATTGCAATTACTGCTTACAATCATCCATATTACTTGTATTTCACTATCTCTTCGCCGAACTAGTGCACCTATACATCTGACAAGTGTATTAGGTGTGTTGGGGACACAAGAGACTTCTTGTATCTTAATTGCAGGGTTGCTTGAGAGGGATCTCTTTGACCTCTACCTACCTGAGTTCGATAAACCTTGGGTGATTCACTTAAGGGAAACTTGATGCTGTTCTACAAACCTTTGCTCTTGGAGGCCCAACACTGTCTACAGGAATAGAAGCGTGCGTAGACATCACCAAGCCTTCTCTTCCTCAATCTCCCAGAGACGAAATTCTCGAGTAAAATTTGGACCTCCATTGCCCCAAAGCAAGAAATGAGCCACAAAGTCATCACACTTGAAGGATCTGAGATTGTTAATCAAAAAACCAACTTGTTGATTGCAAATTGAAAACCGAAAGGATCTGTCCCGCAGAAAGCTAACATGAAAATCATTGGCAATGCCTCCCAAACAGGCCTGGAGCATGTGAGCAACCGAAGAGGGTTCAAGCCGATGCTTCGATCAACCAAAAGAGGCCACCATGAAGAACTCTTGATGGGAGGGTGAGGAGGCCACAACACAATGGAAGAGGGACCAAATCTTTCGTTGTAGAGAGAGACCCGATCGTAGATCGAGTGAAGACGAAGGTGATACCTGGGTACCTGCACTGAAGGACGATCTTGAATGCCCACCTTGACCTTGTGATACGGGAGTTCGATCTCCTGGCCACTAGAGATCCTTTCCCCCGACAGGAGGAAGCGTGCGTCCACCGTGATCCCATCCGAGTCGTCGAGGACCAGACGTAAAGCCTGACACCGAAGGTAGACGAAGCCATGCTGGTGGAAGGACGGGAGGTGGGAGGCCCCCGAATGGTACTGAACCTGCCAGATCGGAGAGTCGGGATCCGTCATGACGTAGGAGATGTGGTGGCGGAGGACGAGAGGCACGGGCGCCCTAGGGGCGGCCAACGGTGGAGGCAGGGGCGCTCTCTCATCCTCGGATTTCCTGGGGACAGCATTTCACACGCTGTGATACCTGGGGTCTGGGGATGTTTGACTCAGCAGCTGTAGCTAGCGTGGGATAAGTTGGAGTAGTTGTCAATTCTATCACGCGCAGCCGGGCACCACGCAGGTTGATCGATGGTACATTTCTGAACCCTCTGAAATTCTGAAAGCCTAAATTTTATATAGTATACAATTTACGATAGTTTAGATCTTTCAAATATTTAAAATTTGTACGATGGTGGAATGTGTAAGAGTTGGTGTTGGATCACACCAAAGAAGGAATTTTTGATGAGGCATTTACTTACCAAAAGAGGAAAGCTCACCTGGCATGAAGGTGACGGCTACTATGAATTAGCATATGCCGCCGGTTAGCGAAGCCCTTAGTTAGAGCATCCCCACTCGTCTCCCCGACGAGGCCCCCGAGCCCCGTTTTTTCCATCCGGACGGCGAAATTTGGCCCAGTCGCGCCCCTGGTTCCTCGTTTTTCCCCGGATTTGGCCCTTCATGCATCCGGCGAGCCCACGCCATCCCCGGTCCCCCGAGGCGCGCTCGGGGACTCAGGACGAAATAATTTGGCGCGAAACATCGTTTGGACCCTCGTAGTCGGCGACAAGAAAGCCAAATCCTGTCGATTTCCCTCCAATTTGCTTGCATATCCCCATTCCCTTCCGCCGAATTTGTGGATAGGTGATACGTCTCCAACGTATCTATAATTTCTTATGTTCCATGCTAGTTTTATGACAATACCTACATGTTTTATTCATACTTTACATCGTTTTGATGCATTTTCCGGTACTAATTAACCTATTAACAAGATGCCGAAGCGCCAGTTCCTGTTTTCTGCTGTTTTTGGTTTCAGAAATCCTACACAGGAAATATTCTCGGAATTGGATGAAACAAAAGCCAAACCTCCTATTTTACCGAGACGGACCCAGAACACCGAAGGAGAGACGGAGAGGGGCCAAGGGGGCCCCACACCACCTGGCGGCGCGGCCAAGAGGGGGGCACGCCCAGCTGTGGTGTGGGCCCCTCGGGACTCCACCGACATCGCCATTTCGCCTATATATTACGTCCGTCGCGAAAACCCTAAAACAATCCGACGATATTCCACGAAGAGTTCCGTAGCCGCCGCCATCGCGAAGACAAGTTTTGGGGGATAGAAGTCTTTGTTCCGGCACGCCGCCGGGACGGGGAATTGCCCCCAGAGTCATCTCCATCGACACCACCGCCATCTTCATCGCCGTTGTTGTCTCCCATGTTGAGGAGGGAGTAGTTCTCCCCCGAGGCTGAGGGCTCTAGCGGTACCTGTGTGGTTCATCTCTCTCTCCCATGGTGTGATCTTTACTCCTCCATGATGTAAAGGTGACAGTGTGTGCATCATGTAGTACTTGGCGTAGGTTATGATTGTAATCTCTTGCAGATTATGAAGTTAACTATTACTCTTATAGTATTGATGCGATCTATTCCCACTTTCATAGCTATTGGTGACAGTGTGTATGCTATGTTAGTACTCGGTCTAAATTGCAACGGTCTATTATGCACTCTAGAGGTTACTTTAATATGAACTCCGGACGTTGTGGAGCTTGTTTACTCCGGCTTGAGGTGTGCTTTTATAGCCCTACACAATGAATGGTGTTTGTTATCCAACAAGAGAGTGTTTGAAAGTAGCACAAGTGAAGAGAAGTTATTTATTTATGTGATCATTGTTGAGAGTGTCCACTAGTGAAAGTATGATCCCTAGGCCTTATTTCTAAGCATTGAAACACCGTTTCCAACAAGTTCTGCTGCATGTTTGCTTGCTGCCATTTTTATTTCAGATTGCAATTACTACTTATAATCATCCATATTACTTGTATTTCACTATCTCTTCGCCGAACTAGTGCACCTATACATTTGACAAGTGTATTAGGTGTGTTGGGGACACAAGAGACTTCTTGTATCTTAATTGCAGGGTTGCTTGAGAGGGATATCTTTGACCTCTACCTCCGTGAGTTCGATAAACCTTGGGTGATTCACTTAAGGGAAACTTGCTTGCTGTTCTACAAAACTCTGCTCTTGGAGGCCCAACACCTGTCTACGAGGAATAGAAGCGTGTGTAGACATCAAGCTATTTTCTGGCGCCGTTGCCGGGGAGGTAAGGTAAAAGGTATTCACATCCTCCGACTACTAAGCTATTTCCTAGCATTGTTGCCGGTGTGTGAGTGCTCGAAGCTATTTCCTTTAGATCCTGCAATTATATCTTTTTGTTTCTTGTTTTTATTTTCACTAGTTAGGCTTAATGGAAAACAACAAAAAATTTAGAGATCTTTATGAACTTTATATTGAATTAGGACATGATGTGTTTGAAGAGAGAATTAAAAAACCCATGGAACTTTGTTTGCAAAATAGTTGTAGCAATGTTATTAGCATGAACTCTTTGAATACTATTATTGCTAATGCTATGGAAGAATTTAAGCTTGGGGAAGCTGGTTGTGATATTTTTAGTCCCCCAAGTTTTGAGAAGAAAATTTTCTTTGATGATACTTTGCCTCCCATTTATGATGATTATAATGATAGTGGTATTTTGGTGCCACCTACTATGGAGGATAAAGTTTATTATGATTATACCATGCTTGCAATTTATGATAATTACAATGATGGTTGTGATAGTTTTATTCCCACTACTACTAATAAAATTGATTATGCTTATGTGGAGAGTAATGATACTTTTATGCATGTGAATAAGAATTCTTTATGTGATAGTTATATTGTTGAGTTTGTTCATGATGCTACTGAAAATCTTTATGAGAGAGGACAATATGGTTGTAGGGATTTTCATGTTACTAAAACACCTCTCTTTTTGCTGAAAATCTTGAAGTTGCGCTTGTCTTGTTTTCCTATGCTTATTGCGTTATGCTTACATGACTTGTTTATTTACAAGATTCCTTTTCATAGGAAGTGGGTTAGACTTAAAAGTGTTTCTTACTTGCTTTTGATGCTCTCTTTTGCTTCAACTCTTATTTCTTGCAAGTGCATCATTAAAATTACTGAGCCCATCTTAATGGCTATAAAGAAAGCACTTCTTGGGAGATAACCCATGTTTTTATTTTTGCTACTGTTTTGTTGTTCTTGGAAGTTGTTACTACTGTAGCAACCTCTCCTTACCTTTATTTTATTTCATTGTTGTGCCAAGTAAAGTCTTTGATAGTAAAGTTGATACTAGATTTGGATTTCTGCGCAGAAACAGATTTCTAGCTATCACGAATTTGAGTAGATCTTTCTGTAGGAAACTCAGAAAAATCTGCCAAAATTCATGAGGAATCCTCAGATATGTACGCAACTTTCATTCAATTTGAGCTTCTTCATCTGAGCATGTTAAGTGCCTCTAAAAAAATTCATCTTTACGGACTGTTCTGTTTTGACAGATTCTGCCTTTTATTTCACATTGTCTCTTTTACTGTGTTGAATAGATTTCTTTGTTCCATTAACTTTCAGTAGCTTTGAGGATTGTCCAGAAGTGTTAAGAATGATTGTGTCCTCTCTGAACATGTGAATTTTTGATTATGCACTAACCCTCTAATGAGATTGTTTTGAGTTTGGTGTGGAGGAAGTTTTCAAGGGTCAAGAGAGGAGGATGATATAATATGATCAAGAAGAGTGAAAAGTCTAAGCTTGGGGATGCCCCCGTGGTTCATCCCCGCATATTTCAAGAAGACTCAAGCATCTAAGCTTGGGGATGCCCAAGGCATCCCCTTCTTCATCGACAATTTATCAGGTCACCTCTAGTGAAACTATATTTTTATTCTGTCACATCTTATGTGCTTTACTTGGAGCGTCTGTATTTTTTTTTATTTTTGTTTGTGTTTGAATAAATTCGGATCCTAGCATTCCTTGTGTGGGAGAAAGACACGCTCCGCTTTTTCATATGAACACTTGTGTTCTTAGTTTTACTTTTAATGTTCATGGCTAAAGTCAAAAGCTGCTGCATTTATTGCTATTTGGTGTTAAACAGAAAATGCTTCATGTGGTAATTGGTATATGGTCTTGAATAATTTGATACTTGGCAATTGTTTTGAGCTCTCAAATAGATCATGTTTAAGCTCTTGCAACATGTAGTTTAAACCGATTAATGAAGAGCTACCATAGAGCTTGTTGAAATTTGGTTTGCATGATTGGTCTCTGATTGCGCGTAGTTAAAACGTCCGTTGGGAACCCCAAGAGGAAGGTGTGATGCGCACAGCAGCAAGTTTTCCCTCAGTAAGAAACCAAGGTTATCGGACCAGTAGGAGTCAAGAAGCACGTTGAAGGTTGATGGCAGAGGAGTGTAGTGCGGCGCAACACCAGGGATTCCGGCGCCAACGTGGAACCTGCACAACACAATCACAGAACTTTGCCCCAACGTAACAGCGAGGTTGTCAATCTCACCGGCTTGCTGTAAACAAAGGATTAGATGTATAGTGTGGATGATGATGTTTGTTTGCGAAGAACAGTAAAGAACAATTGCAGCAGTTTGTATTTCAGATGTAAAGAATAGGACCGGGGTCCACAGTTCACTAGTGGTGTCTCTCCCATAAGATAAATAGCATGTTGGGTGAACAAATTACAGTTAGGCAATTGACAAATAGAGAGGGCATGACCATGCACATACATGATATGATGGGTATAGTGAGATTTAGTTGGGCATTACGACAAAGTACATAGACCGCTATCCAGCATGCATTCCACCTTTAGGTTATCATCCGAACCCCTTCCAGTATTAAGTTGTAAACAACAGACAATTGCATTAAGTATGGTGCGTAATGTAATCAATAACTACATCCTCGGACATAGCATCAATGTTTTATCCCTAGTGGCAACAGAACATCCACAACCTTAGAACTTTCCGTCACTTCGTCCCAGATTTAATGGAGGCATGAACCCACTATCGAGCATAAATACTCCCTCTTGGAGTTAAGAGTAAAAACTTGGCCGAGCCTCTACTAATAACGGAGAGCATGCAAGATCATAAACAACACATAGGTAATAGATTGATAATCAACATAACATAGTATTCTCTATCCATCGGATCCCGACAAACACAACATATAGCATTACGGATAGATGATCTTGATCATGTTAGGCAGCTCACAAGATCCGACAATGAAGCACATAAGGAGAAGACGACCATCTAGCTACTGCTATGGACCCATAGTCCAGGGGTGAACTACTCACACATTGATCCGGAGGCGATCATGGCGATGAAGAGACCTCCGGGAGATGATTCCCCTCTCCGGCAGGGTGCCGGAGGCGATCTCCTGAATCCCCCGAGATGGGATTGGCGGCGGCGGCGTCTCTGGAAGGTTTTCCGTATCGTGGCTCTCGGTACTGGGGGTTTCGCGACGGAGGCTTTAAGTAGGCGGAAGGGCGGAGTCGGGAGAGTCACGGGGGCCCCACACGCTAGGGCCGCGCGGGCCCCCTCTAGGCCGCGCCGCCCTAGTGTGGCGGCGCCCCGTGGCCCCACTTCGTATCCCCTCCGGTCTTCTGGAAGCTTTGTGTAAAAATAGGCCCCTGGGCGTTGATTTCGTCCAATTCCGAGAATATTTCCTTACTAGGATTTCTGAAACCAAAAACAGCAGAAAACAAAGAACTGGCTCTTCGGCATCTCGTTAATAGGTTAGTGCCGGAAAATGCATAAATATGACATAAAGTATGCATAAAACATGTAGATATCATCAATAATGTGGCATGGACATAAGAAATTATCGATACGTCGGAGACATATCAGCATCCCCAAGCTTAGTTTCTGCTCGTCCCGAGCAGGTAAACGATAACAAAGATAATTTCTGGAGTGACATTCCATCATAACCTTGATCATACTATTGTAACATATGTAATGAATGCAGCGATCAAAACAATGGTAATGACATGAGTAAACAAATGAATCATAAAGCAAAGACTTTTCATGAATAGTACTTTCAAGACAAGCATCAATAAGTCTTGCATAAGAGTTCACTCATAAAGCAATAAATACAAAGTAAAGATATTGAAGCAACACAAAGGAAGATTAAGTTTCAGCGGTTGCTTTCAACTTATAACATGTATATCTCATGGATATTGTCAATGTAAAGTAATATAACAAGTGCAATATGCAAGTATGTAAGAATCAATGCACAGTTCACACAAGTGTTTGCTTCTTGAGGTGGAGAGAGATAGGTGAACCGACTCAACATAAAAGTAAAAGAAAGGCCCTTCGCAGAGGGAAGCATTGATTGCTATATTTGTGCTAGAGCTTTGGTTTTGAAAACCAGAAACAATTTTGTCAACGGTAGTAATAAAGCATATGTATCATGTAAATTATATCTTACAAGTTGCAAGCCTCATGCATAGTATACTAATAGTGTCCGCACCTTGTCCTAATTAGCTTGGATTACCGGGATTGTCATCGCAATACACATGTTTTAACCAAGTGTCACAAAGGGGTACCTCTATGCCGCCTGTACAAAGGTCTAAGGAGAAAGCTCGCATTTGGATTTCTCGCTTTTGATTATTCTCAACTTAGACATCCATACCGGGACAACATAGACAACGAGATAATGGACTCCTCTTTAATGCATAAGCATGTAGCAACAATTAATGTTCTCATATGAGATTGAGGATGTATGTCCAAAACTGAAACTTCCACCATGGATCATGGCTTCAGTTAGCGGCCCAATGTTCTTCTCTAACATTATGCATGCTCTAACCATTAAATGAGTGGTAAATCTCCCTTACTTCAGACAAGACGGACATGCATAGCAACTCACATGATATTCAACAAAGAGTAGTTGATGGCGTCCCCAGGAACATGGCTATCGCACAACAAACAACTTAATAAGAGATAAAGTGCATAAGTACATATTCAATACCACAATAGTTTTTAAGCTATTTGTCCC
This sequence comes from Lolium rigidum, assembly GCF_022539505.1. Lineage (NCBI taxonomy): Eukaryota > Viridiplantae > Streptophyta > Magnoliopsida > Poales > Poaceae > Lolium > Lolium rigidum. Next base: position 11,320,610 of record NC_061508.1, on the reverse strand, counting down.
ATGAGCTATATATTGCAAAGGTGAAGACTGGAAATTTTAAAGGTAGCACTCAAGCAATTTACTTTGGAATGGCGGAGAAATACCATGTACTAGGTAGGTATGGTGGACACAAATGGCATAGTGGTTGGCTCAAGGATTTTGGATGCATGAGAAGTATTCCCTCTCGATACAAGGTTTAGGCTAGCAAGGTTATTTGAAACAAACACAAGGATGAACCGGTGCAGCAAAACTCACATAAAAGAAATATTGTAAACGTCCTCCTTGTTGTTCAAAACTCAATACTAGAAATTATCTAGACTTTAGAGAGACCAATTATGCAAACCAAATTTTAGCAAGCTCTATGTATTTCTTCATTAATAGGTGCAAAGTATCTGATGCAAGAGCTTAAACATGAGCACAACAATTGCCAAGTATCAAATTATCCAAGACATTTTAGAATTACTACATGTAGCATTTCCCGATTCCAACCATATAACAATTTAACGAAGAAGATTCAACCTTCGCCATGAATATTATGAGTAAAGCCTAAGGACATATTTTTCCATATGCAACAGCGGAGCGTGTCTCTCTCCCACACAATGAATGCTAGGATCCATTTTATTCAAACAAAAACAAAAACAAAAACAAACCGACGCTCCAAGCAAAGCACATAAGATGTGATGGAATAAAAATATAATTTCAGGGGAGGAACCTGATAATGTTGTCGATGAAGAAGGGGATGCCTTGGGCATCCCCAAGCTTAGACGCTTGAGTCTTCTTAAAATATGCAGGGGTGAACCACCGCGGCATCCCAAAGCTTAGAGCTTTCAATCTCCTTGATCATATTGTATCATCGCCCTCTCTTGATCCTTGAAAACTTGCTCCACACCAAACTCGAAACAAACTCATTAGAGGGTTAGTGCATAATCAAAAATTCACATGTTCAGAGGTGACATAATCATTCTTAACACTTCTGGACATTGCACAAAGCTACTGGACATTAATGGAACAAAGAAATTCATCCAACACAGCAAAAGAGGCAATGCGAAATAAAAGGCAGAATCTGTCAAAACAGAACAGTCCGTAAATACGGATTTTATTGAGGCACCAGACTTGCTCAAATGAGAAATGCTCAAATTTAATGAAAGTTGCGTACATATCTGAGGATCACTCACGTAAATTGGCATAATTTTCTTAGTTACCTACAGAGAATTAGGCCCAGATTCTTGACAGCAAAGAAATCTGTTTCTGCGCAGTAATCCAAATCTAGTATGAACCTTACTATCAAAGACTTTACTTGGCACAACAATGCACAAAACTAAGATAAGGAGAGGTTGCTACAGTAGTAACAACTTCCAAGACTCAAATATAAAATAAAAGTACTGTAGTAAAAACATGGGTTGTCTCCCATAAGCACTTTTCTTTAACGCCTTTCAGCTAGGCGCAGAAAGTGTATATCAAGTGTTATCAAGAGATGCATTATCAACATTACCTTGGGCTTTACCCTTACCTTTCTTGTTCTTTTTCTTACTCTTTGATTTAGGGAATATATGTCTACCCCCAGGTGTAGAGGTGAATTTTAGGGTGCCTTCTCCCATATATATGACTGCTCCCAATAGTTTCAGCAGGGATCTTCCGAGTGTGATTTTTCCTGTTCCTGCACATTCAATAACAAGATAATCAATGGATATTGTTCTCCCAAGAACGGTTGTATGCACACCCGCAGCTATTCCTTTAGAAATTATAACAGAGTTATCAATAAGAGTTATTCCTTCTCCCCCTTCAACGAATCCCCAAAGTTTCAAAGATTCATGAATACTCTTAGGCATTAGGCAAAATTCAGACATAATATCACAATTGGCATGAAGAGTTTGGTCACCGATAACAATTTTAATAGTAGGATCGCATAATGAAGGTTCAGAGTTCACTAAAACTTGATCAAGACGGTTACGAACATATCTATAATTTTCATTCAAGCGAGATGCACTTGTCTCAAGAGTGTTTAATCTATTATAAATGCTAATAAGGGCTGAATCAAAGTTATTAGCTGAATCATGTGATGCAACCAACTTCTTTATGGCATTAAAAGCTTGATCCCCATTGCAATGAAGGAAATCTCCTCCCACTACAGACATCCAAGGCATATCTATAGCGAATCATAAGACCAAAATAAAAATTACTAAGGAGCAAACTTAGAGTCATTTGAGGTTCAACTTTACGATAAGAAGTAAAATTTTCTGGACCAAGCATCTTTAAAACTCTCCTCATCCCCTTGTTTAAAAGTGAAGACTAATTCCTCAGGTGAAGAAGTAACAGGTGCAGAACTAGACATGGTAACAAAAGTAAAATGCAAGTAACTATTTTTTTGTGTGTTTTTGATATAGAGAGCAAGACAGTAAATAAAGTAAAACTAGCAACTAAATTTTTTGTGTTTTGATATAATGCAGCAAACAAGAAAGTAAATAAAATAAAGCAAGACAAAAACAAAGTAAAGAGATTGGATTGTGGAGACTCCCCTTGCAGCGTGTCTTGATCTCCCCGACAACGGCGCCAGAAAAAGAGCTTGATTGCGCGTAGTTAACACGTCCGTTGGGAACCCCAAGAGGAAGGTGTGATGCGCACAGCAGCAAGTTTTCCCTCAGTAAGAAACCAAGGTTATCGGACCAGTAGGAGTTAAGAAGCACGTTGAAGGTTGATGGCGGAGGAGTGTAGTGCGGCGCAACACCAGGGATTCCGGCGCCAACGTGGAACCTGCACAACACAATCACAGAACTTTGCCCCAATGTAACAGCGAGGTTGTCAATCTCACCGGCTTGCTGTAAACAAAGGATTAAATGTATAGTGTGGATGATGATGTTTGTTTGCGAAGAACAGTAAAGAACAATTGCAGCAGTTTGTATTTCAGATGTAAAGAATAGGACCGGGGTCCACAGCTCACTAGTGGTGTCTCTCCCATAAGATAAATAGCATGTTGGGTGAACAAATTACAGTTGGGCAATTGACAAATAGAGAGGGCATGACCATGCACATACATGATATGATGGGTATAGTGATATTTAGTTGGGAATTACGACAAAGTACATAGACCGCTATCCAGCATGCATCTATGCCTAAAAAGTCCACATTCAGGTTATCATCCGAACCCCTTCCAGTATTAAGTTGTAAACAACAGACAATTGCATTAAGTATGGTGCGTAATGTAATCAATAACTACATCCTCGGACATAGCATCAATGTTTTATCCCTAGTGGCAACAGCACATCCACAACCTTAGAACTTTCTGTCACTGTCCCAGATTTAATAGAGGCATGAACCCACTATCGAGCATAAATACTCCCTCTTGGAGTTAAGAGTAAAAACTTGGCCAGAGCCTCTACTAATAACGGAGAGCATGCAAGATCATAAACAACACATAGGTAATAGATTGATAATCAACATAACATAGTATTCTCTATCCATCGGATCCCGACAAACACAACATATAGCATTACAGATAGATGATCTTGATCATGTTAGGCAGCTCACAAGATCCGACAATGAAGCACATAAGGAGAAGACGACCATCTAGCTACTGCTATGGACCCATAGTCCAGGGGTGAACTACTCACTCATCGATCCGGAGGCGATCATGGCGATGAAGAGACCTCCGGGAGATGATTCCCCTCTCCGGCAGGGTGCCGGAGGCGATCTCCAGAATCCCCCGAGATGGGATTGGCGGCGGCGGCGTCTCTGGAAGGTTTTCCGTATCGTGGCTCTCGGTACTGGGGGTTTCGCGACGGAGGCTTTAAGTAGGCGGAAGGGCGGAGTCGGGAGAGTCACGGGGGCCCCACACGCTAGGGCCGCGTGGGCCCCCTTTAGGCCGCGCCGCCCTAGTATGGTGGCGCCCCGTGGCCCCACTTCGTCTCCCCTCCGGTCTTCTGAAAGCTTCGTGTAAAAATAGGCCCCTGGGCGTTGATTTCGTCCAATTCTGAGAATATTTCCTTACTAGGATTTCTGAAACCAAAAACAGCAGAAAACAACAACTGGCTCTTCGGCATCTCGTTAATAGGTTAGTGCCGGAAAATGCATAAATATGACATAAAGTATGCATAAAACATGTAGATATCATCAATAATGTGGCATGGAACATAAGAAATTATCGATACGTCGGAGACGTATCAGCTCTCTAAAGTCTAGATATTTTCTCGGTAAAAGTGTTTGAACAACAAGGAAGACAGTGTAGAGTCTTATAATGCTTGCAATATGTTCTTATGTAAGTTTTGTTGTACCGGTTCATACTTGTGTTTGCTTCAAACAACCTTGCTAGCCAAAGCCTTGTACTGAGAGGGAATGCTTCTCGTGCATCCGAAACCTTGAGCCAAAACTTATGACATTTGTGTCCACCATATCTACCTACTATGTGGTATTTTTCTGCCATTCCAAAGTAAATTTCTTGCGTGCTACCTTTAAAATTTCATTCCTTGTCTTTGCAATACATAGCTCATGGGAAAGTAGCCTAAAAAACTATTGTGGTGATGAATATGTCGCTTATGTATCTTATTTCTTATAAGTTGCTTGTTGAGCGGTAACCATGTTTTCTGGGGACGCCATCAACCTATTACACCTTTGTTGAATATCATGTGAGTTGCTATGCATGTTCGTCTTGTCTGAAGTAAGGGAGATTTACCATGAGTTAAATGGTTTGAGTATGCATATTGTTAGAGAAGAACATTGGGCCGCCAACCAATGCCATGTATCATGGTGGAAGTTTCAGTTTGGACACTAATCCTCAATCTCTTATGAGAATATTATCTGTTGTTGAATGCTTAAGAATTAAAGAGGAGTCCATTATCTGTTTTCTATGTTGTCCCGGTATGGATGTCCTCAAGTTGAGCTCTATCAAAATTGAGAAATCAAATGCGATCTATCTCCTTGGACCTTTGTACAGGTGGCATAGAGGTACCCCTTTGTGACACTTGGTTGAAACATATGTAATGCAATGATAATCCATGGAAATCCGAACTAATTAGGACAAGGTGCGAGCACTATTGGTATTCGATGCATGAGGCTTGCAACTTATGGGAGGTTTTATGCATAACACATATGAATTATTACTACCGTTGACAAAATTGTTTCCATGTTTTCAAAATAAAAAGCTCTAGCACATGAGTAATCCCTGCTTCCCTCTGCGAAGGGCCTTTCTTTTACTTTATGTTGAGTCAGTTTACCTACTTCTTTCCATCTTAGAAGCAAACACTTGTGTGAACTGTGTGCATTGATTCTTACATACTTGCTTATTTGCATTCATCATATTACTTTGTGTTGACAACTTATCCATGAGATATACATGTTGAAAGTTGAAAGCAACTGCTGAAACTTAAATCTTCCTTTGTGTTGCTTCAAAACCTTCTATTAAGAATCTATTGTTTTATGAGTTAACTCTTATGCAAGACTTATTGATGCTTGTCTTGAAAGTACTTTTCATGAAAAGTCTTTGCTATATGATTCAGTTGTTTAGTCATTATCTTTACCATTGCTTTGAATCACTTCATTCATCTCATGTGCTTTACAATAGTATTAATCAAGATCATGTTGGTAGCATGTCACTTAAGAAATTATCCTTGTTATCGTTTACCTACTCAAGGGCGAGTAGGAACTAAGCTTGGGGATGCTTGATACGTCTCCAATGTATCTATAATTTCTTATGTTCCATGCTAGTTTTATGATAATACCTACATGTTTTATTCATACTTTACATCGTTTTGATGCATTTTCCGGTACTAACCTCTTAACAAGATGCCGAAGCGCCAGTTCCTGTTTTCTGCTGTTTTTGTTTTCAGAAATCCTACAGAGGAAATATTCTCGGAATTGGATGAAACAAAAGCCAAACCTCCTATTTTACCGAGACGGACCCAGAACACCGAAGGAGAGACGGAGAGGGGCCAAGGGGGCCCCACACCACCTGGCGGCGCGGCCAAGAGGGGGTGCGCGCCCAGCTGTGGTGTGGGCCCCTCGGGACTCCACCGACATCGCCCTTTCGCCTACATATTCTGTCTGTCGCGAAAACCCTAAAACAATCCGACGATATTCCACGAAGAGTTCCGTAGCCGCCGCCATCGCGAAGACAAGTTTCGGGGGACAGAAGTCTCTGTTCCGGCACGCCGCCGGGACGGGGAATTGCCCCCGGAGTCATCTCCATCGACACCACCGCCATCTTCATCGCCGTTGCTGTCTCCCATGTTGACGAGGGAGTAGATCTCCCCCGAGGCTGAGGGCTCTACTGGTAGCTATGTGGTTCATCTCTCTCTCCCATGGTGTGATGTTTATGTGATCATGAGCTTTGTATCACTATTAATCTATGTGCTACTCTAGTGATGTTATTAAAGTAGTCTATTCCTCCTCCATGATGTAAAGGTGACAGTGTGTGCATCATGTAGTACTTGGCGTAGGTTATGATTGTAATCTCTTGCAGATTATGAAGTTAACTATTACTATGATAGTATTGATGCGATCTATTCCCCCTTTCATAGCTATTGGTGACAGTGTGTATGCTATATTAGTACTCGGTCTAAATTGCAACGGTCTATTATGCACTCTAGAGGTTACTTTAATATGAACTCCGGACGTTGTGAAGCTTGTTTACTCCGGCTTGAGGTGTGCTTTTATAGCCCTACACAATGAGTGGTGTTTGTTATCCAACAAGAGAGTGTTTGAAAGTAGCACAAGTGAAGAGAAGTTATTTATTTATGTGATCATTGTTGAGAGTGTCCACTAGTGAAAGTATGATCCCTAGGCCTTGTTTCTAAGCATTGAAACACCGTTTCCAACAAGTTCTGCTGCATGTTTGCTTGCTGCCATTTTTATTTCAGATTGCAATTACTACTTATAATCATCCATATTACTTGTATTTCACTATCTCTTCGCCGAACTAGTGCACCTATACATCCTGACAAGTGTATTAGGTGTGTTGGGGACACAAGAGACTTCTTGTATCTTAATTGCAGGGTTGCTTGAGAGGGATATCTTTGACCTCTACCTCCCTGAGTTCGATAAACCTTGGGTGATTCACTTAAGGGAAACTTGCAGCTATTCTACAAACCTCTGCTCTTGGAGGCCCAACACTTTCTACAGGAATAGAAGCGTGCGTATACATCAATAGGCATCTCCATTCTCCTCCCTCGTCTTCAGGTCCACCACCATGCCGCCGAAGGCGAGGAAGGCTCGGGCGAAGAAGGAGCGGCCGCCGGGTGTGTCCAACGCACAGTGGGCGGCGGACGAGCTCCGGCGCCAGATCGAAATAAGCGCCAGGGCAGAGATGGAGAAAAAAATCTCCGCGAAGAGGGCGGCGGCGTTCGCCGAGGACGAACAAGCGAGGAAGATCTCCATGGCCATGAGCAGGGGCCGTGCTCGCGGAGGCGGCGCCGCCGCCATGTTCCCCGGCCAATGGCCGATGCAAGGTACAAACAGTTCCCCGTCGTCTTTCTCCCCTTCGAGCTTCTCGCCGTCGTCACCTGCCATGTTCCAAGAGGCCACCTACGACCAGCCATCCAGGTTCACGCCGTCGCCGCCCGAGCTCGTCGTTGGCAACCTGAACGATAACCAGTACGAGGGCACCTCGCCGGCCCTGCGACGAGGACCACTCCCGTTCGGTGCGATGGCGGCGCCGAACGATGAGGTGATCCACGAGATGATCAACTCCGGCTCCATGGCCTCCGCTGCGAGCCTGTGGTTCTTCACCCAAGAGGAGGCGAGGGCGACGGCAGCTGTCGCGGCGTGCAACGACTGGGTGGAGGATGTGGCCAAAGGAAGCCAAGCCGTCGAAGAAGAAGAGGAACAGCCAACTCAAACCGAGGTCACCGACGCCAACCTGTTGACGGGAAAGAAGAAGAGGAAAAAGGACTCGCCGCCTGCCGAACCGCGTATCAAGTGGACGGGGAAGAAAGAGGAGTGCCTCGCCGAAGCTTGGATGACCGTGTCCATGAACGGCATAACCGGGGCCAATCAGTCATTTGACACGTATTGGCTTCGAGTGAAGCAGAGTCGATCCCTACTTCAACAAGACGATCATGAACCGAGGAGACAAGACCATGGCCACCAATTGGGGGATCATGCAGACGGCGTGCAGCAAATGGCACGGCATACAGGAGGAGATCGAGACTCGCCCAGTGAGCGGCGCCGACTTCGAACAAAAGGTTAGTTGTCCTCGCCGTGTCTGCCTGTATAGTGATCGCCGTGAGCTGACCCGTCTCGCCGTCCTCTTTTTCCCCAGGTGCGTCGTGCTTTCGACATGTACGAGGATGACACCGGCTTGATGTTCAAGTTCCTGAACGTCTTCTCCCGCATCGAGAAGTGCGAGAAGTGGGCGGAAACCCGCAAGAACCTCGCCAAGAGCCAGACCGAACAGTACAACCCCGACGCTCCGGCGCCTGGGTCGTCGGATGGCCGCCCGGAACTCGGCCAGAAGAAGCTCAAAGACCTCAAAAAGATGGGCCATCCCACCGAGAGGATGCATGCGTGGTTCGACAAGTGCTGGGCCGACGCGAGGACGCATGCCGCCGGGAGGGACGACAAGTTCGACGGCAGGTGGAGGGAGATGCTCGCCAACGAAGGCGCCCGGATCGCCCTGCTGAAGACGACGGCGGCGGCGAAGAAGAGAATCACAGACTTGGCGTTCCTGATGGGTGGCAACACGGACATGATGGACGAGGAGACGAGGATTTGGTACGAGGGCCATCGCACCGACATCCTCCGACCCACTCCGGCCAGTTCTTCATCGTCTCCGGCTCCTACCTCGTCTTCATCACCGTCTACAACGGCGACTGCCACCGCTTCGACGTCGACTGCCGCCGCTGCGACGTCGGCCGCCGCCGCTGCGACGTCGGCCGCCGCTTCGACCACGGCGTGTGAGGAAACTGGGCCGTCGGACATCGCCGTGCCAGGCGGGACTGCCGACGCCCCTGTTTCACTGTAATTTTCCTCCGATCACCGATCTGTGGCTGATCTTTTTGCCGATCAACTGGCCGTATTTGTAGCGGAACGACGATTTGTTTGAATTTCGACTATATCCGCCGAACTCCGGGTGGACGACTGGAAATATGGTTCTCCCCACGACTTTATTTCGTCCAATCCGACGGTTGTTTCATCCGGATTTCGCCGTGGGGAGGCCAAACGAGTGGAGAAATCTTAGATACATACTTCCTCTGTTTCATATTAGTCATCGCAGATTAATCTCTATGCATAAAACGTGTTTAGTAACATTATAATCAGCAACAACAAGTATTGAACGGAACGAGTACTACGATGATCTCCGGAAATGGAAAGTGTGTGCTGCTCGGCTTAGTGCAGGCGCATGCACAATTGTTTAACAAACAAGTCGATGCTCCGGTGTCTTAGAACTGAGCTGTGCAAGCTCCTGCTGACTTACCTTGGTTTTCCAACTCTGTGGTTTCGACTTTGGTGCTGAGGGCCTTCTCAAAATAGTATGGATTTTGAGAGTTATTTTTTTTATAAAATGATCATTTTTTAAGGTAAAATCCTCCTTCCATAATAGCATGTCTTAACTTTATCAATATACATATATTTAGACGTGTTTTGACGCTTCGTGGTTTTGACGTTTCGTGCGGATGGCCTTCTCAAATAGTATGGATTTTGGGAGTTATTTGTATAAAACCATCATTTTTAAAGGTAAATTTCTCCTTCATAAAAGCATGTCTCTGTTAGGGCAATATGCTTGTTGTATTATCAGGGGGCCAAATGCCACAATATATAGTACATGTACAGGTGCACATATGCAGAAAGCCCTCTAACATATGTGGAAACTACAATATACAGATATATACATCTAACACCCCCCTCAAACTCATGGTGGATCCACAACACTGAGTTTGGAGAGTAAAAAATCATGCTGCGCTCGAGTCTGTGCCTTCGTAAAGAAATCCGCCAACTGCAAATCTGAAGGCACATAATGAACCACAACAACATCATCCTGTACCTGTGCACGTGTGTAAAAAGCATCAACACCGATATGCTTGGTCAGCTCATGCTTGACCGGATCACGTGCAATACTGATAGCACATGTACTGTCAGACAAAAGTGGAGTGGGTGTCGTAACAGAGACCCCAAAATCAGCAAGAAACCACCATAACCAAGTCACCTCAGCAATCAACAAAGCCATAGCCCGCAACTCAGCCTCAACACTCGAACGGGAAACTGCGACATGTTTCTTCGTCTTCCAAGCAACAAGCGAACCACCAAGAAACACACAATAAGAAGAAAGCGAACGACGACCCGTAGGATCACTCGCCTACGTAGCATCCGAATAGCACTGGAGCTGGAGAGAGCTGGAACGGGGAAAGAAAAGGCGACGAGTGATAGTGCCACGAAGATAACGAAGAACACGGAGGAGATGACTATAGTGAACAGTGATAGGAGCTGAGACAAACTGACTCAGAATATGAACAGGATAAGAAATATCAGGACGAGTGACAGCAAGATAAACAAGACTCCCAACAAGATGGCGATAACGGGTGGGATCAGGAAGAGGATCACCATCAGTAGGACGAAGCTTAACATTAATCTCCATAGGAGTATCGACTGTGCGCTCATCCCCAAGAGCAGCACGAGCAAGAAGATCCTGAATGTACTTTTCCTGAGAGATAGAAAAGCCATCAGAAGTGGAGGAAACCTCAATGCCAAGAAAATAGCGAAGAGGACCAAGATCAGTGATAAGAAACTGATCACGAAGACGAGCCTTGACGAAGGCAATATACTCAGGATCATCACCAGTAATGATCATATCATCAACATAGAGAAGAAGAAGAGTACGTCCACGAGGAGAAGTGTGAACGAAAAGTGCTGGATCGTGAAGTCTAGGAGAGAAACCAGCAGCAGTCACCATAGAGGCGAAGCGCTCAAACCAGGCACGAGAGGCCTGTTTGAGACCATAGAGAGAACGTCGAAGACGACGAACCATCCCATCGGGAACATAATACCCAGGTGGAGGCTGCATGTAAACCTCCTCACTCAACTCGCCATTAAGAAAAGCATTCTGAACATCAAGCTGGGAGACAGACCAGCGGCGAACAGAAGCAATAGCAAGAAGGGTACGCACAGTAGTCATATGAGCCACAGGGGCAAAAGTCTCATCATTGTCACGGCCGTGCTCCTGCTGAAAGCCACGAGCCACAAGACGCGCTTTATAGCGCTCAAGAGATCCATCAGAGCGAGTCTTAATTTTATAGACCCACTTACGCGTGATAGGACGAACACCAGAAGGGGGAGAAACAAGATCCCAAGTGCCAATGCGCTCAAGCGCAGCGATCTCCTCAGCCATGGCAAGCTGCCATTCAGAGTGACGCTCGGCATCCCGATAAGAAGTCGGCTCAGAAACGACAGAGAGACCATACTGACTAGGAGAGTAACGAGCTGGAGCACGACGCTGACGGACAGGCCGTGAAGGGGGAAGGTCATCAGCGGAGGACAACTCATTAGAAGAAGAGGAAGAAGGGACATCATCAGAAGGATCCGAAGCCGGAGAACGAGTACTAGGTGGACTAGACGGAGGAGAGGATGGCGCCGAAGAGGGCGCATCAGGACTAGGAGGGGGAGGAGACGGTATAGCAGGGGGTGCATCCGGAAAAAGAATAAAAGAGATATCATCCACCGGGTAAGTACCCGAGGTGGTGCAAGGGCAACAGGTGGCGGTGCAACAGGCACCGTAGGAGCAACGGGGCGCGGCGGACAGGAGACCTCGCTAGAAAGCACACCCCAAAGACGAAGACCGCGCATGTGGACGCGCATGAAGGCAGCGAAATCAGGGTAATTCGCACCATCAAAGATCACCGGGCAGCGAGGGATCGCAACATAGCCCGAGGAAGACATAGCTCTTTTCTATTTTTTTTATCAGATAGAAGTCAACGGATCGAAGCAGAAACCGATCGAAGCAGAAGCGAAGCAGGCGGGCGGTGCAACGCGGCAGAACGGGGCGGGGCGATGCGGTAGGAGCGGGGCAGGGCAGAGCGGGCGGCGGCGGCAGCAGCAGGCGGTGGGGACGGGGACGGCCGGGCGACGGCGGGCGGCGACCGGGGCGGTAGCGGCGGGCGGCGACCGGGGCGGTAGCGGCGGGCGGCGGCCGGGAAGTGGGTTAATGGCCCTTGCGAACCGGGACTAAAACCCCTTTTTCTACTAGTGTTTTTGCAAAATGTTGTAACCAGTTGAACTCGATGCTACTACTAGGGAGAAGATGAAGTGGGTTATATACACGGGAGTACACCCACTACACATATCATATGGAGTCATGGTTGGAGTTGTTGGATGCAGTGTTTTTTTTGCATTGACCTCATGTCCATATGCGAACCGGGACTAAAGGCCCCGCTACGTGGGCGGCTAGCATGCGCCGGCGCGAAGTACGTTTAGTCCCGGTTTGTAACACGAACTGGGACTAACGGCTATTTCGAGTTAATTTTTTTTATTTTATTTGGGTTTCTAATTTTTATTCACTCCCTTTTTTCAGAATTTCTACAATTTCAGTTATTTGCATAGTTTAGTCTCTATCTCTAACTACACTTATCTCTAGTCAAATTACATACTCGTGGTTAAACTTCCCGCTCGGTCACCCATCCTCCCACTACTTTAGCACTAGCACGCTTAACTTCCGAGTTCCATCCCGTTCCGCATCCAAGTGCTTCGCGCGCATGTATGTGATAGTAGTATCATATCAATCCTATTAACATGTTGATCGATGTCACATTTCTTTATTGTTTGAATTTCAAATAATTCTTTTAATAAACAAAAGTAATGATGTAATAATAATCTTGAATAAATAAATAAACATTAACTTTTTAATTTGTATTATTTTTAATTTTATTAATTAATTAATTTTTTTTTTGCCAAACCTAAAACCTAAAAATTTGAAAATCTAAAAATTGGGTAAAAATGATAGTAATCTTTATGCAGGATGAAATTATTAATTTTAGGTTTTAAAAAAGTAAAAAAAATATAAAATCCATAATTTATAGAAAAAACTAAAATCTTCCTGCTTTTATATTTCTATTTGGAATTTTGAGAATCTAAAAATTGGCTAACCGGGTAAACTCTGGTGAATTCGGATGTAACTTTTTCCCACGATGATACCATATATTATACGTTTTTTTCGACGTCGTATGCAAAAGTTATTGCGGTTTTACCATTTTTCAAAACTTTTTTGCAAAAAAAGTGAAAATTCAAATCTGAAGGTATATATGATGCCCCCCAGCGATTAACACTTCTCAGCCGTTGGATCTTACCTGATGTTGGATCTTGGCCATCCATTGTTTGCACCGCGGCCGTATAAAAGGGGCGCCCAAAGTGAGAAAACCTATCCTCCTGCAGTCTCTCCCCCAATCCCACCTCTCTCACCTTTCCCCAATCCCGTCGCTCCTCCTCCCGTCTCTCTCTCTCTCTCTTCCTCCTTCTCCCTGAACGCCCCTCCTTCCTCCTTCCCCATGGACAGAAATCGCAGTGGATGCCCCGAGCTTCACCAGGAGATCCCCTTAATGGCCGGCCCATTGGGGAGGAGCACGGGAGGCCGCCGGCCGCCGCCATCCCCGGCTCCACAGCGACCGTGCCTTGGTTGGGCAAAATGGTTGGCCGCTGGTGGGAGGCCCATGGGGAGGAGCTTGGGAGGCCACCGGCTGGTTGGCCGCCGGCGGGAGGCTCATGGGGAGGAGAACGGGAGTCCACCGGCCGCCTCCATCCCCTACTGCACAGCGACCCAGCCATGGCTGGGGGAACGGTTGGTCGCTGGCGGGAGAAGCGCCGCCATGGCTCGAACCGTCGCTGTGTGTCAGATCGAGTCACGTATGTGAGACATTCAATTTTTTGTGGTGCTAATTCCTTGCCTGGCCATTTTTACTATGTAATTTATTCAAATGTTTGCTCTACGTATTTGTATGTATGATTTAACATTAGATCGTTTCTCTAGCTGAATTGGATTTGGGACTAGAAGGCTTGGGAGGCCAAGAGGGAAGGCGCTGCCATAAATGGTCGCGGAGAAAAATGATGTTGCCACTGATGATAAGTTGGAGGCTCTGTGATTATTCAATATAAACATAATTACTTCTGGCCAATCCCACTTTTCCCTGTCATTTTCTCCTTAAACAATAATTTGGGCTTGCCCTGAGCTATCTATCAATTTCCTCAATTGACTGTATTTGCTGATTAGTGAAGTACATGTGCCTTTTTGTACTAAAATCTCACCAATAGTTATTTTTGGGTATATTAGATCTGACTGCGAGCTGGTAATGGTTGTAAGAGATAGATGGAAAAAACTCTGGTTTGTGACTTGTCATGTAAAAGGGCTTTAGTTTCTATTTGGTTCAGAACATGAGATTACTGATTTTGCTTTAGTCTTTGCATACAGCTAAACATAGTTGAAGACAGAGTCCAGTGATTTCTTTTCTTATCGATAGCTCAGTTGTGTTTCTGCTAATTGCCTATTGTTTTGCCTAAAATCAGTTTTCTTACAGGCTGAAGAGGAGGATATTATTGCAGACAATTATGGTGCCAAACGTAACGGAGTCTCGGGATGAATGGTCCCAAAATGGCCATGAGATTGGGTCTAATGGTATGGATGGAAAATCTGGATTTATTTCATATATTCGAAGGGAAGAGCAGTGGGATGAATGGTCCCAAAATGGCCATGAGATTGGGTCTAATGGTATGGATGGAAAATCTGGATTTATTTCATAAATTCGAAGGGAAGAGCAGTAGCTTCTTTGAACACATTTTCCCATAATGCAAACATAATGTCACATCCAATTTGGATGATGAGACTATAACCTACTCGTGTTCCACATGGTAACTTGTCTTTTACTAAACAGCTATTATGGTTCCCACATTGGAATGCTTACGTATTATTTGTCATAAGCATTCCATTAGTTTATTTATGGGATTGTATTTCGTTCTATATTTACTTGTTTTTTGTTATGTGTCGTGCAGTGATCGAGGTTGAGAAGCCAACTTTGCAAATGTATGGTCTTCTAAAAGGGTTTTTGGGCGCTTGTTTATGTCAACTATGTGGATGCTGCTGTGAGTTGTACCTTGATTTCTATATGATATTGTTCCTAAATTTTTCAGAGAAGAGTGAACTCTATCCTAAAGTTGCATTATATATTTACAATAGAGATTTGTCTTTGAGGTTTATCTTTCCAATTTTGTGCATACTTTCCTTTGTATTAAAAAGTACACAATATTCTTTTCTTTTCTGGTTATATTGTTGACTAAAATCCTGAGAGGAACAGAGCTTGCATCTTGTCTTTCTGCTCGGTGTCTTCCAATTTTTGGTAGACTATTCTCACTGAACATTAATAGTACCGCAATTGTTCGTCGAACTTTCTGGTTAATAATTTTGGTGCTCTGAGCTGAGAAGAGATTATGCATCCTGAAGGCATTGTCCTGTACTCCTTTTTATCTCAATAGTTCCAACTCTTCCATGGAGTGGATCCATGTATGCATTCTCCTATTTCTATATAGTTTTGCTCTGGTTCCTTTTTCGTTGCTTAAAATCTAATTCTGAACCAACTTATAGCTCAAGTTCATACTATCTTTCTGAATTCATTTATAAGGTTTACATTGTGTTCTGTATTTACAGATTTTCTGACTAAACGAGCAAGGTAACCAAGCTGAGAGAGACATGTTGATTTGGACTTGCCCCAATTGTAGGGATTTTTGGATTTTCTCTTCATATGTTATTCAAAAGTCGAGCTGAGTGAAGTGTACCATTGCACTTGTGTGTATGTGTTTACCATGCTGAAGTGGGTAAATGAATTTTAATTGGCATACAAATTTCATTTTAAATGTCCTCACGTTATGCTCAGGGACAAAATAGAAGATTTATTGAAGAGACAATTAAGGTGTTTGAGCTGAGGAGATTCCCACTGATTTGGACTTGCAGGAGTGTGCCTCAGATGGGTTGACTATGATATCCACGTTTGCTTCGCAGCTAGCTGTGTTACAGTTCAAAAATGACTATGCGTCGGCATGTTAGGTGCTACATTGTTTTCCCCATTCTGAATATTCCACTTTTCTCAAACTGTGTTATATGCAATCAAAATATTTTGTTCATGCCATGTCATTGTTTCGCATTTCACTTTTGCTTATCACCCGTTGAGATGGAGGATAGTGTAGCTGGGTAGGAGGAGCAATGGATAGCCAAAAAATATCGCTTCAAGTGAAATGAGCAGTCCTTTGTATTTCAGCCATTGTGTTATTTCCTTCCGCCCAGTCTGTTTCACCTTTTAGGTGCCTCATATTTATTTGCAGTCACTGCTAAGAAGGCAGCAGTTTAAACTGAAGCAGTGAACAAGGTAAGATTTAGGCTTTGGTTCAGGTTTGCGCTACTACCCCATGTTCCAAAATAAGTATCACAACTTCTTCTAGATACATCGACACTTATTTTGGAATGGAGGGAATAAATTGGAAACCACCCGGTTCTTATTATCAATGGATGAATCTACTTCGGTGTACAGCACAGATTGTGGAGGTCTATATTCAAGTTGTTATCCATGGTCTAAGAAAATTTACATGTAATTTAAAGAGTGGACCACTTTTAAATAGATAAAGCAGTTCAATTTATCCCTATATGGTTACCACCTGAGCCATTTCAATTAGTCTAGCCTGAAAATAGTACTGTCTGCAAAATCTAATCACCGAAAGCGTGTGAATAACTAATGGAAATGCACTTGAATCTAATTTTAAAAGATAATTTCCTTATCATTTTTTAATAGTATGAAGGTGTCATTAGTATAATTATTTTCAAGAGTACTTGCCAGCTTTGTGATACTTTCTAAGTTTTTAATCGCGCAAATAAACACGCATAGAGCCTATCTGTCCGTTTAAAATGCCTGGTGTTTTCTTCATAAGAATTTTGTTGTACTGAGATGGACATGCTTATGTCTATTTTTGCAGGCATTGAGCTGATCCAGAGTACTGACATTGTAAAGGCTATCCTTGCTTTCCTTTTCAGGTTTGAAGTTCAGGGTTTTACCTTCCTCATGTTATTGTAGTCTTTCTCGGTAAGACTTGCAGTCCGCATTGCTCATCAATTCGTAGTGGCTTAGGATGGAAATTCATTTCATTCAAGTACATTTATGGTGAGACCATGAGGGCATGCGGTGATGAATGTGATGGTATTTCAGCTTATATGCTTGTGCCATGCTTGCATTATGAGCATTGGTTTGTTGCTTAATTGTCACACATATGATTCTATGCCTCTTAGTATTACTGTAATCTTCCCATGCATCTTACTTGCATCCAAGTATCGATGTACAATTCAGTTTAGTACATCTATTGTGTTCACAATGCTTTGCTACTTAATGTTGAGTGCTATAAAAAAATTCTATAATACTGCAATTACCTACGAAGAAGTTACTATAATGTTCCAGGTTTCTATCTTCAAGTAATTTACATGAGTTTGAGAGAATCAGTATAATTGGATTAAGCTGTGTTTTAGTTCTTTAGCATCTGATTGAGGAACTATCTGAATAGAGAATTAGTAAAGTACTGTAATTGTGTTCTAAGTTGTTGTGCACTACTTCCCCAAAATTAGTGAGCTTGGCATTAATAAACATTACCCTATATAATACTTTTTGTTCTGTTTGGCCATGAACATGAGATATTTGAGTTAAGTTCAGAAACGACATACTTTCAGATAAATCTCTTATGGGATCCTTCTATTTTCCAAAATGTATGTATACTTCAAATGTTACCGTTCGAGGTGCTCACATCGTAAGCCGTTCTCATATATTATTTTACTTTATATTTTTAGTTTGAGCAGAGATGAAAACTATAGATTTAGATTTGCTCAGCTAAGTTAACCAGTTGGGTGGTGCTTTGCTCAATATTTTAGAACTGGTCCCTGTTTACATCCTGTGCTTATGTAATGTTATTCTAGCTTCAGTCTGAGAAGTGAAAACAGATTGCACACTTCTATTCTGATGGAGCTTTGTTGATGGTCTTTTTGGATATCTGAATTACTGTTGAGTGATGAGCGATAAGTTTTTGTCCATGCTGCAAAAAGAAGAAAAGGTAAATTACTTGATAGCATGCCTTTTTTTAGTACGGACTTAGTTTCAGAATGATGAATTATTGTCTTCAACTGCAGGATCTTTTACCCTCACCTGATAAAAATTGGAGGCTACATGTTATATAAAAGTGTGCCATGGTTATTTGAGAAGATTTGGTAGTCAAAAGGAATCTGGCGTGGTTCTACTACCACTTTCTAGATTTAGGTTTTGTTTTCCTTTTGTTGCGTTTCTTTCCATACTTGTGTCTGCGTCTTCCTTTCTATTACAAATGTTGCTCATTGACTTTATTTTTCATGTCTATGTTAAACAGATGAATTATATGTATGCCATAGTACCGTATCCTATAATCGGGGATTTAGCTGATGTCTTACACGAAGAAAGCACATATCAACTAAGTAGATTCGGTCTGTTGCTACCAAAGTCCCTTAGGTCAATTCATTCCTTTTTTGAGACGCAGAAATTTCATTCCTTTCTTGCTGTGTCTCTACACTCTGTCTGATATATGAACAAGATTAGTAGCATCCACCAGGAAAGAGAATCAGTTAACTTATCTATGTATACTACATATTTAGCCCATTTCACTTTGCAACTATACTGCTCTTAGCTGTCGAGCCACCAAAAAGAATGATAGAATAGTACACATCGCCTCGAGCCAAGGAAGTTTTTCTTCCTGAACTACGCTCACTAGAGATTGCCTTTTATTTATTTGTGGGGGTGTAGTGATTTCTGGTATGATTCTGCCCTCGTGAAATGTAAAAGCTTTCTCCATTACTTCTCCTAATTTACAGATCTATGTTGTCGATTCCCTAGACAGGAACAAAATGGAAGAGCCGGAGATGAATTTCAAATTTATGTGATTCCTTAATAAGAACATGTGCATGTTTCTATATTACTATTTGTTCTCTGATACATGCTCGAACTTACTGTAAGCTTATCTTCTATAATCAATGATCCATTTATCCTCAAAAATATATTATTGGTGTTTGCTAACAAGCAAGACATGGTATGAGTGTCATGGTTTCTTTTGATATCCTGCGTACTTGTTTAAGATCATGTGGTTTAATCTGGCTAGCACATTTTTTTATCGATTCCCCGGTTGTCGTTTTTGTTACTTATTACTTACTGTGAAATTATATGTGAGTTATGGAAGAAACAGATTTATTATCTGACAAATGATTTCTTATAATTACTTATAGATTTAGCTAGCATAACATAGTTATTCAAGTCTCATTTAACATGAACACTTCTTTCAAGACACAAGGTTAGAAATGACTTGGAATTCTTGACTGTCTAATTGATTCTAGCTAGCAGAAGTATGAAGGACTACTAGCATAGTTGATGTGTCCTAACAAGTATTGTCCTTTATTTAGAATTTGGGGTGAATGGGTTGAGTAAATTTACTTGTAAATGAAATATGCTATGGAAAAATATTCATCCAGATCTTCCTCGCACAGAGGCCTGAAGGAGTTTAGGTTGGCACATGATCAAAATTAGAGACCATCTCGCGAGGTAAAATTATCCACTCCTGAAACTAAAACAACATTAGTTTCTTCTTTTTGCTGAGAAACACCATATAGTAAGGAACAAAAAATTGACAGAATTTACACCTTTTATTTCTAATATTTGTTGAATACAGGCTTTTGTGCAAACATTGATGGAATTATTCTCTCAAGGCTTAACAATGGTTGTTTTAAGTGAGCATTCACGGTCATTGTTCATAACTGATTCGGATAACCCCAGGAACGATTGAAGAGCCTTGGACGTGCTTTTCCAGTAAATTAACTCTTCGGATAACATATCATACACACAATGAGATAATATGGCACCCATATGTTCTTCTTGCACGCCATATAATACATACAGTGAGATAATATGACACTCATATTTTCATCTTGCATCCATGAAACAACTAGCCGATATGCTTTGATTCTCATGTCAGGATCAATTTTCAGTGTTGTAGCATAGGATGCTGTATAAGCATGAGCTATGTATGCCTGTAGGCATGTTAAGAAAAAAATATTTCTATCATTTAAACATGATTATTTTTGTCTTGCTCTGACTTACAATAAGCTCTGGTTGATTTTTGATTTTTTATTTTCCAGTCATGGGTAGTAATACTTACATGTGCACGCAGGGAAGAGTTATCAATCTAGCAGCCCTACTGAGCTAAGAAAAATGCTGCAACACTGATTATTTTCTTCACGAAAATAGTTTGTAGGCTATTTGCACGCACAAGTATCAGTAAGAGATCTCTTTTCAGTTGTACTAGCTCACAGAAAACTAAATTTAATGCCCAACCATTGAGCTAATTTGCATCACTGTGGGTTTTGCCGTTCCTCACAGTCGCTATTATTGATGAAGTATATGACTCATTCGGTGAGAATTTCTCAAAGGTATCCTACTTGGCCCAGCGTGCAATAGTGTGTCCTACTAACAAAGTTGTTGATGCAGTCCATGATTTGCGTTTTTCTATGGTTCCTGGAGATGCAATAGTGTTTGATACTTATGATGTTATTTGCAAAACGATGGATCATATGCCAGATGTTGATCTACTATACCCTCCTGAATTTTCCGTAAGGGCGATCCCCCTAATTTCCCACGGCATAGTATTTCAGTGAAGTTCGGAGTTCCAATAATGGTGTTACAGAGCATAAACCAATCTATTGGACCCTGCAATGGTAGCCGTCTAATGGTAACTAGACTGGGTTAGTATTCAAATAACACACACCTTATACAGCTAGCATTCAGTTAACTAGCGTGTTAGTATTTAGTTAGCTTATCAGCTATGTATTAGTGTATTATTTGGTTAGAATTCAGAAAACACACACCTTACACTTTATATCTTCCAAACATATCTGAATATATTTGTTCAGAATGCAGTTAATTAGTTTGACTTCAGCTACCATTAATTACTTGACACTTCAGTTTTGTTGTGCTTTGGCGTTGAGAGATGAATTCTGCTTTCAGGGAAGAAGCTGGATAAGCATGGATATGGTCTTGAACAAGGTGCTGGAAAATGTCAGGGAATGTCCAGTGCTTTGCAAGGATGCTCACAATTCACTATTGGACAGTAACACGATGCTGGAAGAAACAAGGGGTGAGTGGTTACGGATTGCATACATATGAACTATGCAAGCTGTCGACATGCTGGCATGTTCCCCCTTCTCTAGGTTAGATTTTGAGTTGTTCTCTTAGAGATTGTAACCAGATGATGTATAAGAACCTTCTTTTATAAGGCCTGTTTTGGTTGCATGTCAATGGAATCAGGGGCAACCGGTTTTCTCTAAATAAACTATCCATGTACAAGCTGCTTCACAAGTTTACTGGCAAAGACTTTGGTGGAGTCATAATCATCCGAATCAAAGAAACAAACAACCTAGGCTAGAGAAACAGAGAATAAAAGGAGGGAACCTTCTGAATTGATTTATGCGGCTGCATGTTGGCAACTACACCACATAGGCGAAATCGCCCGTTAGGCTTGGCTCCGTTAGGATACTGATGCAGCGCTGCTCATGGCTGTTCTAGCTCTGCAAACAAGTTGCCATATTGCTATTGCTCTGAAAGGCGAGGCACCACGTCTCCCGGCCAGCAGAGCATGGGACGGCCGTCGCATCTGACGACGATTGACCACGCTGGCACGGCGTGCTCTCTTCGGCATTGCCACTGCGCTCTACGCATCAGCAAGGCGTGGCTGAGCTTCGGCATAGCGAGCCTCGAGCGCGCGTGCCCGGTGCATGGCCTTCAGCCACCGAAGCATGCCGGCTAGCCATGGAAGCTGCCTCAAGCTAGGTCGCTGGCTCTGTGAGCCTGTGACTACCCACCACAGCGGGGCGCAGAACGCAGTCTCCGAGCGCGTGTCCGGGCGCCCCCGCCGAAACATGAATCCTATATGAAGGGCACGTCTCGCTGTCGGATCTCAGAGAGAGGAGAAAGGGGATGATGAAATGACAGAGCACGGACGGAGACGGTTGCTGCAGCAGCACACACTTGCTGCGTCTAAAAAACGTTGACCAACGGGGGAATGATCCCTCCCTTGGCTATACGTTGTTAGGTAGGATGAGACTTTTCCGGTTTATTCGCCCCTGCTGCGAAATTACCGCGCATGGGGATTCGAACCCGGGTGGGCTGGCTGTCCACTCGCTTGCCTTGCCACTGAGCTAGAGCTCAGTTCTCCACTTGCTGCGTCTATATTCGTGTCATGTGTGATGTGCCACAGGTTCACGGCGTTTGCCTAACTGGGTTAGACCACACCTTCGTTATGTATAGTAGGTATATGGACTGAGAATTAGCATGTACAATTGTCAGAGTATGACTTCCTGTCACAATGATTCGCAAAAAAAAAAATCCTACCACAAGCACTTAAATACAGAAATATAGTTAAAAATAGAATTAGCAATGTTAATGAACTCATTTATTTCTTCACTACTCTATTACTACTAGCTGTTTATTAAACTTTCTAAACTATTTATTTATGATTTTCAACGAAAGAAAATGTTTCTTCATAGGTTAAATATAATCCTATTTTTCTTCCAACCTAATAGTTTGACATATGCTAAGAAAACTTCATTGATTGGAAAGCAAACTAAGATTGGTAGTTAAAATAGCCATTCCTATTTGTAGGTCATTTAAAAGAAACATTCGTTGGTATTCTCCAAACTATATGCATACATGTACTTAATTAAAAATTCAATACCGAAGTACTGATGTAATTTAATTTATATTTTGCTTTATTTAAAGAACCATATGCTTGTGCATTCCAATCCAAATTTGTATGTAAATATAGCTGAATTTTACGTGTGGAGGACACATTGTGATAGTTTGGACATATCGTAGTGAAGGAACTTGAAGGTTCTCATGTGTTCTTGTGTATGTATGAGGAATCTTATATATGAAAGAGCAGATTGTATTGCTCTAAACCGAGCTTTCAGTCCTACATCGTGCCTGCTGGTGTTCATTACATTTCCAATTTAGCTACTTTTCCGATTGTCGTACACCATGTATTAGTTACAACGTTTTATTAAATGCTTATCAGTGCGAAACCTGGGGAACGCACTCTAGACTATGTATAAGATTCACGATCATCGTAGTGTGGTAAAATATCTTCGATTTCTGTGTTGGACTTCGTTTTGTAAACCCTAATAATCGCATCATAATTTTTTTCACCTAATTTTACCGTTGTTATATAAAATGTGCACTGGCATGAGTTTCACGGGATCGTGCGCCAAGGCGCACATCTAAATCTAGTTTGTTAATTTTCCCTAATACTAGGTTGCATAACATACAAGAATCTGAAAACATTTTATTTTTTTGAATTTTTTATCATTTTATTTTCTATTTTACAGTGCTAAAAAAGGCGATCCACGGGGTGTGTGTGTGTGTGTGTGTGTGTGTGTGTGTGTGTGTGTGTGTGTGTGTGTCCGCAGCCCACCGTAGCCCTTTAGTCCCGGTTGCCCTGAGCATTAGTCTCGGTTCACCAGCAGAACCGGGACTAAAGACCCATTAGTCCCGGGTCAAAGTATTTGGGGACTAATGGGTTGGGATGGAAGGCCTTTTTTCTATTAGTGAACATTGAAACATGCCGGTAGTAAAGCAAAAGATCGGAGCTAGCGCTCAACATAAGAGGAAGAAAAATAAGTTCTCTTCTTTGCGGACCCTGGGAATGAGAGACATCAGGAACAACAACACCGTTACTTAACGGACCTTGCATCCAGTTCCGTCAGTGTGAAGTACAAGGTCTTGATCCTCAGTTACTTGGTCTCGGTCTTTGGTTACAAATTCGCTTTCATTTACGCACATGAGTAATTAACTAGTGTAATGTGAGTGAAATATGAGGCGCTAGAACTCTATTTCATTCATAATCCCCACATAAGAAAGTTCCGTTTCGGTCCTCTTTACTTCTGATTACCTTGCGGATGGGAAGTTAGTCATGTGCCGGCGAACATCAAGCATTTGGCGGTGAAATCTCAGTTGTCAGACTGTCTCAATCAAACATGTTTTTGTTTGTTTGTTGAAAAGGCGAGCATAGCTCATGTTTTCCGTAGGTTCTACCTGAATGAGAACCTATATAGAACCTATGAATATTTAGTTGATGCTTATTTTTTCCAATCAAATTGTTCCGAAAAACAATTTTGATAAAGTGTCGTTAGCAAAAAAGTAAAAAGTACAAGATATAGTTCATTGTATCGTTTTCCCGGCTTATCCAAGATTATGTGTCCATTCATTTATCAACCGGTCTTTCCTAGTGCTACTACAATGGATATCCTCCTTTTGTTATCATGCATGCGTCGACCATCTCAACTTTTTACTGTTATCATATCGACATATCATTCATTTTTCGATAAAGCGACCTTAATTCCGCAACTGCCTCGGTCGGTATTTGTGGAGTTTCTTCAATTACCTGCACCAAAATTATCATTCAAGTAAGAGGGGATATCTGATTTTCGCTTTGATCATAAATCTATTTTTACACTTGTTCTTATTATTTGCCTGATTGACGTAGTACGGCCAATGCCATTAACATCAAGAAGCGTTGTAATTAGTAATTACTTTCTCTCTTACATAATTCTTGAAGTAGTTTCAGTTTTTTTTTTGCGGGTAAAACTGGACCTTTATTAGACAGTAGGGCTTACAAGGGACTTACACTCAATCTCCTGAAGCGCAACAACAGGTCCTGAGCCGAGCCAAGTTACAGTACTACGCATAGTTCTTGCAAAATTTGCGAGAACATGACCAACCCTAACCTGTCCACGATCCACCTTTACAAAGGAGCAAGGTCTACTAGCAGAAACTAAAACTTTTATCTCTGAAACTATATAACTATGGATAGACCGATCCATCCCCCGAGCTTGAATCATCGAAACCATTTGTGCTGAGTCTGTGTCAATGATGACCGGAAGGGAGGAATGAGCCAGGGCAAGATCCAGCCCGACCAGACATGCTTGTAGTTCTGCCTCTAGCGGTTCAATACAGGGGCTGATCCACTTGCATGCAGAGAAGATAATCACATCCGTGTCATCTCTGAGGATCATGCCTGCTCCACCAACACCATCCTTGAAGGATCCATCAATTGTAAGCTTAACGGATCCAGCATTTGGTTTCAGCCAGGGTTTTGCGGGCATCGCCTGACAAACGA
The DNA here is from genome assembly GCF_022539505.1 of Lolium rigidum. NCBI lineage: Eukaryota > Viridiplantae > Streptophyta > Magnoliopsida > Poales > Poaceae > Lolium > Lolium rigidum. The sequence continues at coordinate 11,295,458 of NC_061508.1, read as the reverse complement.
CAGTAGAGGTGGGGAGCGCGGTGACGATCGGCAACTTCCACTTCAAGATGGCCTCTGTCGAATGTGCCTTGACATTTTTAATTTTAGTTTGAATAGAACCAAATCTCGTAATACATTTTCTTGTTTCTAAATACTCCACTAGTCAACCAAGTTAATTACAAGCTAGGTGACCCCTGGTCATCTATCATAGAGCTCTTACCTCCATCCATGTTTATTAATAGCACATTCCAATTCAAAATAATGGTGCTCGTAACTAATACCTGGCATGTTCATAATAATCCTGGGCATGGTACGCCAGTGTGTCGCCGTTGGGACATGACACATATAATTATATTAATTTAATCGCGCATGTAGTGGCAATTAATCGAGTCTAATCGATCTCCATTTGTCACAAGAGACCCAATGTTATTTCGTATGAGTACCTATAGCTATACCGTGTGAACATCAAAGATTACATGAAGACGATTACATGAAGATGATTGATCAATTCTATGATGATGGTCTATTTCAGTGAGCGGCGCCAGCAGGGGCCACACGCGTAGTTAGCTTTGCTATGGTCGTCGATCGTACGTTGCAGCAGCTGGCAAACATTTGGCCGGGACGGCTAGCTCTTCACACGCGGCGGCGGCGGCGGTGGTGGAGTACCTTGGGGATGCTTGACTAGGCCAATCCATTGCTACATTAATCAAGTAACCGGATCGGAGAAGCTGTCAATCATATTGCGTCACATGCAGGCAGGCACCACACATAGAGGTTAAGTTCATCCACTGATCTGCCCATTTTCTTCGCTACATCTCTGTTAAATACACCGATCTACCACCATCCATTGATCTACCCATTTCGTTCGGTTCATCTTTGCTTAATACACCCATCTACCACTACGCGAAAAATAAAAGTGTCCACATCTTTTATATGGAAATATATTACTCCATCCAATCTATAATTGTACTAAACCAATAACAATTATTATGGATCGGAGCAAGATATCGGAACACATAGAGCTCATCATCAATAGTATTCTGGCGGTTCACCCCTGCGGTCTGAGGGGAGCAATGGTATCGCGGAAATTCTCCATGTTTGGAGATGCAGAGGGAGGCCGAAGGAAGAAGCAGTATAGCGCCCTAGTTTGCATCATCTGAAATTGTTGCCCAAAAGGCCAAAATTCGGTGTCATAAAAGGTGATAAAACAAAAAAAAATGGTGTCCTAAAATTTAAATTTGATGCCTTAAAATACATCATCCAATACATCATCTGTTGGATCGGGTGCTCTCGAGACAGGACAAATCGTGTTGTTCGAGACCAAGCCAAAACTCAAACATGAGAGCTAGCACCTGGCGAATCGGCATGCAAGGATAAATCAAACCATGTAGGTGAAGAAATCTGCCGACGCCCTAGCTGCCCAAGTCACTATCGAAGCCATGGGCGCGCAAGCCGCTCTTATCATGCTCAACCAAGCAGCAGTCGCCGATACCTTACCCACCCAAACCGCGGCTAGCCAAGGTTCGGGATGCTCCGGCAGATGCCCAGCCCGTAGAATTTCGTCTGTGCTCTCGTTGTCGCTCACGTACAAGTACCTCCCTGCAAACGCCACACCACCATTCATGTCTCGGTTCTCCCTGGAGGTTGGCGAGTCCATGCCGATTGAACCCGCTCCACCTCCATGTGATCTAAATATCTCATTGACTCGTACGTGGCCAGCGACTCACCAGTGCTACAACAGGAACCACTGGCATTCTCGACTATCAGTAGCCCAGACGCCCGCAACTAGTTTGTTGTAATGCCATGGCACCAAGTCCTACAACCTTCTGTAAGAAAAAGCGCCTGCAACCAAGGTATGTTTCTGAACATTTTCTTTGCTAACCAAGGAATGCCCGCCTAGCCTAGATCTAATAACCCCTCCCGACACAAATGATCGACGTTGCTCTTTCATCAGTACATTACCGTCGATATTATGTAGACATCACACACCTGGAAGTTGTTCTGTTTGACTCGAGTACTAATAATGCTCAACACACAATTCACCCTTTCTAGATGGCAGTGTCACGTTTACTAAACCAGTGCTCCTTCTTGACAGACAAATAAAAATGAAGTCGCTTCACCATATACGTTGGCTCATGGAAATGCTCAAGTCACTGTCTAGAAAACTAGCAAGATTGCAACAGTAAACACTAGCAAAACAAGAGAGAACAAAAAAAAACAAGCTTCATTGTCCTTCCAAAATAAAAAGTTCGCATTGAATATTCAGATGTAACCGTTCCAAATACTGTATGGGTAAAGTAGAAATATATGCCACACATATCTAGTACAACCGTCCCTTGCACCCACTAGACCTACAGAAGCATTTTTTCTTCTTGATGTTTCCCTGGGAGTCATGAACTTTACCGATGGAATAATTGTAGTCAAGCGACAAGGGTTGAAGCGGACGAATATCACCACACGCGAAGAGCATTATATGAGGCATACGGATATCTTGGTGATTGTAAAGGACATTTTGCGTAAAAAGGTTGGGGTTGCAGCTGTGGTTGATGAACCTTGCAAGGTTGCCACATTCCAGTGCATCAACAGCAAAGACCTTGGCTTCATCTCCTCCACGGCGATTCTGAAGCGAGGGGATGGTCTTGCGTGATTCCTCCCAACGTGGTACATCGAAATAATTGTCTCCAGTAACAAACAGGTACTCATCATTTTCCCTCTTCTGGGCATCTTCGTTGTCCAGCAATTCTCCCAGGTATTCACACACAAAGCTGCCCCCGGGTATAAAATCAAGGCTCCTGACTCCCCAACCCATCAGTTCTGTCTTGAAGACTTGAAGGCGGAACTTGATTCTATGCTGGCTGGCCCTGTTGTGACAGGTTGAAGGGCACTTGCATGAAGGTCCACACTCATAGAGAAGAGGTTTTTCTTCTATGATGCCACCATGATCGCCGAAAGGGATCCGCCCTCCATTTTTCACGGCACACGCGCAGTCTTGCGAGTCCGAGCATCGACCAACGCAGTCACAGCCCGACGGAGGATCCGGATGATCACTTGGGTCGTGGTGGTACCGTATGCGCGAGATGTACAGAAACGACGTCGGGTGCTCGTTTGATACGAGGTTAATGGCAGACACAGGGAACTGCTCCAGACCCGACGACATATCCGCCATGAAAGTTCCGTTGGACGACGGCTGTGCGATTCTTTCCTTTGCAAGTTCCTGAATGTCGATCCGTGGTTGCCCCGGTACTCTTGTGAGCTGAAAAGTGTCTACACCATGATCCTTCCTCTCCACCAAATATAAGCCAGCATAAACATAACATGTGGTGAGCTCTTGGGACCCTCCAGCTTGGTGATCGGCCACAAACCTATAAATAACACGGACACTTGTACTTGTCTGCTTCAGTGCAAGTTCTTCTATGCCTCCCAGCTGGCCAGCCACGGATCCAACATGCAGCAAGAGATGATCCAGATTGTTGTTGCTCTGGTCGTGAGAATGCTGCCCATATGACGAGACGACGCTGACGGCCTGATATGTCTTGGTTCTGCCTTCCTGCTTGCTGACGATGTAGTCGACGTGCGAGTCCCGCGACCGGTGGAGACCGGTGAGGTGAAGCTCGGCGTCGGAGTCAAACACGTCGCCGACCTTGACTCCGGGCACGCGGCCCACGAGCCTCCTGCCGTCGTAATTTTTGACAGAGTACCTGTTTCTGAAGACCCACAGAGCCTCGTAGTCATCCGGTCTGTAGGTGGGTTGGTCCTGAAACAGAAACTTGAAGCTGTTGTAGATCAGCCGGAACTCCTGCAGAGAAGCCATGGCGGTTTTGTTGCTGATAGAGGGGATCTTGCGCTTTGGCATTTGTTCGTGACGATCAGCAGCACCCTTGCTCACTCTCTTCTTGTGGTGTACAGGCGCAACGGCTCCTATCTGAACTTCTTTCAGTCTAGCGCATTGCCTGCTGGAACCATCTGTTCCAGGAGGTCCATGAGATTGAGATCCATTACCCTGTGACATCTGTGGAAACCCCGCCGGCATCGCCACAGACGGGCAGACGATCTACCTGCACGGTTGAGATACTACGTACGTGTCAATCAAAGAATGAAACTCGAGGGGAAATGCAGGACGAGAAGCTGCGGCGGTGGTACCTGACCGGCCGGCGGTGACGGAGATGGACGTACTGGTGTGGTCTGTGGTGCGGTACGGTGTGACCTCCAGGTCTAATTTTGTGAGAGGTGGACTCGATCCGCTTTCTGCGTCCTAAACATTCGTGGGAATCGTGGATGATTGGAGTGAAAAACGGATCAGATCGTGTGTTCCATATATATCTCACTCTCTTAGGAAGCAGATCCGTAAAGTAAGGCAGCAAATGGGATCTTTACAATGCAACGAATCACCTAGGCTTAGGAGAAGTAAATCAATTTCTCTATACACATCCGGACAATGGGTTGTTCATTACCCTCGTTTGGAGCAAAGGAAAGAAATCAAACCTGTAACGGCTAAGAAATCAAACCTTGTAACTGTTATCGTAACATGTTCAAGACAACACATACTACCGTTTTATCTCGTTTTTCAAAGGCAAAAGACTGAAACAAACCCTGTATTCGTAGAGCAAGTCTGAATCAATCTCTCATGTTGAAATCCATGATTTTTGAACCCTGAACTCTCTGATCCAGACTTCCTGGACGTTTTGTGTAGTGCTTTTGTTTGTGCGCTGGGATTAGTTGACGTGGCAGGGATTTGCTGGGAAACTTGAATGACGGTGGACCTTACTGACATGCCTTTCAATTTCATGTACGTATTCTTCGCTCCTCAATCTACTCCGCAAACTGTGAAGTTTTAGTTTTGCTTGTTTCCTTCCTGCAACTTTAAAGGCGATGGCCATGGCGAGCGGCAGGTGATCGCGGCGGATCCGCTAACGAAAGGGTTACCACCCAGTGTGTTCAAGTAACACGTAGCCGGCATGGATTTAAGGGAAAATCTTACCTATTCTAGATCATAACAGTCCCAAAAATAAAAGGATTTGTTTCAAAACAGAGAAGTGTATTGTGGCTGTCTGATTCCATCAGCAATAGAGTTATGATGATGCCTATGTACTGATCCAAAAATGAAACGAATAAAGTAAAAAAAAAAGTTGAGATCAAGGGGGAGAATGTTAGGTTGATCTCCACCGCACCAGAGCCCAACTGCCCTGGCACGATCCCTTGACCTCATCTGCGCCGTGATCGGGGGAGCCCAACCCTATCTGATTGGTGGGCCCCTGTTGCCGCGCTATATAGAAAGGTGGGTCACTACTAGGGAAATGCCCATTGCCGGCGCACCTAAAACCCCCATTGCCGGCGCACCGCGAGCCCGCCGGTGCGAACGCGCCGGTGATAAACGGACACTGCCGGCGCACCAGGTAGTGCGCCGGCGATATCTCAGCTACCGCCGGCGCACCACCCCGCTTCGCCGGCAAAGATCTATTCCACCGGCGCACTACCAGGTGCGCCGGCAGTAGTGCTTCCAGCACCGGCGCATGCTACGTGCGCCGGCAATGTTTCATTTAGGTGCGCCGGCAATTAATTCGAAAATTCTTTTTTCCACTTTTTTCCAGCATATTACAATACAATTTTGACAGCAGTATATATTTACAACGCAGTTCATATTTATACAAGTATTACATGCAATATGAGAAGCACATAGAGAGCCAAGTTTCATTTCGGTATCGCACACAAATACGCAAGTCTCGTTTCGGAATGTGTTGATTCATACAACACATGTGCATATGCAACACCGAACGACGAAGTTTCACAAAGTTAGAAGTCTTGGTACATAGTCGTCACAAGTATCGTCATACACCTCACAATGTAGGTCCTAACCTAAACTAGAATCACATAGAACATGACCAACATGGTCATGACCATCATCACGAAGGCCATGGTCTTCATCCGGTTCCTCCTCATGTCCCTCATCTCTCCCGCTAGATAACGGGCGTATCTTCCTTCCGCCTCCACCCTAGTGGGGTATCCCTTGTAGCTGTTGCCGCTGAAACGGTGCACCTGTCTCCGACAGTCCTCCCAGCCGTCGTAGACTCCAGAACCCTCCCCTTGTACACGACATATGTCGTCGGCATCTCCATTCACAAGACAAGTAAAACGTTAGTACCAATGCAATGAACAAGTGCCAACTCAAATAAGAGACAAGTAGTATGAACTAAATAGCATGTGCCTCATACTTTGTTGGTCGAAATAAATAATAACATACAGGGATGGGGTCAGTGAGGCTAGGTAGGATGCACAATAGATTGATATTTGTGGCCTTCACACCAAGCCTCACTGGCCCCACCCTGGAGTGTACAAGTGACCGAACATTTTAATCATCGGCCAATGCAATTAAGAAGTGCGAACTCAAATAGAAGATAAGTAGTACGAATTAAATAGCGTGCCTCATACTTTGCTCGGTCGAAACAAATATTAACATCCAGGGATGGAGTCAGTGAGGCTAGGTAGGATGCACAATAGATTGATACTTGTGGCCGTCGCACCAAGGCTCACCGGCTCCACCCCCGAGTGTACGATTGACCGAACATTCTAATCATCGGCGAACTCCAAATACGAGGCAAGTAGTGGTCGAGTAAATGCAAATAATTATTAAGCTATGTACGCCATAATCTTGAAATATATAGCAAAGTAAATGAAACTACAGACACATGTTCACATGCACATTCATACAACTAAATAGAAGCAACTAGTCGATTCTATGGGAATATATAACAATTATTACAGCACGGAAGTTCAAGGACATATCGTTCAAGCTTTAGCAAGTGTTCCCGTCAGTAGGATCAGGTTGTACGCCTAGGGGGAATGGACGGCAGCCCTCAAGCGAGTTGAACGGCCTCTCATCACGCGACATCTCCAAGCGGAGGTCTATCTCGTCATTAGGTGGTAGACCATAGCCGTAGAAGAACTCGCCGGACCTATTGTTGACATCCCGCAGGATTATCGTGCAAATGAACCGCTGGATGCGACCCAGCTCTTTCTAATCTCTCTATCGTGGACATCCGCCATGTTTGCAAACCTGTTTCTGAGATTATCTCGGCAGCAACATGTCATCTGCGTACTTTATGTACTCCCGCATCCGAAGGATGGCGTACCACGCGTCCATCCCATTGTCGGGCGTCGATCGCCCGAGGCAGGGGAAGTTGGTTGTGTGGGTTAAGACGAAGCCTCCTCGGGATTTCCTCTCTACTTTGAGGGGGCCTGCCTTGTTGGCGAAGCCGGTGAGAGCATCATTGAGAAGGGCCCCGATGTGGGAGTAGTCTTTCTTGCGGTCCCTACCCGAGTCGAGATAGACCGCATGCGAGTGTTGCGGGTGCACGACGATGAGGGTGCAGAACTTGTCTCTCGCGGAAAACACACGGATTAACCTTTGGAAATGCAAATGGAGATATAGGATAGAATGGTGATGGGGGACTAGCGAGTGATTACTTACTCGGGGAAGTAAGGGATGAGAATGGCGCCCTTCTTAATGTTCGCCGCGATGAAATCCTCGACCTGCCGGGTGGCAATCGCGCGATCCCTGTGGTTGCGGATGATGCTCTCCCGCATATAGAAGGGGTCCATGATCGCGATGGTCGGCGTCCCCTCCTTAACAATCTGGGAAGACATGCTAAGAGCAACTAGGCGAACCACACTAAAGTGGAGCGCTTGCATGCGATAGATGCTGAAGATGTCGTTGAACCGGATGAAGCACAAGTCCGCGGGGTACTTCTCGACGAAGTTCATGCCGCTTGGCACCTTCGCCACGAAGAGAGGGTAACCAGGATCTTTTGATTTGAGAAGAAGGTTCTCCACATGCAAGACAGCCTCATGCAAGCTCCTCATATCCGGGTGAGTTTCTTCACGACATGCTCCGGCAGCATCGGTTGACCCAAGTGATGCAGAGGTCGCCAATTGTTTGGCAACTTGTCAAGGAGTGGGACCTTGTCCTTGGATTTGGCCGCCGCCGCCTTGTCTTGGGCGTCCTTCTTATTTGCCCTCTTCCTCTTCTTGGGTTGTAGTGCTGGACCATCCATCGCCGTAGTGGCCGTAGCACGGAGTGTGTTTGGGCTCAACATATTTTTGACGGCGGCGGTGGCGACCTCCTCAGGATTTTCCTCCTCATCGGCCGTTTCTTGAGAATCGAACAGCCTTCTTGGAGCACACATATTTGAAGCCCGGCGCATCCTCATGGACAACTTGTGAAGACGTAGGAATATCCCATTGGAAGTTGTCACGTTCATATTCCTCGGCCTCCGGCGCAGCTCGGCTGTTGTGGTGGGGCGCCGACCTCCGGCGCAGCTCGGCCGTTCGGTGGGGCGATGACCACGGCGCCGCTGGCCGTCGTGGAGGGACGCCGACATGTGGCGCCGCAAGGTGCTTGTCTTTGCTTGCCGTCGACCCCGAGTAGGTGTTGATCCGAATTAGGGTCTTCGGCCATAGCAGTACCCAACCCTTCGAGTGAGGCCGGATTCAACGGGCTATCGTCATCGGCACCATGCGGTTGATTAGGAGGAAACAAATCCTCATAGCCCGGTAACGCCCGATCCACTTCAACCCGGTAAACGTCATCCGCCATATCTCGTGTGTGCCACTTCTTATCCAGGGGCCGAATGATGGACCCCTCGCGACGTCTTTGATTTCGTCGTTTACTCTCATCAAAAAGGTGCATGGCGTCGAGAGCGCCCGCGAGAACATGTGTATGGCGTTAGAGAGAGGGCAAGGATGACGAAACTAATATATTAACTTGATGTACACATTAGTTAATTACCGTGAGGGCGTTGAGCTCGGCTAATGTCGACGGGCCAGCACATGCGGCGGCGGGCGTGCAAGTGACGGAGGGGCTGCTACCCGGCATGGACGGTGAATCCCTAGCACCAGCCGACATTGCCGGCGGCCGGAGGAGTCTCCATTATAACATTGTCATTGCCGGCGGACGGCGGCACCATCGAGTTGCTGCCGTTGAAGCTAACCACTTGCATTTTCGGGGGCCTTGTTTGCCACCCTCATACCACGCTTGCATAGCGTTGAAATCTGCTTGGACTCCAGCCGGCGACTTCAGCTTTCACTTCAGGTACGAGTGTAGCTTTGAGTTGCGGTACCGGCTGCGGTACCAAACCAGCTTGGACTTGGGCTAGGATTGACTCCCTCATTTCCTCCGCCTCCCGCTGCTTCCTCTCATTACGCGCATTTTTATCGGCCGCAGACGACAAGCCATAGTGACCATGCTTGTAGCCCGTACCGGCGCCAGCCACACGGCCTCTATGCGGCCTTCTCGTCGGTGAATGCTCATTAACGATGTTTAGCGCCCGTACGAGAGGCTTGTCCCAGTGCTACCCTGCCCGTCGACGCCCGGGACGAGGAGCCTTCGTCACCTTGGGAGGCTTGAGAAAGTCTTTGTCTTTCTTCTTCCCGCGGAAGAAACGCGAACCATTTAGAAATGTTGCTACTATTATATGAACGATACTTGATCTAATAAAACCGGTAAATTGCTTACCAGTTTTTTCTCCAACGCCAGGACCTTCTCGGTCGTTCGTGAACCAAATTATGTCGGTTACGACCTTCGGGTCCGTGACAAGTTCCCCGGTTAGTTTCTTCTTATGGTACCGGGACCTCGATGAATCTTCTTTCAAGCGGGTCCTTGTACTTGAGCCAGGGGTTCTCAATGCCGGCATTTACATACGCCTCGTCCTCCTTCGCCCAATAGGGCTCCTTTCCCTCGTACCCACGGCTCCCAAGGTTGTGGTTGCCGATGTTAAGCTCCCGCATTTCCTTCCCCCACAACTTGCGATTCTTGGTTGCTTGTAGCTCTTCATTGGCCACAAAAGCATCAAAGTCCGCCCGGGTGACATGCGGAAAGGCGGAGTGGACCTCTTCGAAACCTTTGCCCTCAAGCAATCAGCCTCCGCACCATGTACTTATAGCTGCCGAGGTGTTTGGTGAACTTCGGGAGGGCTTGTGAGTTCACAATGTTGTTGGTTTGATGACCGGAGGCGTAGTCGCCTAGGAACTTGTATCGTGCGTGCAACCTCGCAATGAGCTGGGCTCGCAAAGGCGCTTTGCTCTCAGCTCGGAGGTCCGTCTCGTTGAGATTGACGACCTCTCGGAGGATACATGCCGCTTGGTTGCCGTACTCCTTGGCAACATCCTTAGGCAACACCGGCAAACCACCGGCGGGGTCCACCTCCGTGATCGTGTCTCCGCCGGTGCCGACCGTGTTTTGGCGCCTTGCCTTCCGCGGCCTCTTGGCTCCACTTGTCCCGGTGCCACTACTCCCGGCGGCGGCGCTAGGATCGTCGCCGCTTGTCTCGCCGCCACCCCCGGCGGCGCCGGTTGCCTCATCGCCGCTAGGCTCGTAGGTACTACCCCGGCGGCGGCGCTTGCCTCGTTGCCGCTCGGCTCGTCGGCACTACCCCCAGCCGGCATCCTCCATCTCATGGTCCTCGTCGCCGCCAACACCAGCGGCCTCGGCATCCTCCTCCGTCCTAAAGAAGTGCCTATTGTAGTGCTCCTCTAACTCTTCTTGAGACGACATGGTGGCTTGCACTAATAGAAGACGAAAAAGAGTTAGAATTCACGGAAAAATTCGGCATGACCTTTGCTAAAAATTGGTCATGCCGAGTGCTAGAATTGCCGGAACGGAAATGAATCGACATTCCGGCACTCAATAGCAACTCAATCCCTGTAACAGAAATGCAAACATAGAAATGCCATAACCATAACCATAACCATCTCCATAACCATGCCATCACCATAACCATCACCACATAAATTACAGTAGCTAGCTTTTTAGCATATACATTACAGTGGCATTTTACATCAGCATAAAAATAACACTTGACAACCTCCATTTAAAACCAGAGAATGAACATAGTGAATAACACTTGACAACCTCCATCAAACTCTGCTTAGTGCTCAGTGCAACATAAGATATGAATGATACAGGAATAAGCAGCAGCATCAGCTACTATCATAAGACAGATTTCCCAAACACTAAAATAAAAATGGAAATGCTGACATACAAAATTTCATACAACATATAAATGGCAGAGTACATGCTAGTACTGGCTGGTAGTACTTGCTACTGATCCAAGGACTAACTAGTCACATCCTAGTTTGCATATCTAACTAGTGTGCATTTGCCAAATCCTATATGGACGAGTTACATGTACTAGATCAAAAAAGCTATTACATGCTAGTACTGGCTATTAGTTCTTGCTACTGATCAAAGGTTTTACTAGTCACATCCTAGTTTGCAGAGCTAACTAGTGTGCATTTTTCAACCTACATGGACGAGTTATATGTACTAGATAAATAAAGCTATACCATGCTAATACTGGCTATTAGTACTTGCTACGATAAAGGGCTAACTAGTAACATCCCGTTTACGTCTTACTAGTGACTCGAAAATTCAGATATGACAGAGGCATAGTAGAATCAAAGCAAGCCTTACATGCTAGTACTAGTTTTTGATCAGCAAAAAGAATATTTTTTTAAGCCTAAAAATTAGTCATATTTGACAATGTAAATAGTAGTAGTAGTAGTAGTAGTAACATTGTCAAGTTATTCCATTCAGCAAACAAGAAGACAAGCACAGTGTAACATTCTCGCAAACTATGAGACTAACAACCAGCTTTACAACTTTTCTCGCACCTCATCATTTGGTAGCATAGTGATAGCAGCAATGTACCAGGAAAATAAGCACAAGAAACAAGACAAACATTTGCATCAAATTGGTAGAATAGCTCCGTGCTCAATTCAACTTGTCATCCATCCCACTCGCAACCTACTTTTTGAGACAACGTGTAACAATGCGTACAGAGGAGGTATCAAAATAGCAGTATCTTAACATTGAGAGTAAAATGATTTGTTTTCCATTGTAACCCTAACCCTAACACTTGCTACTGCTAGCATTCTTGGCATTAAAGTGACATTCCTTCACCTTGTACATGCACTGGCCAATTAACTAAACAAAATCAATTTGAAGCATCTGAGCATCAATTTCCTGGGCATTTTTTAACCAGAGAACTAACATTTAATCAAGAACTAACATACTTCCACAGAAATAGCATTTTAGGATTTTTCAACTAACAAATTCAAACCAGAGAACACATTTTTAGCATTCTGTAACAATTTCCAACCAGAGAACAAATTTTATCAACTAAACCAACTAGCTATTTACATTTTTTTCATTTAGTTATTTCTATATCACAATTTCCAACCAGAGAACAATTTCCAACCAGAGAACAATTTTTAGCATTTAACTAAATCAATTAAATGAAACCTACTGCTAGCATTCAAAATTTTATGTATAACTTATAATGAAAAATTGAAACCTATCGCTAGAATTTGAAACCAATTTTTAGCATTCAGCTTTAGGCTATCCAATCCCTCAATATACTAATGCAAGAATCGGAGGGAAGAACCCTAGCAACCTACGAGGAAGAACCCTAACGTAAGGAGAGAGGGAAGGGGGAGGGAAGGGGGAGGGAAGGGGAGAGGGAAGCTCACCGTGGCGGCCTCCTCCTCCTCGATGCGGCGGCGCCCTCCTCGCTCCTCGCTGTGCGGCGGCGCCCTCCCGCTCCCTCGGTGCGGCGGCGCCCTCCCGCTCCCTCGTGCGGCGGCGCCCTCGGTGAGTTGCTTCGGCTTTGGCGATGGGCACGGGTGCGGGAAGGTTGTGGGGATGGGCGGCGGCGGAGCGGTTAAGGCGAGGGGACGATGTGCGGTAGAGCTCCGGCCGGCGGTGCTCGATGTGCGCAGAGAGGGGGGATCGAGATGTGGCAGGGGAGAAGGAAGAAAACGGTTAAGTCCAGTTATAGCCGTGCCGGAGTTATTGCCGGCGCACCAGGTCACACGTTCGCCGGGGACAAGTATACCCCGGCGAAGCAAGGACGTGGTGCGCCGGCAATAACCCTGGCACAGCTATAACCTGGGACATGTTTAATTAGCAGTATACAATTGCATTACAAAATCCTATACTATTTTTATTTATTTATTTCTTTTCTCTTTACTGTATACTGTTTTTTCTTAACTTTTCAAGATAATAACAAAGCAATATGCATGAGTTATGTAAAAAACATGAAGAGTGTTTCACAAAATATATGCATGCATAAAATATTGACCAACACAATATTAATTAGTCATACATAAAATATTGCATTACAAAATCCTATACTATTTTTATTTATTTATTTCTTTTCTCTTTATTGTATACTGTTTTTTCTTAACTTTTCAAGATAATAACAAAGCAATATGCATGAGTTATGTAAAAAACATGAAGAGTGTTTCACAAAATATATGCATGCATAAAATATTGACCAACACAATATTAATTAGTCATACATAAAATATTGGCCATGACAATATGAGTAGTTATGAATTACACAAAATATGAGTTATACATTGCAAATAAAGTTTTACATCATCGATTGAGAAGAGTGTTTCGCTTTCTTCTTGCTTTTCTTGCTCGTCGTTGAATAATTTAGCCCCGTGTCGTGACTTCTTCTTTTGAAGGGTCGACCCGACCTCGGTAGCGTGGTCCTCGCTTCTTCTTGTGGTGTATGTTGTGTCTTCGTCCTCGGATTCTTCCATCATTGGGTCTCCGACTTGTCCTTCGAAGTCTTCCTCGTTGGCGACTCCATCCATTCCGACGATGGTCCTCTTGCCTCTCCTCACGATAACACGGCTAGGCCTCGGATGGGTCGGTTATGAAGAAGCATTGGTGCACGTGTTCCGCCGCACCCATGGCTCATTCTGCGCGGTGGCGTTCGTGGACTTTGATTTGTTGGCTTCGGTAGAAACATGGTGGTGAAATACCGGTCTTCTTTCTCGACGCTCTTAGCCCATCCGATACGGAACATCGGCACTTTCTCCCCAGCCGTAGCTAAGCTCCCGCATTTCCTCGATTCTTCCGTAGTATCTAGTCTTTACGTCACCCGTCCAGAATCCATCGTTACCCCCGAGTTCCGGTAAACACTGTTCTTGTCTTTTTCTTCCGTGTAGAATGTGTACCCGTTGATATCGTACGCTTGGTAAGTCATGATGTTGGGCGCGGGCCATGTGACAAGGCCAATACTAGTTTATCCTTGTCGAATCCATTGGTGGGGGATTAGCAACAATGTGGTCTTTGAACCAGCGCGCGAAAGAGGAGTTGTGCTCTCTCGTATATTTCTGCTTCCGTCATCATCGGCTTGCCACTGTTCTCTATCATGGTTTTGTGCTCTTTCAACCAAGGATCGATCAAGTCAATGTGTTGTAGCGCTACTAAGTTGGCCTCGTCAAAGTCGGAACTCCGACCGTACATGTGCACGTGCAGTTCCTTCCTTCCATTTTTGTGGCCTACTCCCTCGAACCTACGGAGGTACTTGTTTTGAGGCAAACCAACAGGGTCCTCGATGTCTAGATAATTCGTGCGTAAAGAGATGCACTCTTCGGTGAGCCAGCCCCGTACGATGCTTCCATCTCGGATGTGACCCGTTACGAACGTATCCTTTAATGACCCCATTCATTCTTTCAAACGGCATCATGTTGTGTAAGAATGCCGGCCCTAGACCGACGATATCATCCATGATATGGACCAACAGCATGGACCATCACGTCAAAGAATGCAGGCGGGAAGTACATCTCCATCTCACATAGGATCACCACGATCTCTTCCCCGGAGCCTTGCGAGTTTCTTCACGCTTATCGACTTCCGAGTTATGACGTCGAAGAAGTTACAGAGCCTGACCAGCGTTGCACGGACATGGTCATCCATTATACCTCGGATTGCAACCGGAAGAATCTGCGTCATCATCACGTGACAGCTCATGAGACTTCATGCCGCTGAAGTTTCGTTTCTTGGGGTCCATGTATCCGCTTATTACCCCGGAGTAACCGAAGGGCACTCGACTCCTAGAAGGCAATTGAAAAATTGATCGACCTCGGCCGGACTAAAAGTGAAGCAGGAGGGGGACAGGAATAGTCCGGCTGCTTAATCCTTTTGCGCTTCGACCGCCGTCCGCCTCCTCCTCCGATCGTCCCTCTTGGGCCGCCGGGATCTGAAGCTCTTCCTCGATGCCCAAAACTTTCAGGTCCTCGTCTTGCTTTCGCCCATCTTTGGTCCGGTCCGGCATGTTGAGAAGAGTGCCAAGCAAGCTCTCGCACACGTTCTTTGTAATATGCATGACATCAAGGCAGTGAGGTGTATCGAGAATTTTCCAAGTACGGCAAGTCCCAAAACACGGACCTCCTTTTCCATACACCAATGAGCGGCGTCGTTTCCTTTTTCTTCTTCTTCTCTCCAGGCTTTTGACGAATCTTTCCCGGCGCAGGGCACTCCTTCCAACCTTTCAGTAATGTATCGATCTCTTCGCCGCTCTTCTTACGTGGAGGTCCTCGGGGTTCATTTGTACCATCGAACGGATCTCCACGCTTTCTCCACGGGTCGGTCTTCCGTAGCCACCTTCGATGCCCCATGTAAACCGTTTTCGAAGAGCCATCCTTACCAAGCTGCAAAAACATCGTCTCTTCCATGCACCCGACACATGCCTTGTGTCCATGGCACACCCGGCACGAAATGTAACCGTATCCGAGGTAGTCCCGCACCGTCGTGATCAACGCGGCTCTCAAAGGGAAATATTCTTCCGCGACGGCGTCCCATGTATCTACCCCTTCCTCCGCCCACAACGTTTCAAGCTCCTCCTTTAATAGTTCGAGATACATGTTGATATCGTTTCCTGGCTGTGTCGGCCCTTGAATTAGCATACTCATCTCGTATGTACTTCCTCTTCATGCACAGCCAGGGCGGGAGGTTGTAGATCCATACAAACACGGGCCATGTGCTATGTGTGCTGCTTCGGTTTCCGAACGGATTGAATCCGTCCGTGCTCGCACCCAACCTGATGTTTCCGGGATCTGCCCCAAAACTTCCGAATTCATTGTCTAATGCTTTCCACCGGCTTGCATCCGAAGGGTGCGTCAAGACCGGGTGCTCAATCCGCTCTTTATCATTCAACACTGCCTCCTTTCTTTCCGCGTGCCGCGCATGAGCTTTGCTTCCTTGCGGTCCGCGTAGAACCGTTGAAGCCGGGGGCGAGCGGGAAGTACCACACAACTTTCCGAGGAGCTTTCTTCTTCCCTTTCTTGTACCGTTCAGCTTCACACACAGGACATTTGGTCTTGTCCATGTGCTCCTTGCGATACATGATACGATCGTTGATGCAGGCGTGATACTTTTCGTGGGGTAAGTCGAGAGGGCACGTGATTCTCTTGGCCTCGGCTAGACTACCGGGACATGTGTTCCCGGCAGGAAGGAGATCTTTCACGTATTCCAGGATGTCGTCGACGCTTGTGTCCGTCCATCCGTGTTTCGCCTTCATCCGCAAGCACATCGAGAGCTACTCTCAAGCGAGACTCCCCAACCCGCGACCCGAGTCGTACAACGGAGTATTCGAGTCTATCTCGAGTTGCTCAAGCTTTGATTTCCGCTTGGCGCCTTTCGTCTTTTCGAGAAGCAGATCTTGAAGATGAGGGTCCCGCACGACCGAAGCTAGCGGCACCTCTTCGTCGTCGTCAAGGTTATTGTCGTCGTCAAGGTTATCGTCATGTGCGACAAACTCTTCATCGTCATCAGTATCATGATGCCCTCCTTCTTGCGGGCCATTTTTACCACCTGCCGCCGTCGTCCCATTGACCTCCGCGCCATCATCACTCATCCATTGAGTGTGTCCATGCATGAAACCATTAGTGAGCAGGTGCCCCTGCAACTTGCCTGAATACGGGTCAAACCATTTCCCTCGTTTGCATCTCCGGCACGGACACAATACCTCCGTGCGGTTATTTTCATACATGTCGATGATCGCGTGTTTCAGATATCTCATCACGATGCTTTCACTCATCTCGATAACCATTATCGCCCGCATGGTAAGATTACATAATTCATTAGAACCATGCATCCGTCGGTAGTTTTCACGGAAAATTTCGGCATGACCTTCCTACACGGTAGGACATAGGAGCGCCAGAAATGTGCCGAAACGGAAACTTGAAGAATCAACATTTCGGCGCAACGTTGGCAACTCATTTTCAACGCCAACACACACACAAGCACAAGCACAACATATATATATGCCACACACGAGAGCTTTTCTTCAAATGTCCAACATACATCGATTTCATTCCTTAATTTGTTCATTAATCACCTATTTGTTTGATATATTCGTCGATAAGATCGAGACGACGCGCCGCGACAATGGCGTATGGAAGCCGACTTTCTAGATCTAGATCTAGATTGAGCGGTCAATGCGGGATAGTAGATCTAGATCTACATAGGGGGATGTGGGAGATGCATGTACGAAGGGAAGATTTGCTCAAAAATTTTGATTTTGTTTGGTCAAATTGGTGAAATTGGGGATAGAAATGGGCAAAAATGAGCTGGGTTGGGAGAAGGCTCGGGTTTGTGTGGAGAAGTGGAGTGTAGTGAGTGTGTGAGTGAGTGGCCGGGCTGGTTTGGTGGCTGAAATAACTGCCAGGTTATTGCCGGCGCACCTGGACCATGGTGCGCCGGCAACATATACCCCTTTCGGCTATATCACAACCGGGCCAGGGCCAAGAATCATTGCCGGCGCACCGGCCCGGGGTGCGCCGGCAATAGCAAACTTTCCACCGGCGCACCACTGGGCCGGTGCGCCGGCAATGATTCTTGGGCCTGGCCCAAATCTGCCCGGCCATGCCAGGAAATAGCGCCGGCGAGCCTTTCCCCGAGGTGCGCCGGCAGTATACCTTCATCGCCGGCGCGGCTGAAATGTGGTGCGCCGGCAATCCTTTCCACCGGCGCATGCACAAGGTGGTGCGCCGGCACAACTTGCCTCCACCTATAGGCTTTTCCCTAGTAGTGGGTGCCGGACGCACGAGTTACAAGGTTCCCCGTGTGTGCCAAACACCCCACCAACAAACCCCTTCCGATTAAGAGCTAGCGCGTGCCGATGGGAAGCTCCACCGCAGCCGCATCTCGCTCACGCCACCATCGCCGTCATCTTGTCAATGTCGACGGGCTCGTCCTCCACGAAGGGAGAAGGTAATTGCTCCGGTATCTATTCTATCCTGGCACAGAGGCTACCCTAGTTAATTACTAGCGCAAATAGAAGCATGCCCCAGAGGTCATCGCCAGCAACGACCTCCATCGAAGGGGATTCCCTGCCTCCTTTCCTCCCTGCGGTGGCGGTCCATTTCCTCCGTGATACGAGCTCATCACGCCACCCCTGATGACGGCATCACAATATATAGGAACCGGTACAACGGACCCCGCCCTTGGCTTCGTTATCATCTCTCACTCCGCCGGTGATGCCAAGCTCGCCCGGAGAATCAACACCTTGGGGCGCCACTTCTCCAACATGTAGATCTCCTCCTCCCTTATTCTCCTCTCCTCCTGTTGCATCTGCACCTGATTTCTTCCGAACGGATTCGGGAAACCCATCCCCTCCGGGTCCGTCATAACCGTGCGGCCCTGTTTGTCGCTTTGAGTAGGACTGTAGGAGTTCCTGCGTGCACATGCATGGACACACTCTTTGCATCCCATGCACCAACGAACATGTTCCTAGCAAGGGCAATGATGTGATTTCACAAGTGAAATATTAACTGGTTGTTACTTTCAATTTGCAGCCGGCACGACATGTCAAAATGATGATGCACGCAAAATTGTTTCAACAATAGTTTGACGAACACTTCTTGTGTTAATCATAGTATATTTTACCATGTTAAGTGTTGTCAATGGTAGCCGATTTCTTGTCTCAGCTGGCCGTGGTGCTGACTGCTTAGTTTCTTTACAATTCGGGTAGGCCTGAGTCAAGGCGTGAGTTATATATGTCGAAGCTAGTGTTCACGAACACGTTGTTACAATTCATGTACTATGTCGAAGTGTATATTCTTGGCGGTGGAGATCATGGGAATTGTTCAAATCTTTTGTTGTTTTGGGTTGCTCATCAAGCATATCGTTCGATGGGAATTGTTCAAACCTTATAACGTGAGTGGTGCCTTGATTGTTTCTAAGGTGTTGACAAGCACTACAAAAAGCAACATAATTATTGATCGGGCTAGAAATAAACTGAAAAATGTTATACTAACTGTTCTGACTATCTATTCTGAGCTCTGACCGATGGTGAACCATATATATTTGGTTGATAGAGCAATGAATTGATCATCTCGGAGAAGAAGGACAAAGAAGCAGTACGAACTTACGATATGGCGACTGTCTGCGCCGTCATACTGCTCCTTCTACTGATCACAGTGCAACATCTGGTGGCCGCCGACGTATTCTGTGACAACCTTAAGGTTGTGGCCGCCATGCTGCCAAAAAACACCTCCTCTTCGCCTCTACGCTTCGCCACCGCCACCTTCGGCCAAGCCCCCGAGGTCGTCTACGCGCTCGCGCTCTGCCGCGGTGATGTTGTAAACGGTACCACCTGCGCGGATTGCATCGCAAGCGGTTTCAACATACTGCAGAAACTGACGCCACCGCCTCAGCAGTGCGCCTATCCTGGCGCGTACTACGGCGAGTGTCACCTCGTGTACTCCACCGACAACATCCTCGGGCTGTCCTACAATGCTACTGGCGACGACGTGGTAGAGCTCCAACTGTGGAACATCATGAACTTCACAAGCGACGCCCGTCTCATGGCGGGCCTCGTCAAAGAGCTGCTGGTGGAGACGGTGGAGATGGCAGCCAGCACGACGCCGAGGCGGTTCGCCACCGGCCTCACGTACGGCGGCTCGACGTTCCCCATAGTGCGCTCTATGGCGCAGTGCACGCCGGACATGTCAGCGGGCGACTGTCTGGCTTGCCTACGACATCTCCTCGCCAAGGTCAACTCCACCATGGCCCTGCGGATTGGAGGACAGATCCATGTCATACATTGTTATTTCAGGTATGAGACATATGCGTTCTACAATGGTCCACCTATGCTGCGCCTCGGGCAGGCACCGGCACCGGAACCATCTCCGGATTCGACTCCGTCCAAGAACAAGAGTAAGTCCGCCTCAGCTCTCGTGCATCCATGTTTCTTATGGTACTGTGAGTCACTACTATGGAGCTCTCATCTGTTATGTATCAGGGCGTATGAACAAGCTGTGGACAATTCCTATAGTTGTACTTTCTCTAGCGGCAGCAGGATTTCTCAGCTTCATCTGCTTCTCTCGTCGGCTCACAAGTCGAATAATAGGTATGTAACTTTGTTTCTGAAGCAATATGTACCTTCCTATTGATAAAACTAATTCCAGTTAATAGCAACAAGTGTGGATCTTACACGACTAGAGGCCACAAATTATTTTTCAGATGAAAACAAACTTGGAGAAGGTGGCTTTGGCGCTGTCTACAAGGTAAAACAGTATGTCTTCTTGATTTCCATCTACAAGGTCGATTGCAGACCTGGAAGAGGCTAACTACTGAATATACATTTTCCAGGGCCAGCTTCCTGAAGGATTGGATATCGCGGTTAAAAGACTTGCCTCACATTCAGGACAAGGTTTCATAGAGTTCAAAAATGAGGTCCAGCTTATGGCCAAACTACAACACATGAATTTGGTTAGGCTATTGGGATGCTGCTCCCAAGAGGAGGAGAAGATATTGGTCTATGAATACTTGCCAAACAAAAGCCTAGATTTCATCATATTTGGTATGCATATGCATTTCTTAATTTAGTTTAAATTTTATTTGTCGATGCAACATGACAAGCAAAATTTTACCCACGACTATGTAGTATACATTCCCTAGTTAACCGGCTGTACAAAGTTTGATCATTTGTCCAGGTCTTTACTTCTAGAGTGAATTCTACCTTTTACCCAAGACTTGTGATTTTGTGACAAAAAATCCCATGCAGGATACTTTAGACATGGTTTTACCCGATTTTAGCATTTTTCTTATTTTTGTTAGATAGGACCGGCGTGTTTCGTTGATGTGGCGCGATAAAATGTGTAAAGATACGAAGACATCATCAACAATTATGTCCAAACTTATATTATCCAATTGTTCCACTCCTCGTCCTCGTACAAATTATTTTTAACGCCGGTCATCACCTCACACCTTGCCCAATGAATTTGTACCTAAAAACGAGGGTCCAAATATTCAAGAATATGCAATCTAGAGGGTTACACTTACTCCTATTATATTAATATACAATTTATGTGCAGATCAAAATGAAAGAGCTTTGCTTCACTGGAACAAACTTGAAGCAATAATTGAAGGAATATCACATGGACTTCTTTACCTACATAAGTACTCCCGGTTACGTGTCATACATCGTGATCTTAAGCCAAGCAATATTCTCTTGGACAGTGAAATGAATCCAAAAATTTCAGATTTTGGACTAGCAAAAATTTGCAGCTCAAATAGTACCGAAGGAAACACAAGAAGAGTTGTTGGTACATAGTAAGTTCCATAGAAACCATTGACTCACCAAAACTTTATAGTACATATGAAAATTCAACCATATACAATCATTTGAATTATGCATGTATTATTTTAGTGGCTACATGGCTCCCGAGTATGCTTCCGAGGGTGTATTCTCCGTTAAAACCGACGTCTTCAGCTTTGGTGTTGTTATTCTTGAGATGCTTAGTGGAAAACGGAACTCCGGTAGCCAACAATCTGGAAATTTCATCAATCTTCTACGATATGTGAGCTCACATAAATAAACTTTAGCACGCACACTATTATTATATTTGTATACAACCAACATCATTTTAGAGTATGGAAGATATAGTAACACCAATATATGCTGTATCACAATATTGCATACAGGCATTTGAACTATGGGAAGAGGGAAGGTGGATTGATATTATTGATTTATCGATTGGTCCCGCTGGTCACTCAGCAGAGATAACAAGGTGCATAAACACAACATTGTTGTGTGTACAAGAGAATGCAGCAGATCGACCATCAATGGCAGAGATTGTTGCAATGCTAAGCGGTGAGAGTATGATGCTGGCCCAGCCAAAGCAGCCAGCATATTTCAATGTAAGGGTGGTAAATGAAGAGGCGTCCACTGCTCTTGAAGCAAGCAGTATTAATGGTTTGACTATATCTGACATAGTTTCGAGATAGTGATGTGCTGTCTGTTTCTTACTGCTCATAGCATCAGATAATTTGTAAGCTGAAGTTGTATTCCAACTGTGTGATTATGCACTGGTGTTTGTAAGAAGCTTCCTCAGATATATACTATTGAATAAGCTATTTTTACCCAAAATTTATTTTATTCAGAAATGATTTAATTATGTCCACACAGTAAAGTTATTACCTTTTCTAACTGATATTATTTCAGCACATTTCGTATGGTGCATCGTATACATTTAAATAGCTTTATTTATTATCTTATAAAATGTTTCAGAATATTGTAATAATCTAAAACTACATTGGGTACAAGGCATATTTATCCCAAGAAAATAATGTGAATGGTTGAAGAAGTCTTGATCATTTGAAATGGACTAGCTTTTTTCGAAATGGATCCATGGTCACAACTCACAACCTCTGAATCGATCGATGCATGTAGCTTTTTATTACCTTATAAGATTCAAGTACTATAAAAGTTTTACATCATGGGTCGCACAAGATCGATACATGAACTAACCATCTAAAAAAAGAACAAAATATGAAGTGACACTACATCAACATGTTAGTATGTGATCAAAACACCAATTTAACTGGCTGTATAAATCTCGAGGAGCCATCTCTAGCCGGTTGCACTCTGTATCCAAATCCTCTCACTTTTCTCTGTTGCTTGTAGGTAGGATCACATGCGGATAGTAAGTAGCCAAGGGAATCACCTACATAATGCAAGTTTTTTTTTGCATTCTTAAAAATATAATCATTCTGGATGTTCCATATATTTCACATGCACCCATTTGGATTTGTGCTCTATCTTTCTTCCCAACCCCAGCCAACAACCCTGAATAAATTTGTGATGTTAGTGGGTGAAATAATGTTAAAAGATATATGAACGATACAGCACACCACTTTAGATAAAAGTCAAGAAATAAACAAATATTGTATTGACTTGTTTTAATCATAAAAACAACATTTGTGTACTGTGCCCAGGAAGGGGTACTCTGTGTACTGTGGCGCCGGTGGCTGCCAGACCGGCCGGCGGCCCCTGCTGCGGCCACACTGGGTAAGGCGGAGGCGCTTGCTGCTACTGGCGGCGGGACCATCTGGCTGTGGCACTCCGTCTGCGGCGGCGCTTGAGAAGGAAATGGACGAGGCGGTGGAAGCTCCGCCTAGTGCTCCGCCACCAGCACGCTGAGCCGGAGGACGTCGTCCATCCCCCGCTCCCACCTCCAGCGCACATCCTCCTCCGCCTTCGACAGGATCAGGGCATGTGCGGTGGCCACCTCCTCGTCATACCCTTCGGGCCCGAAATCCTCTAGCTTCACCGCTAGAGGCACAATGTCCATGTTATCGGCATCCTCGTTGTCAGTGTCGTCATTGTCATCGTCATCGTCA
The DNA here is from genome assembly GCF_022539505.1 of Lolium rigidum. Taxonomy (NCBI): domain Eukaryota; kingdom Viridiplantae; phylum Streptophyta; class Magnoliopsida; order Poales; family Poaceae; genus Lolium; species Lolium rigidum. Next base: position 11,272,000 of record NC_061508.1, on the reverse strand, counting down.
CTGGTGGACTTGGAGAGGTCACCGTACTCCTCGTCGGGCTGGAAGTCCCTGACTTCCGCCATCGCGCGGTGAGCCTCTTGATCCACTGCCAAGAAGGCATGCCAGAATCACGCAGTTTATAAGCGCAATCGCGGTGAAGGACCGGCGGGAGGAGCTAGACGTGGCAACACACCTCTGCCTCGAAGGTGGGGACGTCGCCGAGAGGCGGCAGCACCGGCGCCCTGGCCCTGGCAGGGAGGCGGTGTTGTAGAGGATAGGGTCGGCTTGCCACCACCAGCGCTGGCACTTTCCCACAGGGAAGTAGCGTCGTTGCCTCTCCTGCGGCTAGCGCTGGCGGACCTACGTCGTGGCCTATGGGCCGACGAAACCCAACCGCGTTCGGGAGCGGCTTTAGATTTTGGCCGCGCGAGAGGCCCTAGGAGGCAGCGGCTGGCGGAAGCGCCTGCGCGAGGATGTTCTGGCCTCGTGGTCGCTGGCACCGGGCTTGAACCACATCGACATCTTGGGCGTTGGCGACAACGGCGGCAATCTAGATTTATCGGCGCTAGGGCGGTGGCTGTGTGGGAGAGGCCGGTGCCGAGGCTGGTATATATGGCCGCTCCATTAATGCCGGCGCCGGTTACCGGTGCCTTCCGCATCATTGCCATGTGCAGAAGCCTAAGAGGCTGGGATATTGCTAGCTGCTCCGAGCGCCACCGGTCAACCTTCTTCCGTCCACTTGCAAAAGCGCGGCGAGCCACACACGCTTACGGGGGTCAGCGCGTGCGCAGAAGGCAAGGCAATGTCAACATTAATGGCCCTAGCGTGGCGGACTAACCTTCTTCCAGTGCGGGAAGAAGGAACTCGGTTCACGCGTGCTCACTATACGATATTAATTGGTTCGCCTTGAGCCCACACGTGTGCACATGTCTTGCCCGTGGCATGCCAGTATATCGTGTGGCATGTGCACGTGTCTTACCCGTGGCGCACCGCAGTCTGGTGCGCCACTATTGCACGGGTCTACTCGGCCAACGCGGCCACGTTTAACAGCGGCGCACCAAATTACTAAGGTGCGCCACTCATAAGGGTGTACTAGTGGCTCACCTTTTTTTAGCACGCCACGGTTAATAGCAGCGGCACACCAAAAAATTAGCGCGCCACAGCTAAGGCCTACATCTATAGCCGTTTTTCTAGTTGTGTCACCATTCTCATGGTGAAAGATCATCTTTCAAAGCACTCCTCTTTCATGTTCATAAGACCTTTCCAAAATGGATAATCAAATGCTTTTGCGTTTACTTGAGACATAGGTTTGGGCTTAATATCTTGTTTTGTGTTTTGCACCAACTCTCGTGAAACACCTTCTTGAGTTAAGAGTGTAAAAATCCACTTAGTAAACAATTGTTCTTAATATCTATAACCTCAATACCTAGACCCCCCTAATATTATTTGTCGGCAGATGATGATCCATCAAGTCGGTCTATATTTTGATAAAAAATCCAAATTTTTCTTACCCCTTTAGGTATTTCAAAAAAGGATAGATGAACATCGGAAGGCTGGTCAAAATTAAATTTATGAGCACTCTAACTGATCACCGCATGAGAGCAACATGCCCAGCAAAGTCACGAGTTTCCTCTCAAAACGGTCCTCCACCGGATTCCATTTCTAATTCCCAAATTTATGGTAGCGAATAGAGATTCCCAAATATCTAAAAGGGAACGATCTAGTTGATACATTGTTACTCAACTTCTTTAGCTTTACCAGCACAGAAGAATTCGCTCTTATGAAAGTTTATCTTCAGAGTCCAGATAATTGTTCAAGGATGCACATAATAAGCTTCATGTTTAATGCTTTCTCGAAGTCTGAAGATTATGGTGTCATATGCATATTGGAGAATTGAAATCCCTCCCTCAACTAAATGAGATATGGTACCATTTACTTGACCATCTTCCCAAGCCCTTGCAATTAAAATGGCCAACATCTCAGCCACAACATTGAAAACTATAGGTGAAAGTGGGCCACCTTGTCTAACACCCTTCTTGGCCTGAAATCAATGATCTATGCATTTGTTTCCTCTAATACTGAGACTTCCTTAGCTCACAAAATTATCAATCTGATGGCACCACTTCGAATCAAAACCATTCATGCGCATGACTTGTTGAAGAAAAGACCACGGAACTTTATCATAGGTCTTCTCAAAATCTATTTTTTCAGATAAATCAGTCAATTTTCTTCCTATGAAGTTCATGAATAGTTTCATGCAAAATAAGAACACCTTCGAAAATAATTCTCCCGGAAATGAGACCGGTAAGAGTTGGTATGAGCACTAAATTTGCTACCTTGGTTACATCCATTAGTACCTAACTTGGTGAATATCTTAAAACCTACATTCAACAAACAAATCAGTCTATATTGTTGAATATGTTCTTCGTTGTCTTTCCTAGGGAGCGACCTAATGGTACCATAATTTAGGCAAAAGAGTGCTAATTCCCCATGTTAAAATTTAGCATACATATTCATCAAATCGAATATAATAACTTTTCAAAAGATTTGATAGACTTAGGGCAGGGAATCTATTTGGTCCCAACAATTGGTTATTTTCCATTTGCTTGCATCGTACATTTCCATTTGAAATGGACTAGTATTGAATACTCATATATGATTGTGTTGGTTCAACTGTTGCATTTTCAAAATCCTTATTTCTTTAAGTCTCCCTTCCACAAAAGCATGATTCTGACATTTTTTTAGATTTCCCAATGAAAAGTGTGTCTACAAACTAATAAATGATGATTTTTAATAAAGTACTTTTGTAATAAAGTACAAACACAGCTAAACAACTGAAGCGAAAAAAATATATGCTATTGTAGCATTGCAACACTATTGTAGTAAAAAAAATCTCACCGGAGACCTCATAGCAAAATAATTATACTAAAGTAGCGGAACCGGAGAACAATAGAAGCAACAAAATTATAATATTGTAGCATCATTGTCGTACTTCGTATTTGCAGCAACAACGCCCGCCATCATTACCATCGCCCCTTAACTTTTCAGCAACATCACACATTGTTGGTAGCTCCATCTTACCATCTTTATTCCTTCGTTCGATCGCAGTGGCAGTCCGTGTTCGCAGCAAAGCGTTCCACGATGGCGGACCCTTGCTGCATGGGCTACTGAAATTTGCAGCTGTGAGGGCTAGCGTTTGTAGCAAAAGTGGAGGGCATTTGCAACAAGCGGTGAGGTTGCTTCTGAAAAAGAGAGAGATAGTAGGAGTTGGGAGTGAGGATTTTCGCAGGCGCCTCGCTGGTTGGCTAGAGGCACTACCACTACGTGAGATCCCTTGACCAGCGCGGGGATGGACGAGGCTGGCGCGGGGAGGTCGTGTCAGAGCAGGAAAGCCATCGTGCGCCCATGACTGTGGAGGATGCCGTAGCTGAGCAGCCTCTCAATCTCCGGTGGTAACCTCCGTGGATGGGGAACACCGCTCGCACTGGAGGAGCGGGTCGTGGCGGTGGTGGGCACCAGCGAGAATGCTTCGCCGAGGCTGTGGGGAATCGGGGACGGGGTCCAGGTACATCGACGGCATCCGGCAAGATGGGAGCACAAGACGAACAGAGGAGATCGGATAAGGTCTCGTGAGGTGGTCGTTCAGGAGGTTGTAGAACGTGGGCGGGTGCCACGTTGGGGCGCGTGTCTCACGCTGGCCGAGTCTAATGACGCGCATCCAATGATGGATGAGCCGGAGGTTAGCGCGCTAATCTCTGAAAAAACTAAATCAATTTTCATAATAACATAAACCAATAACATATTTTACTAGTCTAAGTTAGTCTTATTGTAACATGTACTTTGAAGGCTATACGAGACCCGTTCCCCGGAGGTCAGGCATAAAAAAGGGAACTAATATACCACGCGATGTGCCAAAAAGAATCTCACACCAGAGAGTCTCGGTGTTACCAGCGTGGTAATCCTAGCTAGGTGCGATTTTCGTTCCAGCGTGGTCGTGTGGACGGTAGTTTACAAATGGAGATTTCAAATGGCCTGTGTCAGCGTGTCGATGTCCAATTGCCGCCATGACAAAAATAAACTTTTGCAAATCCAGAACCATATATGTTACACAGCAAGAAGAATACATCAACTTTCAAGACCAAGCATAAGTGTATTTTTTGATAGTCATAATTTTTTTACTCGAGTGGGCAACGGGTGAATATATGATTTTAGTCAAGAAGCAGGTAGTGCCTATATTGATGGTTTCAAAGCCATTGACCTTCCAGTGGCAAATTTTTTTTTGTTAGCAACGAGGTCCTAAAAAATTAAACGTTCTATTAGCTTTCCATTGTTGACTTTGAAAAGCAAAATGACAAGCATGCAATACCATTTTTATGTTCACTAGGCCAGGCCATGACGCAACCAGCTCTTCTTAAGCTTAGAATAGGATCGCCAGGATCAGAGTCGTCACCCTTCCACAACCTCTCGGTGAGTTAATCTAGATCTGTATTATTTTTGCAGTCTACATGGATGGATCTTTGTGGTAAAGTGTACATGCAAAAAAAAAAAATTCTCCATGCATCGTAACCCAACATAGATCTGGCCGGTCAATGTACGTGTAGGATGCTAGGCGTGTGTGGGGTAGGTGGGCAACTGCGGATCGGTGGCAGCGGCAGCGAGCATGCAGTCCTGATCTGGGCCAGGTGGGCCTTGCTCTATGGGCGCCGCATTGGACTTGCTGGTTGGCCTGAGCTGATGTGCCATCCCGCGGGTCTCTTGGCTAGGAACTTATGGGGTCGTGGGTTTGAGATTAGGATAAATCCCTACAAGCTGTGTTGGAACTGACGCATCGAAGCCTTCAGACATTTTCATTCCTCCTTGGAAGGCGTCTTGGTCACCCCCTCTCCACTATTTTATGAGTGCCAACGGAAACCCTATGACCAACTTGTTGTTCCGCGTAGCAGCGTTGTTGTTACCTCGCTTACCATCTTGAAATAGCTACTTTGGTCTAAGGGGATCCATTGTTGATGAAGCATGGTGGTGGGTCGATTTCAGAGGATGCATTGGTGGATCATCTCGCACACTACAAGAGAAACCTTCTTTGCTGTGTATCAAACAGACATGGCAAAGGCATCACGGCAATAGCTTTGTCGTGTGTCGACACACGACAAAACGTACACGGCAACTATCCCTACGGTAAAGGGGTTTCGCCATGCGCTTTTGGATAAATACACGGCAAAGTTTTTGCTGTGTGCCATCTCCCGTACTCACCATAGTAAAGCAGACTGACGGGATGGAAAACGGAAAGGCAAAGGTTTGCCGAGTGTTTCAAAACACACACGAAAAAGCCTAATTTTAAAATAAAATATCTGGCGGAGATGTTGCCGCATCGCTGGATTGGATCTGTCACTCGTCATTGAGGATGCCGGGGACTCCCGCACGAGGCCCACCAGCCACCGCGTGCGCGCCGCCGCTTGACCGCATCGACCACTGCATCCATGCCACATCCGCGCGCCAGGCCTCCATGCGTCTGTCACGGCCGTACGTCCACATCGCCCTGTGCAAGGCCGCCCCGTCCGCACCACCATAAGCTAGGCCATACGTCCACGGAGGAGAGGGAATACATATCCCTGTGGAGGAGAGGGTATTGACACGCATTGGTCGGCGCACCGTTGTTGCCACAGGTCGGTTGCCGAGTGGTATCTCCATTGAAACAACATATGGTGCATCTAAATTTATTTTTGCAAAAAATCACGAACAAGCGATAGATGACCTATAGTTCAAATTTAGTCCGCTTCCATCTAAACGTCTTGTTTTATTTGTCGTGTGCCTTCACGCAAACATAAAAGGCAAAGTTTTTTTGCCGTGTTTCGTGGTACTTGACACATGGAAAAGGTGGACGAACACAACAAAGCACATTTTTCTGTAGTATTGCTTGGTCGTTTCGTCATTATCATCCTTGCGCTCTGCAGATTGTACCTATTTTTTTCTTTTTTGTTGGACATGTTTTTCTGTTGCCCGGCACATTCTTATTTCCGAACTCTTGTATGATAGTGGTTACTCCTTTATTTATAAAGCGGGCTAAAGGCCATTTTTAGAGGATATGGTTTTGGTCAAGAAGCAAGTGGCACTGATATTGATGGTGTACGTCGAAGCCACTTACTTTCCCCTTCCAGTGGTAAAACATTGCTATTGACTTTTCCCCACTTACATACTTCAGGAAGCAACGGATATTAAAAAGTTAAACATTCTATCAGTTTTCCACTGTTTGATTTTGCAAAGCTAAATGATAAGCATGCAAGGCCATTTTAAGTTCACTAGGCTAGGCGATGGGACAACCTGCGTCTTCGCAAGCTTAGCATACATGGCGGGCTTCTTGCTTCTCTTCCTTAGCTTTCTCCTTCTAATGCCGCTGCCCGCGACTGCAACAGAGGGAGTCTGCGGCAACGACGGCAACTACACGGATAACAGCAACTACCAGTCCAATCTCGCAGTCCTCGCGGCCACTCTCCCCATCAACGCCTCCGCCTCTCCAGAGCTCTTCGCCCAAGCCACCGCCGGCGAAGCCCCAAACGCGGTGCACGCGCTCGCGCTCTGCCGTGGCGACATCATCAACACCACTGCGTGCAAAGACTGCATCGCCGACTCGTTTCAGGACGCGCAGCAGGCGTGCCCGTACAGCAAGGGCGCCGCCGTGTACTACTTTGACGATGGCGCCCAGCTGAGTTGCCTCATCGGATTCTCCGGCGACGACGGTTCCCTCGGTCCGGCAGCCAGTGGCATCACTGACACCAGCACGCTCTTCCAGTCCTGGAATCAGGAGACCATCATCGGCGACGCCGGAGTGGTAGCCGACATTGTGCACGCCCTGCTGAACAGGACTGCGACGTACGCAGCCACCTCGCAGAGCCGGTTCGCCACTGTGGTCATGGACTCCGTCAACAGCCCCATCCGGGCGCTCTACTCCCTGGCGCAGTGCACGCCGGACCTATCCGCCGGTGACTGCCTGGCGTGCCTCCAGCACCTAGTCCGCATGGTCAACGCCACCACCTCCGTGCTCAAGGGAGGACGGATCCTCGTGCTGCGCTGCAACATCAGGTTCGAGTTGTTTCAGTTTTACAACGGCCAACCGTTGCAGAGGATGTCTTCCTTGTCCCTCGATCAAGCTTCGCCTGTACGGGATCCTTCGACAGGCAAGAGTATGTACCTGTATGCATGCTATCTAATTGGTACCCTCTTTACAACAAAGAATGTCTAAACTTTATTAAAATTTGGATGTATGTAAATGTAATTTACTGTATACATATATCTAGAATTAGACAAAGTTGAGATATCTTTTGTTGGATGAAGGAATTACATTATTTTTAGCTTCTAATTTGACGAAAAGTGTCTTTAGCTCATGGGCACCAGTGCTCCTGCTGTTTAAAAAAATTCGAAAATCATACATATTTATTTCAAAAAGATCTGAAAATAAATCTAGACATAATAAATGACGTAACCTACAAGCGTGTAAAATTTTAATATGAAATTCTTTATATTGTAGACTACATAAAAAAGACAAAATCTGTTAAAATTTGGAGATTTGAAATATGCATACCCAGATCCACACATTTGTTATTTTTGTGTAGCCCAGAAATTTTTGTATTTGAAATTGAAATTTTGCACGTTTATGGAACAATTCATTGGATACACCATGATTTTTTTCTAATTTTTTTGAAACACATAAATGTGACTTTTATTTTTTCTAAACTAGCAGGAGCACTGGTGCCCAGGAGCACCAAATCTCTGTCCCTAATTTGAGTTCTATAAACTGCAAATTAAGTTCAGACTGCACCTTTAGGAATCGACTTTCACCAAGGATTACCTCTGTCAATTCAGACATATACTTGATGAAACTGGATTTTGTTTCCAAGCAGTTGAAACGTTACAATAATGTACCAATATAATATGGGTAGCTATCATAATCATGATGTTCGCTCCCGAACTGTTTTTTTCCCGAGGGACTCGGGATTCAAGGTTACGCAGGTAACCGAGAAACCCCGACCAGTTACCGAGCAAATTCAGAAACTAAATTTTGAATTCAAAATTTGTTAGAAGGTGTTAATTGGTGTTTAAGCTGCAGTACCGCATTGGTATTTAGTTAGACCAGTACCATGGGATGGGGGCTCAGACATGGGACATCCGCCGGTCCAGAACCGTGCAGCGCTACCGCTGTGACATGTCCTCATTGAACATGAATATGAGATACTTTCTAGATTTGGGCGTTCAAATTCAAAATTTTCAAGTAAATTCGGGATATTTTGCTCGGTTAACCTGTTTACCAAGGGTGCTGGGGAAGGTCGGTTACCTGATTATTCTACTGGTAACCAAAAGTTTCATAATCTGACATGGATGTATCATTTTATAGGACATGGGATCAAGCCTTTGAAAATTTCCATATCTATAGTTGTTCCTGTAGCACTAGTTGCTTCTTGCTTCATCTTTTACAGTAATCGGCACAGAAAAAAAGGTTGGTAATTTAGATACACAGATGCTCATCAGAATATACATGCACCGGTATATGAATCTTCGTAATTTAAAAAGACTACGTTCTTTGTTTTCTTTAATTTTGTAGTAACAATTAAACTTCAACCGACACGTCGTATTCACAATTTGCAAGGCGGAGATGAACTAGTTCGGGAAATGGGAGCTGAGTTCTCAGACTTTATAGTTTTCAACTTTCATCAGATACTGCAGGCTACAAGTAACTTTTCCGAACAAAACAAACTTGGAGAGGGTGGATTTGGCCCTGTTTATAAGGTACATGCATATCACCCTTTGTAATCCTCGTCTTTCTGCTAAATAAAAAAATCATGTTTGTCAAAAGTTCATCAGCGTTCTTAAGAAATACAAATTACTTGTGAACTATGAACTTACTAGTGCATCATTAACGAAACCGATTGCGGTGTATTCTTATTACCTAAATTTAAAATGTTTTTCTTAGGGTCAATTTCCTGAGGGAATGGAGATAGCTGTCAAGAGACTTGCTTCACATTCAGGACAAGGTTTGATAGAGTTCAAAAATGAAGTTGAGGTCATAGCCAAACTTCAACACAGAAATCTGGTTAGGCTCCTGGGATGTTGCACTCAAGGAGAGGAGAAAATTTTGGTCTATGAGTACTTGCCAAACAAGAGCTTGGACTTCTTCATCTTTGGTACATATTTTCTTTGCAAAATTCATAGGTTAAAATAAAGTTTGTCACATTGATGCTCCAAATATATTACATCAGAATCTATTCTTCTAGCAACCCTACGTTTATAACTGTTCTCCATTAATATTTTTTTCGATAATGGACGCTTTATTACTTTAAGAGTTCTCCATTAATAACCGTGATATATGAATTTTGATAGTTTTTTTTTTTTTGTACTGACATTGAGTTCATCTGCAGATGAAAATAGAAAATATTTGTTGGACTGGAACAAACGTCTTGCGATCATTGAAGGAATAGCTGAAGGACTTCTATATTTGCATAAGCACTCTCGGTTAAGGGTCATACATCGAGATCTTAAGCCAGGAAACATTCTATTGGACAGTGAAATGAATCCTAAAATTTCAGATTTTGGTCTAGCCAAAATATTCAACTCAAATAATAATGAAGGAAACACTACAAGAAGAGTGGTCGGTACATAGTAAGTTTTCAATTAATTAGACATCTACAAATATGCATATATTAAAATTCTACCATATTTTTGTTGACTTATATTATTACATAATGTGTCAGTGGCTACATGGCTCCCGAGTATGCTTACCAGGCCTCTGCTCTCTCAAATCTGATGTATTCAGCTTTGGTGTTTTAACGCTGGAGATTGTTAGTGGAAAAAAGAATTCTGGTGGCAACCAATATGGAGATTTCATCAATCTCCTTGGATATGTGAGTGCATAGACACCCATAACAAAACATAAAAATAATGATATCATCATTTGGTAACCTACCTAAGCATGTAATGAAATTTCAAACAGGCTTGGAAATTGTTTGAAGAGGGAAGATGGATCGAGCTTGTTGATACTTCATTGCTTCCTAGCTGTCACTGCACAGAAATGATGAGGTGCATTAATGTTGCTCTATTGTGTTTACAAGAGAAAGCAAGTGATCGACCGACCATGCCCGACGTTGTTGCAATGTTAGGAAGCAGGACTATGATCCTGCGTGAGCCTAAGCACCCAGCATATTTCAATTTAAGCGTGCAAGATGAAGAAGAATCTGCTGCTACTAAGTCCTGCACTGTCAATAATGTTACCATATCTATCATAACTGCTAGATAGTTTTTCTGTCATGTGGTTTTTAGTGAGCCATTGTAGGATAAACTGATAAACTATGCCACACCTACTGTATAGTGAATTGGTCTAAGTGGTAATACACCTTTTCCCTGTACAAGAACTTGAATGTGTGCAAAGCCAATAAATAAATAAATACAATTGTGTCTGTACAAATTTTCTAACAATGGTACGAAATTTTCTGGAAACGGGTATTTTTCGTTTTCTTAAGCTTTGTTAGAATTATTGAAAATCTATATCTATACCTAATAATAAAGGGAGAATCGTTTCCGTGGTTCGGTCCGTCTCTATGCGCTTTCGTTCAACAACTAATACGCCTTCGTCTGATTTTAGTCATCGGTCAAACCTGCCATCGTTCCGGAAGTTTGTATGTAGTATACGCCGTCTTCCCGTGCGTCCTCCTGTCCGTGTCGTACACGAGAGCCGGCCCCCGATCAACCGATCAATCGATCACGCCCATACGAAAGGAGGAAACAATCTGCGACTCGTGGATGATTAGAAGTAGTCGGCGCGACGGCGCCTCCAGGAGTACAGGTCCGTCATATTCGTCGTACGTCGGCTAGGCGGCTACGATCGATCATGCAGACGAATCGACAAAAGAATCGGCGCCGCGCGGATGACTCGAGGAAAAGGAAGATGAGAGCAGCCCAGTAATCGTACTCCATCACCTTTGCTATCTCGCCGTCGATCCGATCCGATCTGGTCCGAGAAAGACTCGCCAATCCCTACCTGCAGTAACCTCAGTGTTCGTCCATCTACAACTCCCTGGCCCGGCGGCAACGCGTGTTGCAGCCTTGTAGAGACGATCGAGCAACATCAGTCGGAACCTTCCGTTAGTGACCGTCAACCCGCCGTGACAAGGGAAGTAGAAGGGGAAGATGGCGCCGACACGTGGTTCCCTAGAAAAGAGAGCGGCCAGGCGGCCAGGTGTGCAAAGACGAGGGCGATGCAGGAGCCGAGTTACCAAAGACGGAAAGACCTCGTAGGAGCGGATCATACGAGACTCTTGCGAGGCCAACTTTGCGACTATTCTCACCTCCACTACACTGTCCGTGCGAACATCTGGGAGCCTTATAAGTCTAGCATGCTTCTCCATTAGAGATTTGTTGAAAAAGGTATCTTGAATCTTACAAGTTCAGCACTCCCGCCTACTGCTTTTTCATTAGATATATTTGCTCAAGAAAAGTGTCGTATGTGGAAGATAGGAGATGGTAAACAAGTCTCTATATGAGCGGTCATATAGTATGGTCAGTTCCATAATATACAAAGATGGGTCTGCTTGCTACGACACGTGCTTTCTTTACTGATTACTGGATATGTTGCTGAATGTATTTCCAATATCCCAATTAGTACTGGTGGTGAATATTTTGATTCGTGCCCTCATGAGAAGATATGATTCTTCAGTTAGAAAAATGTTTGTAGTGCCGGACAACATAAAAGTAGTTTAATGGGGATTTGCTCAAAATTGTCTGTTCACCGGTGCTCGGTTGCAGATTCGATCAACTCCCACATGTTATGATTGTTGGTTTTTTACTCGCGGGAGGATATAGTGGATCACGTCTTCCTATTATTCCTATTATACTCCCTCCGTCCCGTTTTAATTAACTCGCCGGTAATTATGCGAAAAACCCCTCACGTTTCCCCCTTTCTACGCCACCACGCGCCTCTGCCTGCACGTGCTCCGCCCCGCCCCATCCGAAGAAGAAATTCCCTCAGGCTAATGGTATCTTGGCTTCGGCTCCGCAACAGTACACGATAGGCAAATCAAGCGTGTGCACCAGCGGACCTACGGCGCCGACGACGATCTGCCAGGTGACCTCCGCCAGGTGACCTCCGCCGTCGCTCGATAGCTCTTTCCTCCTCCTCCTCTGCTCGATCCCCTTCGCCGCCCGCGCGCGCCCAGATCCCTCGCCTCAATTCCACCCAGCACCAGCAATCCTGGCGGCGGCGCGGCCTGCTGGCGGAGGTGCAGGTCTCCCCGGGCTCGGGTGGTGCCAGGGCTTCCGGCGACGGCTCTTGGAGGCGGCGGAGATCGCAAGCGAGCTCACGCCGGCGGCCATGGTGGTTGGTGCGGGCCAGATCTGGGCCCCTGCTTGGAGGCGGGTGTATTTTTGTTACATTGTAAAGGGCTGAAATGTAAAATTGCATTACTGAAGCGTTTTTCTCCCCCTGAGTTAATTAAAACGGGACGGAGGGAGTAACAATTTGCAGATGAAGCCTGGAACCTTATTAAGACAGAATTCGAATCTGAACTTACAATCTTTTACCAGTTTAAAGCCATGGCTCATTCAGTGGTTGTCCGAGGTGTCTGATGTTCATGCCACCATTTATGCATCATTATTAGTTATGTTTTAAATGGACTCGATCGCCTGAGGGATTGGCTACCGGTGAACATGGTTGCATCTTCTCGTCTGATTGCTTATCATTCGTCAAAAATATCATTATATATGGTTGATAGCATGAATATAGGAGTGATTGTTCATGTTGAAACAGTACAAGCAAAATGCGTAGAAAATATTTTTGATTTTCTTGATACCAAATAAATATATATAATGTAAAAAGTATTTTAACATATATACAGTGCACAGAAAATAGCATTGATTTTCAAAGATCATCTATTGGGTTGTTTGAATACAAATTGTGGAGAGTGTGTCTACTCATTTATAACTTTTGTTGACAATATTTTAATATGTATCTCCCGTTGCAACGCACGGGCAATTTTCCTAGTTATCATTAAAGGTAGGTACGATATATATGACCATGTTAGATTAAAAAATATAATGTTCTCGTTGGAGTTCGGCGATAAGATTTTTAAGTAGGTAGCTGTGAATGGACAAACTGGCCTTTTATCATTTTTCTTTTACTGAATAAGGTGCTTTCATGCTTGATTGATTCCTGTATGAAACGGGATGCATTGTGGATCCATGCACGCTAAAAAAAGATAAGAACATGTACGAACATGCATGTACACTTCAAACTGCAAGAATTTGAAGTTCTTTTAGGGTCAAATAACTGAGGGGAACACAAGAGCCAAACACATCCCAGGTCGCTCGCTCGGGGCGACTCCCGAGGCTCCCCAACTCTAGCACAACTAGCCCCAACAAAAGCCCTCCAGCAGACGCCGTCACTGGCCATGGTGGCGACGTGTGTCCGTCAAAGGCAAAGGGCGTTGAAGGCAAACCCAGCGGTGCATCTTCCAAGTTGAGCGGTGGCGGGCCGCGGCCATCGCACCGGCGAGGCAGCGGTGCAATAAGGCCTAGCAAAGCTACAGGAAGAGGCGTCTGTGCTCATCCAGGCGCCAGGGTGGCCGGCATGAGCATGTTCGATCTAGGCCAAGCGGGCCCGATTTGGGCCGACTCAGCCCACGTGTCGACTTGGGGCGTGGCGGCGGTTCTCATGCGTGGTGCCGCACCATGCCTCGTGGCACTGCCCATGCGTGGGCATGGAGTTCCTGGCGATCTTCCCGTAGACTTCGCACTCCGTGTCGTGATGCTCCCCTCCAGCGATTGGGTCGGCCACCCTAGGATGGTCGCTTGTGTAGGCGGCGGCCCTAGGATTTTTCTCACACCGAGATGAAGATCTACTTGATGTCTACCCTCCTTGATCTGGCCAGAGTATCGATTTTTGAAGGGCTCCGCCAGCAAACTCCCTTAGACGTCTTATGCGAGGAGATTGCTAGCTCGGATCGGATTTGGTCGTGCAAACCCATGTTTTTCCGACTGTTTGGTTTAGGAGGGAGCGGCGCGAAGCTCTGCCATATGTTTCTATCATGAGACATAATTTTTTCGCCCCATGGTGATGTTAGGGATAGAGAACGTCATGGAAGCCGAGATCTGAGCACTAGTAATGGTGGCTTTAGTCTTTGCGGCTGTTAGTAATTTGCTAGTGTTCCGGAATTCGTAGCAGCCGTATGCAAGTGGAGGTGACAAGGCAGCCGAAATCTGCATGATAGTAGTAAATTCTTAGTAGTCCCACTTAATGCTCTATACATGCAGTCTACTAATTCCACTAAAATGTGAGCACTTTCTAAGGCTAGATCAAGCCCATGCAAGAAATAGATTATATCCCCACAAAACAACAAACCTAATTCTTCACGCTAGATGCGTGTCCATAAAAAACTGTCGGATATGTTCTCTGTAGCAGCATACAAATATTGAGAAGATCCTCTGTTCGAAGTAAAACAGACTTGCAAACAAGGCTGATCTCGTAAAACTAGGGCATAGTGCGTTGAGTGAGTGCGTGTTGCTGGTGCTTGCTCCGCCCTGTGTGGCAGAGTCACTTAAGCAGGATTGTATGCAAACTGGTCATGTTTCTGTATAATTGAGAAAGGCCCAGGTTCAAAAAAAAAGTCTCTATTTATCCCTTGAACGTTTCAATTCAAAAAAATAGTTTAGCTCAGATTGTTAAATAAGGAAATTTCTGATATGTGACAGAAACTGCTCGGTGGAGAAGAAGCTTGACCTGATTGTTTTCTATGTTTAATCTTAGGGTCCTTAGTGCTAATTGTAAGGATTTGGATGTATTCTTCTCTCTTTTTGAGGTTCTTGATGTAATATGTATTTTCACCGACAGTGTTAATGAAAGCATCTAGGTCCTTTGGGTGTTAGAAAAAACTAAGATGCGTGCATGAATTAGAAAGGAAATATTTAATTTACGAGAATCATGAGAACATGAAATTTGCTGACTAAGACATAAACACAACTACGTATTGAAGTATGCTCCACACGGTACACGCATTTCGCTCATACGTGAAACTTCATCAAACAACATAAACACATCAATGACCGGCAGCTCCAAGTCTTGTAGATCACCAGGGCGAATTGATAGCATATAGCTCAAGTATGGTTTTTATATAAACAGAGAAGAGGTTAGGTACTCCCTCCGTCTCAGTTTACTAGTTTTTCCCGTATAGCTAGGTCGTTAATTTAACCTATATAATTTAAATTATATAATGCAAAAATTATATCATTTGAAAATAGAACATCTAAACTTTGAAATGATATAATTTTTATAACATATAACTAATGCTAACTTGATTAAATTTGCGACCTCGCACGCCTAATAAACTATGAGAGAGGGAGTACTAGAAAATAGAAAATACAAGTACATTTATGCATTCCACATTTGTGATGATACTAATTCTATACAACGGCCCAGTAAAACTTGACTATACAAATGAAAAACTATCTAGCATTTATGGTAGATATGGTCACATAGCTAGTAGTACCGGATGCCTCTTCACTGCCTACCCTTAGATTGAAATATGGTGGGTGCTTAGGCTCCCGTTGGATCGCGGTCTCACTGCTTAGCATTGCAATCACATCTAACATGGTTGGTCGATCTGCTGCATTCTCTTGTACACATAGGAGTGCAATGTTAATGCACCTCATCATTTGCTCCGAGTGACACTTGGAGAGAAATGACACATCAATGAGTTCGGTCCATCTTCCCTCTTCCCATAATTGCCAAGCCTGTTTAAAATTTCAGCAGACGATTAGATATGCATGACACGAGATAATATTTTTTCATTTTATATGGACATCTTTGTACTCACGTATCCAATAAAATTGATGAATTCTCCACATTGGTTGCTACCAGAATTCCTTTTCCCGCTAAGGATCTCGAGAATTAAAACGCCAAAGCTGAATACATCAGATTTGGTAGAGAAGAGGCCCTCCGAAGCATACTCAGGAGCCATGTAGCCACTTAAATGATGTAATGAATAAAAAAAGTTCAATTAATAGATGGTCATCTTTCAGTAAGTAAGTGCATAAGAAAAGCTATAAATGCGAAACTTACTATGTACCAACTACTCTTCTTGTAGAGCTTTCCTCAATATTATTTGACGTGAAATTTTTTGCTAGTCCAAAATCTGAAATTTTAGGATTCATTTCATTGTCCAGCAGTATGTTGCTTGGTTTAAGATCTCGGTGTATGACACGCAAACGAGAATGTTTATGTAGGTAAAGAAGCCCTTCTGCTATTCCTTCAATTATTGCAAGACGTTTGTTCCAGTCTATCAAAACTTTTTTATTTTCATCTGCACATCTAAAAGTTCATTAGCATAACAGAGAAAATCAATAAAGAAATTGTTAGAGATAATTAAGAACTGCAACTATTCATGTAAGGCCTGTGAAAACAATATACTCATATATTTTCAAATATATTTAACCTATGAATAAAAAAATGCAAATTTATACCAAAGATGAAGAAGTCGAGGCTTTTGTTTGGCAAGTATTCATAGACCAATATTTTCTCGTCTCCGTGAGAACAACACCCCAAGAGTCTAACCAGATTTCTGTGTTGAAGCTTTGCTATGAGCTCAACTTCATTCTTGAACTCTATGAAACCTTGTCCTGAATTTGAAGCAAGTCTCTTAACTGCAATCTCCGTTCTGTCATGAAAGCATCCCTAGGGGAAACATTAAAAAAAGGTTCTTTAAAGATATTATGTCGCAGTCTAAATTTTTTTGTGAGGTACAAGTTAATTTTGATTCATTGGTTTCTTAGTAAAACCCAATTGACCTCACATTGGATAAATATTTCTCCACTTAAATATTGTACAAGCTATTTATTTTTTCGAAACTAGGAAAAACATTAGCTATTCTAATTGAATAAGAAGAAGGCCTAGAGGTCTTAAGGGGCTAGGACACTTCCTAGGACATACAAATAAGCTACTTTCTCCTTATAACATTACTCAAGTGCTTATCCGGGACCTCAAACCGGCCAATAGAACCTCAACTCGCACTGTTGCACACGCTTCAGAAGTTGCGGTCTTCCGCCAACCCATCTTCATGATAGGGATCTAGGCTTTGACCTTTCCACGCCTACCGTCGACATTGACATGACGCCAAACAATGCGACCTTCGTGTGTGTGTGTGTCCGTCATCACGCATCCTTCACCAAGACCCCGCGGAACTATGCAGCCAAAACTCGTTGTCGTTGATGTAAGAGATGCCATGTCACTCCACCTTCGACCAGCAGCTGCTCCAACACAATGCCCCTAGGAGTGGACTGGCGGCGAGGGTTGCAATTATTTCATCCGGATATCTACATCTAGGTTTCCCCAAAACAACCCTAGTGAGGAGATGAGCGTTGTATTGACGCCTTCGACAAGGTAACGACACACATGACACCGCCATCATCCGTCATGACCAAAGTCGGTTCAATGTTCGCCGGCTGTCACGCATCCATACTATCTGTACCACGATGAATCTGCTGAGTGATCCAAATGAACATGCACAACGAACGAGGTGTTCTCAACCTTGCATTGGCCCCATGGGACCATATCGAGACCTAGCATCCCTGCCGCTACATAGAGCGCGGTCACCGCGAGGTGGCCTCCGCTGCACTCAACATTGTTTGCCGCCCGTTCCACCCAAAGAGGGAAGGACACCATCCGAGGTGCAGACCTCCATCACACTATCTGTCGCGCTGCTGCTGCTGCTGCAAAGAGCTACCACTTCATGGTGCCCAGCGGTTGCGCGATGTCTAGGCCCAAGGTTGGCGGTTCGCACAGGCTTCTGCGAGCGAGGGGACAAGGATACCCACCGTCACCAACTTGTTTTTCTCGGCCGCATGATGAGGGAGGTGGAGGGTGGGCCCCTACGGCGGCGGATTAGGGCTCCCACCCCACCGTCACATGGGGGAGACGCGAGAGGGAGAGGCCTCTGAGTGTTGGCTCGTAACAAAAATAGATGGGTGTTATATAAGTACCTTAGACTAGCCACAATGGGAGTTTCATAGGTAGTATCATGCGTGCCATGTAGGCAAAAATCTTATGTGGCACAATAATTAATGAGGAGAGGTGAGACTAGTATCGTAGGTAGATACCGTATCATAGCACGTAAAACTAGAAATTTTAGTGGCAAACACATCATTTTTTAGACAAAGTGAATATATTAATATTAAAAGATACCAATTACACCCAGCCTCTGCAACAACGCAACACCCTAAACTTTGACACATCATGTACACATATTTGCATTTAGATTCTACAAAACATTAAATATGATGGAACTATGATACTACTAATTCATGATACTATGCATTGTAGGTGTTGTATCATAAACTAGTATCATATGTATGATATAGTCTATGATACTCCTCATTGTGACTAGTCATATAAAGCTTGCTCCAATACAACACTCCCCCCCAAACTCCGTTTGGCCTCTTAGGTAATTAACTAATTAACTAACTAATTAATTATGAGCCCTCCTAAGCCCATATTCAAACCCAGTTAACCAATGTATGGGTATACCATATACCGTTCAAAACACAGTCCAGCCTATAGCGAAAGACAGTTCACTTGTAGCGAAAGACACTCCGGACGAAAGACAGTCTGACGCGTCAAAAAACACGCAAATATTTGCCGGTTTGTCCTGCCAAGAGGACGACAAACATTTCAGCACGTGTCAAACAGTCCAATTTGCCTCGAGACAGACATATGCAAGCTAATCTCGTGACACATCAGGCCGCTGCGCTGCCGCCGAGGCCTTGTCGTGGACATGGCGGCCTGCACCGCCTCGCAGTGCCCCGTGGACGGCAAGCACCGTCTTATCGTGCCTCTCGCCCTCCGGCCATGACCGCCACTGCCCGGCAATGTCGTTGTCTATTAGCGGACAACAACATGCATACATACTACTTCTACCTATAAGTACGTACAAATAAGTTGAGCCATATGGATTTGTGCATGCCTACATATACCCTTTAAAAGAACATCACTCGCAATTGCAGCCGTTTATGTTTTTGAGTTTGTCCGAGGTTGGGAGGAGAGGGTTAGCAAACACCATACCTTATATACAGGGCCAAATCCACCTTGTCCAAGTTTGTTTTCTTCGGAAAAATTATTGGTAGCCTTCAATATCTCATGAAAGTCATAAACTGAAAAATCTGCTCCCATCTCCCAAACAAGTTCACGATCTCCTCCTTGAGATTTGTGAGAACTCCTTTCTCCTAGTCTCACTGTACCTGAAAATTTAGAATTTGTTATGACTCTCTATGTAATTAAGAGGAATACTGTAGATATATTCGTATGAGCATTTCAGTAACTAATTTACCAACCTTTTCTGAATCTTCTTGCCAGGCGACGACGGTAAAGGGTGAAGCAAAAAACAATTAGTGCTAAAGGAGCGGCTACACATATGGCAATTGCCCATGGTTTGATTCCACGCCCTTGAGAAATTGAACATCCATGTAGTAAGAATTATCACAAATCGTTAATAGTAGTATAAGGAAAGTAATTAAGCATATGGATACAAAAAGAAGATGAATTAAATTTCATCACAGGTGAAAGCTGATACACATACTTTTGCCTGCCGGCGCCGTCGGAGCGATGGACGACGGACTGATTCGCTTTGTTGGTTGGTCGAAGAACATAAACGCCTCGAACCTGATGTTGCAGCGCAGCACGAAGATCCGGCCTCCCAGGGGCATGGACGTGGTGGCGTTGACCATGCCATTGAGCCGCTGAAGGCACGCGAGGCAGTCGCCGGCGGAAAGGTCCGGCGTGCACTGCGCCAGAGAGAAGAGCGTCGGGACGGAGTCCAAGACCGTGGTGGCATACCGCCTCGCCGGATCGGCAGCCGCGTTCTGGGCGGTCACCGTCAGTAGGTTGTGGACGTCGGCGGGAACAACGTTGTTAGTGCCGTCGTTGGAGATGTTGTTCTGGTTCCACGACTGGAAGAGGGTTGCGTTGTCGGTAATACCATTGGCTGGGCTGAGTAAGCCGTCGTCGCCGGAGAAGCCGACAACGCACCCTGGCTGCTGTGTGTTGGCGTACTCATAGTAGACGGCGGCGCCCTTGCGGTTCGGGCACGCCTGCTGCGCGTCCTGGAACGAGGCGGTGACGCAATCTCTGCACGCTGTGTCGTTGGCGAAGTCGCCGCGGCAAAGAGCAAGCGCGTGCACCGCGTCGGGGGACTGGCCGGTGCTGCCAGCGGCGAAGAGCTGAGGGGAGGAGGAGGCGTTGCTGGCGAGTGAGGTGGCGAGGGCGGCAAGGTTGGACTGGTAGGTGCCGTTGGCCGTGTAGTTGCCGCCGCTGCCGCAGAGCTGCGCTGTTGCCGTTGCCGACGGCGGCGTCAAGAGGAGGAGGAGCAGCAGGATGCCCACCATGCTCGTTTCTGAATCGACCCTTTGAGAAAAAAACGAAACGATAGTAAGATTATTCAGTGGCCGGCCTGTTGTCCCTTTCAGCAGTCGGACAATCCAAAACTATGAAACTGTCAATCACGGAGTCACGTTAACTAAATGATTATTCGCCGGCCGGCAGGATCGCATAAAAAAAAAGCTCGCATCTATAAAATTATGTTGAGGTAATCCATTAGAACATTCAGCAGTCAAATCTTGGATGTCATCAAAGAAATTAATCTAGAACAATGGCTGAACTTCGTGCCTATATCAATACTAAGCGACGCACTATCTACGCCTGGTCGCCATCGTTTAGAAAACCAAGTCATGATTTTCAACACTAAACGCATTTGACTAACTTGAATCCTTCAACCATTCTGAAGAAAAAATGCACCATATATGCATTAATATTCCAGATCAACTAAGGGATGTACTATCTAGACCTTGTCAGTGGTAACTATAGTTTGGGTCCTTTGAGAAAACAAGTTATGACTGTTCAACAGTAAAGACTTTTTGATTAATCTTGAATCTTTCAACCATTATAAAGAAAAACATACTCGATATTATGCTATGTACGTTGATAAAATTTCCGTTTACATACCCAGCCGATATGGGTGGAATATTGTACTTATGAACTCGCGGTATATTGACATTTTAAGGAGTTGTTCTACTAGACAGGTATATATCCGTGTTTAAATATGTCCCTGTGATTTTCTTTAATAGATAAATTTCACAAAATCAATAAACTTTCGGGAAGGTGAGACCTTGAAAGGCACACAAGGAGATCCTAGGATTTGAAGAGTTCACTTATAATATTCCGCCTCCTTCTAATATTACTAATATGTTTCGCAATTGGCTTAACAGGGTCGAAAAGAAAGATAAAACTAGGATACGAATTGGTGTATCAGCTATATGTTGGTCCATTTAGAGCATCTCCAGTCGCGTCCCCCAAAGCGTACTCCAAACCGCGCCGGATTGAGCGTTTGGGGGACGTGTTTTGTTCGTGCCGCGTTTGGGGGATGTCGCTCCCCAGCCGCGTCCCCAAACGCCGCCCCCAAACATTTTTTTAAAGCTTTTTTAACACACAATCTTTTATCAAATATAACATAGGAATAAATATGTTTACGGAGATAGTTTTCAACAAACAATAAAACAACTAAACAAATGTAATGAATAGGGCTAGATCAAGGTGCCGCGGCATTTCCTTTGATCCTCCACAAATGCTCAATGAGATCAACTTGAAGTTGATCATGAACATTGCTGTCACGGATCTCGAGCTCCGCCGAGGCCTCCTTCGTCTCCGCCTTGTTGCCAAACCCGTTTCTGCCGAAGGAATCGAACGGGGGAGCTCGGGATCGAGCTAATCGAGCTCATCTTCCCCACCCACGGCCACCGCTTACGTCGACCTCCGCGTCGATGTTCGGCCACCTCCGGCCTAACCGACAAGCCCTAAGGCACCGTAGTGAGCTCCTAGTCCTCCAGGACCTCCCGCTCGTCTCCCTAACTCTCTGGTTAACCCCCGCGATGCACGGCTCTGTTCTCATCGTAGCACCTCGTTGTCGGTGTTGCTCCGGCCACCAAAGAAGAGAGGCGCCACCTGATTCAGGTTCCTCGCGGAGTGGCACATCGAACGCGCCTACTCTCGCGTCACCGCGTGCATTCTAGCGCCGTCGCCGGCGTTGGTCAATGGCGATTGACCTGGTGGGCCCCGGCTATCAGCGTTTTAACCTTATCTTTTAATAATGCTTTCTGAAAATAAGAACTATATAACAAGTGGGACCGGATGCCGAATATTTAATCATTTTGTAAATGTTTAAGAAACTAATAACTTCCAGATAGTGGGCCATGTCTGCTAGATTTTTAATATTTTCCAGAAATTGCAGAATATTAATAAAACTTTATAAAATTCATAACTAATTCATTTTGAATCAAAAAATTTGTATAATTGATGCATGTAAAATGCATACATGAATTTTGTAATTTATTGTTTCAAAATCATTATTATTGTGCAACTTTATTATAATTATTGGTACTAAACTATTAATAGTTGAAAAAGTGAACAAGTTCTTGCGTTATTCTTTATTGTGTAGGAAATAGGCAAATATGGAAGGAAATCCGTCATTGTGGTGAAATCTGGAGTTTCCCGGAATCTGTCCCTGCGGAACTTTTTTCGAAGATCGCCATGGTAAACCCTGAAGACGGCGTCAAATTAAAAAGTGCCAATTGAAAAAATTGTGGGGATTTTATGCGCTTCATTTTAGATATAAAATTCGCCCCAATCGGACTCCATATGCCCCGTGGCCGACCATATTACTGCGGAGGACAGAAGCAATTTCATGATTCCGAAAATTGGTGACATATTTGACACAAACTATTATCATACTTGATGGATTCGGCAAAGCCACGACTTTATGGGCTCATAAAGTACATAGGGGAGTCCTAGGAAGGTTCTAGAGGTGCCCAAGAGCCCTTGTATCAAAGGACATCCATCATATGGCGAAAATTGCATCTCCACCTATATATATTGAGGGGAAACCCAACTTTTGGAGAAGCCAACCATAGCCACGAAAATCCTCCTCCTTGGCAGCCACCACGGAGGGGGTAACTTCCTCAAGATCAGCAACATGGCCAAGGAAGAAGGGGGCCAAGGGGCCGCTACCCTAGGGGGCAGCGGCCGCCCCCCTTGGGCGCCTCCCTCCACAAGGGGTGCCATGTCGGCACCCGTCACCATCTCCTCCATGGGCTGCTCTTCATCACCAACGTGTTCATCAACATCTTCATCAACACCTACAACAACATCCTCATCTACCCCTGTGTAATCTCTTTGCAACATGATATGTATTGTAATCTATCATTTTCCCATGATATTTTGTACCTCTATGCCTATGTTTGAGTAGTGACTTGTTCTTGCCAATTGTGATATTGTTTGTTGTTGGTTGCATACAAGTATATGTTATCTTCTATGATAATCTTGTTGTGATAACATATGAGTGCAGACATATGTTGGGAGATGCACAATATTGTGACCGTTGCATGTTGATAGGATGAGGGATAGCTGGACTTGACAGAAACTGAATCCCATGTCTTAGAGATACATGCTGTATTAATTCATGCTTAGATCTAAATATGGTGGCTGGACTTTATATCTTAATAATTCTCTTGTTTGCTATTAATTGGCCTTGAGATCAATCAGTAGGGGTGTATTTGCTCATGTGTATGGCTACACATATCTATGGCTCCTCTCTAGAAAAACACTAAAAAGATTATACTGAGCTCCACTAATTGTGAAAACCATACTAATGAAATTGAAATTTGCCTGAACAATTACTCCCTTGAGTTACTTCTACTCCACTCCACTTCACCTCACATCCTTTACTTTAATTGCACTAGTTTACTTTCTACAAATATTTTCAGTACTTTATAGTTTTCTAGTTCCTAGTAGAAACCACACAAACATACACTATAGTTCCTAGTTTTGCATAGAAGATCATCTCAGTGGATTATAATGCTTCATAGAATAGATAGTTTACCTTCAGGTCCTCGTGGATTTGATACTCAAATAATTATAAAATTATACTACGGTGATCCCCTGCACTTGGGGTTATCAACAAGATAGCAAAATGTTCAGAAAAATGAGATATACGATTTTGGTATAAAAATCATGCATTATTGACCAACTTTGAACCCTGTATATATTAGAGGAACAATATGAACCCTTTTTTTTAATATGTGGGGTTTATGAAAATGCAGTATATTATGCATTCCAGCTCCATTTAAATTGATGATCATGTCATAGGGATACTTTCCGTACCATTATCATGTCATGTCACAACGCTTGTTTGCGCATTGATGCCATGTATTGATTGTTATTTTACTTTTCTTGTATTTGTTTCTTCGCGACCGATAGGACACGTGCCCGAGACGATGAAGATTGACAACACCGAAGATCAGTACATGTCCATCAATGAACAATTCAAGTACACGATATCTAAAGATCATTATATGGTTATCAACGACCAGACAAGCATATATAACCGTGTTCATATGATTTTGAATTCTTTTAACTTTTGGTTACTACATATTGCAAACAATTCAAATGTATTTTATCGATAGGTGAAAACCCGCATAGATTGGATGTGAGTTGAGGTGGGCAGAGTTCTATTCGGAGATATTTCTTAGGCCCATATTAGGGAGCCTATAAAGTAGGAATTCTGGACATATATAATCTAGGTAGAGCCAACTTTAACGATTCAATGATTTTGGGAACGCTAGCCACCTCAACCTTGTTGCCCAAGTCGATTGATCACACCTAATAAATATCACACACAATATTCGTTCATCCATGAACATGCAGATTGATGGCGTGTAAAGCACACGTCCGTTGGGAACCCCAAGAGGAAGGTGTGATGCGTACAGCAGCAAATTTTCCCTCAGAAAGAAACCAAGGTTTATCGAACCAGGAGGAGCCAAGAAGCACGTTGAAGGTTGATGGCAGCGGGATGTAGTGCGGCGCAACACCAGGGATTCCGGCGCCAACGTGGAACCTGCACAACACAACCAAAGTACTTTGCCCCAACGAAACAGCGAGGTTGTCAATCTCACCGGCTTGCTGTAACAAAGGATTAGATGTATAGTGTGGATGATGATTGTTTGCAGAAAACAGTAGAACAAGTATTGCAGTAGATTGTATTCAATGTAAAAGAATGGACCGGGGTCCACAGTTCACTAGAGGTGTCTCTCCCATAAGATAAATAGCATGTTGGGTGAACAAATTACAGTCGGGCAATTCACAAATAGAGAGGGCATGACCATGCACATACATGATATGATGAGTATTGTGAGATTTAATTGGGCATTACGACAAAGTACATAGACCGCTATCCAGCATGCATCTATGCCTAAAAAGTCCACCTTCAGGTTATCATCCGAACCCCTTCCAGTATTAAGTTGCAAACAACGGACAATTGCATTAAGTATGGTGCGTAATGTAATCAATAACTACATCCTCGGACATAGCATCAATGTTTTATCCCTAGTGGCAACAGCACATCCACAACCTTAGAACTTTCCGTCACTCGTCCCGCATTTAATGGAGGCATGAACCCACTATCGAGCATAAATACTCCCTCTTGGAGTTAAGAGCAAAGACTTGGCCAGAGCCTCTACTAATAACGGAGAGCATGCAAGATCATAAACAACATATAGGTAATAGATTGATAATCAACATAACATAGTATTCTCTATCCATCGGATCCCGACAAACACAACATATAGCATTACAGATAGATGATCTTGATCATGTTAGGCAGCTCACAAGATCCGACAATGAAGCACATGAGGAGAAGACGACCATCTAGCTACTGCTATGGACCCATAGTCCAGGGGTGAACTACTCACTCATCACTCCGGAGGCGACCATGGCGGTGAAGAGTCCTCCGGGAGATGTTTCCCCTCTCCAGCAGCGTGCCGGAGGCGATCTCCTGAATCCCCCGAGATGGGATTGGCGGCGGCGGCGTCTCTGGAAGGTTTTCCGTATCGTGGCTCTCGGTACTGGGGGTTTCGCGATGAAGACTATATGTAGGCGGAAGGGCAGGTCGGGGGCCACACGAGGGCCCCACACAACAGGTCGGCGCGGCCCAGGCCCGGGCCGCGCCGCCCTAGTGTGTGGCCGCCTCGTGGCCCCACTTCGTCTATCCCTCGGTCTTCTGGAAGCTTCGTGGCAAAATAGGACCCTGGGCGTTGATTTCGTCCAATTCCGAGAATATTTCCTTACTAGGATTTCTGAAACCAAAAACAGCAGAAAACAACGAATCGGCTCTTCGGCATCTCGTTAATAGGTTAGTGCCGGAAAATGCATAAATACGACATATAATGTGTATAAAACATGTAGATATCATCAATAATGCGGCATGGAACATAAGAAATTATCGATACGTCGGAGACGTATCACAGATACCTAACGATTCAATGATTTTGGGAACGCTAGCCACCACAACCTCGTTGCCCAAGCCGATTGATCACACCTAATAAATATCACACACAATATTCGTTCATCCATGAACATGCAGATACCTTAGAGGATTTTTAATTTCATTAAAAAAGGAGGTTGAGACTCCTTGCCTTTGCATCGAAGCGATCCATATACAGACTATTCTACTTCATTTATTCAACAAAGATTGTAAAAAGCTTTACAACAAACATACATACCTATGCCGCCAAACAAAGTAACAATACCATCAATAAGCACAATGATGGAGGACCTAGATCCCTGGACACAAATCTCACACACAATATTCGTTCATCCATGAACAAGCAGATACCTTAGAGGATTTTTAATTTCATTAAAAAAGGAGGTTGAGACTCCTTGCCTTTGCATCAAAGCGATCCATATATAGACTATTCTACTTCATTTATTCAACAAAGATTGTAAAAAGCTTTACAACAAACATACATACCTATGCCGCCAAACAAAGTAACAATACCATCAATAAGCACAATGATGGAGGACGTAGATCCCTGGACACAACCATCGTTAGCTTACCATCTATAACTAGAGAGAGTGGACTACGTGGGCTTAGCCCAGTGGTTGGGGTCGCGGTGGCGCACCCCAACGACCGGAGTTTGATTCCTGTCAGGGATGAATTTCGGAATTGTCACGCCAAGTCCCGCTTCTACTATATCAAAAAGTGTCTAGTTCCTCCTAGACACGGTTTCATTTTTTTATAACTAGAGAGAGTGCCCCATGTGAACGCTCCAGAAGTCGCCCCCGCCATCTTTTACCAACCAATCTGCAAGGTGTAGAATGAAGTGAAGGCCCTCGCCGGGCTAGCCGCAGACACCACCGTGGTTCCAAGTAGAAGCACCATCCTACGGTTGATCACCTAGGCTCACTTGGTCGCTGCTGAGACAGCTTGGCACGATGTCGGTTAATCCCCCGCACCCGACACAGCTTAAAGAATCCATAAGCTTATTTGTGCATAGAACCTAGCAACCTGCCGGGAACATGAATGACTAAGCATAGCATCTGCTAGCCAGGAGTGACTTGGCATCTCCGCCATAGACTCCATGTAAGATGAAGCTACTTCACCATCACCACCGACATACCACATGACCGTCCAACCGCTCTCGACTCCAAAGATGATGCCCCAAAGAGGGTCATGGCCTGAGATGCCACCGTCGTCTAATACAAGGACTGAGGTTTCTCCTGGAGAAAAGAGGGGAGGGGAACGAGCACTCGATACCACGACACCGACTAAAGAGGGAAGAGGCGCACACAGACGTTGCCGTTGCTGGCTTGGGCCAAAACCAGAACTCCTCAACACACCGACAAGCCCGACTGCCCATTATGGCCACATGCATGTCACGTGCTACCGCATGAAGCCGAGATGACGAGGATTATCTAGACCACCACGCTGCCTAAGCAGCCATGGTAGCCGCCACCCAGCGTCACCGTGGTGGGGAAAGCCCCTCCACCACCGTCTAATGCTCTGGCTTTGCACAATATCCTCCTCCGACAACGGCGAGGGAGATGAAGGTGACTGGTGATGGCTAGGGTTCAAGATCGTTTCTATACAGACGAGATCCTCGACTAGGGCTTGAGTTGGCACTGTGATGTGGTGGTTAAGCCCGATGGAAAATAGAGAGGGGCAGAAGTGGAGAGAGAGGAGGTGGTCGGCTATGTTGGAAGTTGCCGGAGTTGGATGAGATCTAGCCGGCGGTGGAGTGAGGATAGAGGTGGAGGGCCAAGGGTTACAACCTTTTTTTAATCTAAAATTCCTAGATGAACCGCTCAAGTGAACTGGCGAGGAGAAAAAGATAGTAGGACTTCACCTAATTGACCGTTATGTCCAGAATCTACGTCCTCAGTCTACACATGCATATAATTGTTATCATGTAAACTATATAAGTAACATCATCTTATTTTCATGCTAGAAAATTATATCTTGTGGTATCGTAGCCTACCCATGATCCAATAGATGTACTTCTCCTTCTTGTAGTGTCACTGGAAAACTCGTTTCATAGAATTTCATAGTTAAATTATGGTCATTCATAAGTTTGAGAGGGCGTGCCAATTGATATTGTGTCCGGGTCTTTTCCTCTGTGCTCTGTGAGGTGGTTGTTTCTTTGTGGTTTAGGGTGAAGCACTTGAACCGATGCGAGTGAGAACGATGTGCCATGCTTTTGGGAAAAAACACTTCAACCGGTACAAGTCGCAATGATGCCCGCAAAAAGAGCTACTTCTGCACCCTACACATGATTGGTGGCCGTGATGGTTGCTGAGATTGGCTTGGTGTACTTGTGACGGTAGCTTCGGCCTAGTTGCTTTATTCTAACTAGATTTAGATGTGCGCCTTGGCGCACGATCCCGTGGTGCTCATGACGATATTTATTTTATATAAAGACTATATAAATTAATTGCTAATATAATAATATATTTCTTAGGCTCACAAAGAGTTGTCGGTAAAAATTGAATTAGGATAAAGCAGACGAAATTACAAACGGAGCAGCAAATTTAGTGTCACGCCTTTGCCCACAACCCAGTCTTCAACATCGATGGATGTTTTGTAAAACGCTTTATAACAACCTTAGAGGACAGAGACAGCAGAGTAAACATGATTACCGGAACCATCGCAAAATTACACATATAGTCTAACCGACCAGCATCGGTGATAACACTTGTGTTGCAAAGCGATCAAACAACAGAATCGAGTTGGCTATAAACGACCCTACTGGTACTATAGACTGCACACCAGCTTTTTGTTGATACAACCTTGATTCCAAGTTAACAAACTGTTTGACTTGCCGCATCAGGTATTCATATTTATCTTCTAGCTGTTTGAGCAGTGTATGACCATGTTGGTTGCTTCTTCAATGTATTTGAAGATTGGATTCCACACACCTTCCTGTGTACACAGTAGCACCTTCCAGCTGCAATGTAGAGTCTTGAAAGTACAGATAAAAAATGGGCGAGAACAGCATTAGGAAAATTAGAAACATCATGATGTTTTTACTAACGTCTATGTAACCTGCAGTTACATTACAAAGTAAACATGTGCTAAAAAAGCAAAAAAGTTCAGTCTATGTAAATCATCACTGAGTGTATATGAGAAACACGTGAATGTGCTTTTAGTATACAAACCATTGAGAAGAAACTTTGAAACATCTTATTTTCAATTCAAATTTATTTGCAGAGGAGCCTACATGAGAATAAAACTAAATGGCAACATACTTCAGTGTTCCGCTGCAGACTACACAAAAAGATAAAATGAGACATCAGCCACACCAGCTGCCCCAACTGCATCTTGCAGAAGCGTCAGCGCGTCGTTCCGTTGGTACAGAGATTACCCTTCCATTCCTTTTCTGCTTATAGGGATCCCTCGTAGCAATTGCCCGTTCAATGTGTTGGATATTTTCTCCGTAGAGTTCTCCCATGATCACAACATATGAGCAGTGAGACCAGTGACATGGCGAGAGAGACAGAGTGGGTAGCAGCTACTTCTATGGATATACAGATGCAAATCACAATCTTGTCCCCTCTTACTTATGCCAAAGATCTTTGATGTTCCATACAAGTAAGGATAATGCATATCAGACTCCAGATCTCAACTTTTGTGAGAACTATTCGAAGAAACCGACAATAGCCGATCACAGAAACTACATAACAATTTGTGAAAGCACACATAGAACTCTTGGAGAAATTGAAGCCAAGTCATTTGTCCACGAGTGAGGAGATAAATAGATTAAAAATATGTTGCAATCATGTCTAAATGTTTTAATTAACTGGGAACAAACCATTATGGTAAATGAAAATTCAGTCTGAGGTATCTGAAAACGTTCACACAAATAGATTTCTATCTTAAAACATGCACAAAAATAGATTTTTGGTAATGCAAAACTAATCGGCCTTGGTCTGATTGGCTCGCATGCTATTTCTTAAGGAGGTTTTCAAAGATTATTTATGGATATACTATATTGTCATTTGTTGGTATTCACCAAGAGCGTTTCCAAACTTTGCTGATTTCTTTTATTGACTCCTCTTATATGTGCAGGAAGTACATGATCCAGCTAGTAACTGGATACCTTCCTAGTGTCATCCTTGGCGACATGGGCAATCAAAATATAAGGATAGAAGTTACTGACCAATGGTGTATTTTGGAGATCATGTTTTTCACCAAAGTAACTTCTTGAGAATGGACGGCTGGGCCACATATGTTTGGCATATACACTCTGAAAAATATATAGAGTCAAATTATTTTCGTAACATTCACATATCTGCATGTGAAATATTGAAGGAGGAAATATCTAAAGCCTCAGTTCTAGCTTACCTTACACTAATTAGAACTACAGAAATGTGAGAATCATATCTGCATGTCAATTGATCAGTGCCACTACCTATCTGCATAAAAAATTGAGCAATAAATGTATGAGAGCTAAATTATAAAAATCACCACCTCGGCTGAATCCTCTACAATGATTTCAACAGTCAGCACGACCAAGCTACCGCAACATCACCCTCTGTCGCTCTATCATATCATCTGGGTTCAACGGGAGTTTGGATCTAGAATAGAGAGAGACGTAAAGGACAATTACCTGAATAACTGAGAGGAGGGAAGCGAGGAGTATTGCTTGGATACATCAAAATCCAAATAGTTTTCAGTATAGAGCGGTAGAATTGTCAAAAGTAAACCATTAACAAATTACCCTATAAAAAACAAGCCAATTAGTAAAAGAAAGAAATATGAATCCCAATCTCAGTTCGCAATATAAAGAGTTACAAAAAATCTTAATACATTTCTAACTGACATAACAATCCCAATCTCAACAAAATCTTGAATGGAGAAATTGGAGGTTCTCATGTGAATGCGGTCCCAACCGTCAGCAGTCCCAGTCCTAACAAGATGGAGTTAAATCTTAGTTTCTCTGACTGTCATATAATTTTCCAACCATATGAAGAAACGGTTGGTTGGGCAACCTAACACGAGAATAATGTAAAAAACAGTTTCAATATGGAAAAAACCACAGAAAAGTGAAAAAAAATCATTAGATTCAGCACACACACTCAAGTACTCTTGTTAAGAAATGAATAAATATGAAGTCTAATTAATCGTTCCCTCATGATTGAAGAACATGGACAGTTGCTCACGGGCCCAATGTATTTTCTTTTCATAAACATTGTAGTATGCACAAAACATAGATGCGTATATGCTTAAAGAAAACGAGAAATGAATCAGAGAAATAATAGTTTAATTGGGAGGGGCACAAGGACCTCACCAGGAAAGATCACAATCGGTTAGTGAAAAAGAATTATTACCTCGCAACTACGCAACATAACAATAGAGATTAAGGCATAACTTTCAAAATAGGAAGTCAACAAAATTTGGGGTTCTATAGCCAACAAAACTTTCGCCACTTCTTACTCAACAAATTTCGGAATTGAAAAATATAAGCTTCAGTGGAAGGCAAGAAGGTAAAATGAATATATGTCTATGTTTAAAGGGCTAATTCTGGTATCCCGCCGTAAGAAATGTCAAAGAATGGCCCATGCATGCATAAAATATAATCTAATGGTTGAAAGAAGGCAAATGAAATCACAAGATGTAGTTCAAGTGACAATTCCCAGCTCAGATTTTTCTGAAGGTAACAAAGGAATAAAGCAGAGCAGAACAGAACGTACAAGACTGTATCACACAAGCATAGTATAAACTTCTTAAGTGTGAGAAACTACTTGTCCCTATAATTCAAACATCAAGGCCTACCGATTTTTTTGTGGTGGCGCATTTCAGCCGGTGCCTAGAGCACATAATTCATGTTGTTACATTACCAGACTTGTCATATAATTTTGTAACCCACACAACATAGAAAGAGACATGACTCGTATTGTGAAATCATGTTAAGTTCAGCTGTACATTAAGACTGAAACATGCAGGAACAAATATTCAGATATAGTTTGCCTTTATGAGGTCAGAATGCATGGCTCCTTCCAATAAGCTAATTGTTTATTAGAGATAGATTACTGATGCTCGTGACCAACCAACTATTCCTTATGATGTATAGATCAGTCAGGATAGACACAGAGGTAGATGTAGGTACTGATATCTCAGGAAGAGGCTACACGAATGATCTTTTGTCTAACCTGGACATTAAGGTCAGTATTGCAGAACACCAATGATAGGCTTGTTGTCAGGACCATTGATAATAGTCCCTTTGCTTGGATCAGGATGATCAATAACAGGCAGCAAGTACAGCACCAAGCTCATCTGCGGCGTCACTATCTGCTCATCTTGTGATTTTCCGAGGCTAATTCAGCCAGTTCTGCTTGTAGAGTTGGTGCACGTTCATGGTATGCCTCTGCCCAGGATTTAGGGACAATCCAGAAGTACCTATCCATGTTCTAACATGTGAACAGGACATCAGTTTCTGAAAATAACAAAGCAAAAAAACAATCTACATTAGTATATTCCTACAACTTCACCAATTGATATATCAGGAACAAAAGACCATTATTATCAAACATCATATGATCTGGTGCTCTCACTAAACATTCAAATCATGCAAGATCACAAGAACCACACACAAACACATGCTCAGATAAACTAATCAGAATGATGCATCGTACCTTCAGAAGCCAGTCAGAGGATTTCTCATAGAATCACCGATCTTACATCACTCAATATGATCCGCCTCGCAGCTGCCAACAGCAACCAAAACTATCAGAAATGCCAACTCGAGTATTAATGGAAATAAAAAAGAAATGAAGAGGAGATTTACCAGACATTCTTTTCTTGCTCACTGCAATGGAAATCCGACTAAGAAAATTCAGGAAAACATTTTTTTTTTCGATAAAGTTTCAGGAAAACATAGCAACTTTAAAGATAGTGGCCATCCACCTCTCCCTTGACCTGGAGACGAAGTACAACTTCCTTGCCATCGTCCTCGGCATCTCCTCGTCAATCCTCTCCAGCAGAAATGCAAATAAATAATAGCAAGCAAAATTAGCAACAGCTTGTTTCAGCCACACACAACAAGAGTAGCCTTGAGATAATTGCACCAACAAGTCAACGTGAAGGGAGGCAAAAGAATCAGAATCTTTTATAACTTGGAGCTAAATCAACTGATGAAGATGGTCAGCTGGGATTAGGGAGTTTTTTTAACAGTCGATACATTAAGCATTTTATCTCTGGAAGAATGGAGCAGAAATAAAGCCTAATTTAGCACGGTTCCAGAATGAGCAACATTTCCAAAATGAATGAAGCAAAAATAGTTGATAAAAATGGCAGCAAGCATTTGATTTATCATCCGGATATTAATAGGTAAGCATGAGATGTACCTGAAATTTAGACCAACAAACCACATATACTTGAGGCAGATCCCAGTACTCAATTACATGCACATATTTTTCGCTATTGAAAGACTGCAAGGATTCTGTTATACGATATGTCATCAGCAGCTCCATCTGCAGATGATATACCTCTTGAGTGAGAAATAGCAGCAAAAGAAGGAAAAAGAAAAAAATTGCTGTTTTACGATGCAGATGGCTGCAATGCTTCAACTTTAAAACTTGGGACAGAGGCCCTAGTAGATTACCTCCGTAAAGGAATCTGCTTGCCGTTTGACCCGGGCCTGAATTATCCATTTACTCCCATGGAAAAACGGCCATTAAATCGAACCTGAAATCATAATGATTCATGCAAACATTAAGTAATAGATGAAACACAATTAAATTGGCCAAACATAAACTATATAAACCAAGAAAACAGCTGATACGCTCCATACGTAGGTACAAACAGTCATAGCAGAGGCTAATTATCCAGAGAAGAAGGAAATTGTTGAGAAATCAGTGGAGCAAAGATATGAAACAGATTAATCTTCCCATGCATGAATTATGTCAAATACCTTCCAAGCATAGATAAAATATATTCTACTAAGATAATTTTTAGGTTTGTGGGGATTAATAGAGGGAAAGAAAGAGAGATGACAAAAGAGAGAAGATCCTTGGGGCTGCTCATGGAGGGACGAGGACAACGGGGGAACCACGCTCCACAGCGTTGAGGACGACGACATCGATCTTGTTCTCTTGAGCCATCTCCCAGCCACCATAAGCAGACCTGCGTCATTACCTGCTTCAGGTAACATTGGGAAATATAAGTTTGGAATATGACCGAGTATTAGTCAGCTGAGAGCAATAATCTAAGAGAGAAATCAGATTATGAGTAAAAATAGCTCACATGAGAGTGGCTAATAATTGCAATAGTCAGTTCTGATCACCTGTGAGACACAATACAAACACAAAGTAGAGGTAGTAAGTACGTGGATCAGAAAAACAGTAACGAATTAGAACTTAAATGGTATACAACTATTTTTTCAACTGGCTCACAATATTATTGTATGCTAGGTAGCTGTATAAATCCGTGACCCACTAAACCATGTGAGGAAAATGTCAATTTAATGGCATGCTTTAAAGTAAGAAATGAATGAAAAAAGTATATCTTTGCCTACAGCAGATATTTGAGTGATTTCAACAGGCCAACACATTTACATTGCAACTTCCGATCTAAAAGCAACATGAAGTGACTACAAAAGTTAAAGATAAGTGATTTGGCAATAAATTCATGATCATAGATAAAAGAACTTGTCATGATATACATGAATGACGTTAAAAATTACATCGGTCATGAAATGGAAACAATATCAGGAGTAATATTTTAAAATAAGGGGTGGTCAGTCCACCTGTACAGGCTCCTTCTGTAGATTAATTTGGGCTAAGTACGAAAATAATGGAGGAAAAAATTGCTTCTGTTTCCAAATACAGAATACCTTATTTCCTTTACAATGAAAAATCCAAACAATCAGCACCAAGAAGTGTTCCTTTACATGAACAAAACACAAGAAAAAATAAGGTGCTTCTTCAGATCTGGATGCGTCCATACCATGGCAGTTCATGCCTTGCTTCAATAAAACGGATCTGGATCTGACGGGAATAAATTCATGGATATTGCAGATGAGAGAGAGAGGAGAAGGAGGTGGAGGAGAAACCTGTAGGTCTCCAACAAGAAACCTGTACGTTTCCAACCAACGAAGAAGAGGACGGGCAGGCAGGGTGTTGTGCTTCTAGCTGGTATCCTTGAAAGAGGAGGTTGAAGAAGGTTGGACGAGGGGATTGGGACAGTACTCCTCCGCGACCGCACCTGAGAAGATCTCCATCTTCCTCTATCCCAATGCTCGCGCCATCTTCCAGAGCTCCGGCACCGATGCCTTGTGCATCTCAACCACCACCCACGGGCTTACTTGCTGCTGATGGAAGAGAGGAAGAGAGAGAAATTTGAAGATTAAGGGGATTGGGGAGGGGAGCAGTGAGAGAGACACCAAGAGGAGAGAGGAGAGGATAGGGGATGGCGTGAACTTGCCAGGACCGGGCGCCTCCGACTTCTCCCTCGCGCTGCCGGCGCCCCCACGCTTCTTCTCGGGCCGCACCACCTCCGGATGTGTCCCATCCGCCATCGCCGGGCGTCGTGCCTCGCAGGAGAGGAGCGACCGGGGAACCGCCGCCGCCTGCCTAGATGAGTGGGAGGGGAAAGGTTAGGGTTTCGGAGGAAGAGTGGGCTGTCGAGGAAAATATCAATGTGTTCGCTAATTTTGTCTCTCGTGCAAGAAATGAGTGGAGCAGAAGCGAGCCACGTGGACCACTCAGCGGAGACGAGCAAGACGAGCGCCCACGGCTCGCGCGACACTTGCCCATCGTGGATAGCCCCGGAAGGCTCCATGGGGGTGCAACAATCATACCTTTAGATTCCCTCGACCTAGTATGATATGTTATTTTCCCTTTGTGAGAGGTTCTCAGATCAAAATTCTTCGCTTTCGGCGGAGAATGTCGTAAAATGAACAGCTCACTGGTAGAAAAATGGCCTTTAGTCGCGGTTCGCAACTGCCATTAGTCGCGGTTGCGTAACCGCGACCAATTAAGCGCGACTAAAGGCCCTCCCCCTTTAGTCGCGGTTGCTTACGAACCGCGACTAAAGGCCCGTCCACGTGGGCGGCTACCGTGCGCCTGGGCGAAGGACCTTTAGTCGCGGTTGGAGGCTATTTCGTTAATTTTTTTTAATTCATTTGGATTTCTAAATTTTTTTCACTCCGTTTTTTTTTTCTTTTTTTTCTTCAGAATTTCTCTTATTTCAGTTATTTGCATAGCTTAGTCTCTATCTCTAACTACATTTATCTCTAGTCAAATTACTTACTCGTGGTCAAACTTCCCGCTCGGTCACCCATCCTCCCACTACTCCACCTCTAGCACGCTTAACTTCCGAGTTCCATTCCGTTCCGCATCCAAGTGCTTCGCGCGCATGTATGTGATAGTAGTATCATATCAATCCTATTAACATATTGATCGATGTCACATTTCTTTATTGTTTAAATTTCAAATAATTCTTTTAATAAACAAAAGTAATGATGTAATAATAATATTGAATAAATAAATAAACATTAACTTTTTAATTTGTATTATTTTTAATTTTATTAATTAATTAAATATTTTTTTTTCCAAACCTAAAATCTAAAAATTTGAAAATCTAAAAATTGGGTAAAAATGATAGTAATCTTTATGCAGAATGAAATTATTAATTTTAGGTTTTAAAAAATTAAAAAAAATATAAAATCCATAATTTATAGAAAAAACTAAAATCTTCCTGCTTTTGTATTTCCATTTGGAATTTTGAGAATCTAAAAATTGGCTAACCGGGTAAACCCGGGTGAATTCGGATGTAACTTTTTCCCAGGATTTTTTTGATATATTATACGTTTTTTTCCGACGTCGTATGCAAAAGTTATTGCGGTTTTACCATTTTTTAAACTTTTTTTGCAAAAAAAGTGGAAATTTTAATTTCTTAATTTCTCCGAATAGTAGGTTGCATAACATACAAGAATCTGAAAACAATTTTTTTTTTGAATTTTCTATCATTTTCTTTTGTATTTTACAAACCAAAAAAAGGCGATCCACGTGGGGGGGTGTGTGCAGGGTGCGTGGGAGTAAAAAAACTCGAAAAAACCTTTAGTCGCGGTTGGGGACACCAACCGCGACTAAAGAGTACACGTTTAGTCGCGGTTGGTGTCCCCAACCGCGACTAAAGGTTTTTCCGCCGGCCGCATCCCTCCATAGCCCTTTAGTCCCGGTTGGTGTTACCAACCGCGACTAAAGGGGTACCCTTTCGTCGCGGATGGAGCATTAGTCGTGGGTCCCCTCCCGAACCGCGACTAAAGCCCCCTTAGTCGCGGTTCGAATATTTCCGGGACTAATGGGGTTGGACGGAAGCCTCTTTTTCTACTAGTGGCTTAAATATGAATGTAATACGATAACCATGTACACGCACAACTGACACAAAAGTGACCCAAAAGAAAAATTACACAAATCACGGTAGTTAATAGATATGAAATAAAAATAAAATTGGACGTGAATATTAGGTAAGATGAAAAGAAAAAATAATATAGTAAAAATAGGAAGGGAGCGACCAACTAAAATTTGACATGAACATACATTGGGATGTTAGAAACTACATCACACCAGTAAAACACTGCCTCCCAATTGTGATCACACCATTGAAACGCTACCTCCCAACAGTGACAGATATGGTAATATCATTAATACTACATGACTCAATAGTGGTGGACGACTCTTCATTTCCTATTCTAACATTGAAATAAGCCGGTTGCATGGGCTCAGGAAGGATCATAATGTCGCTGCTGAGCATTGATATAACATCTGCCATTGTTGGTCGATCTGCTGCATTCTCTTGTACACACAATAATGCTATGTTAATGTACCTCATCATCTTCACCGAGTGACTTTTGGGAAGCAATGTTGCATCAATGATATCAACCCACCTCCCTTCTTCCCACAATTGCCATGCCTGTTTGGAATTTGAACTTGTATTACATCTTCAAGTTTGTAAGAACATAGGTTGTGTCACAAAAGTAAAATGAAATTTTAAATGATAATTTTTTGTGTGCTTAGTCTTACATATCCAAGAAGATTGATGAAATCTCCACATTGTTTGCTTCCAGAATTTCGTATTCCGCTAAGGATCTCGAGCATAATAACACCAAAGCTGAAGACGTCGGATTTAATTGAGAATATGCCCTCTGAAGCATACTCAGGGGCCATGTAACCACTAGAATAGTATATGATACATGTGAAAATTGTTCTGTAATGTCAAATTGTAGTATAAATACTCATGAGTGGCTATTGCTGAAACTTACTATGTACCAACCACTCTTCTTGTAGTGTTGACTTCATTGTTATTTGAGGTGGATATTTTTGCTAACCCAAAACCTGAAATCTTTGGATTCATTTCGTTGTCCAAGAGAACATTGCTTGGTTTAAGATCTCGATGTATGACACGCAGACGTGAATGTTTATGTAGGTAAAGAAGCCCATGCGCTATTCCTTCAATAACTGCTATAATATTGGACCAATCTAGTGAAGCTCTTCTTTTTTCATCTGCACATTAGTTAGAATTCAGTATAACAAATAAAAGGGCACAAGGAAAAATGAGAAAGTGCGGCTTCAGTTTCAGCCATTTTGATGCATCGGAAAACTAGAGTGAGCAAATGCAAATGCATACCAAAGATGAAGAAATCCAAACTCTTGTTTGGCAAGTATTCATACACCAATATTTTCTCGTCCTCCTGAGAGCAACATCCCAAGAGCCTAACCAAATTGCTATGCTGGAGTTTGGCTATGAGTTGGACTTCATTTCTGAATTCAGTGAAACCTTGTCCTGAATGTGAAGCAAGTCTCTTAACTGCTATATACAACCCATCGGGAAGCTTGCCCTGGAAAAATATGTATTCAGAAGTTAGGATCTTCAAGTTTTCACTCTAGTCCTCCCTCCACTCCATGTTATGAACTATGAGCTAGGTCAGTCAAACGATCCGTTGTTATTAACACTAATCCTACTTTAAGAAGGAAATGGGTCTGTCTCCTACTTCACAAGCCAACGAGGAAAAAATATTCTGGCATGAAGATTTGGGTGACTAATTTTGTGTAGTTTGTTTTCTGGCTTTCAAGGTGCTCTTCTCTAGCACCTTCATTAGTTGTACTTGTCACAAAAAAAAAAAAAAATTATGCAGTGGGGAAACCTACTGTGCATCCTTCAAAAAAAACTAATCCTCTCAATCATGTAAGCAGCCTAAAGTAGTTCCCAATAAAATATGAAAATCACATGCAAATACTAAAGTACCTTGTATACAGCACCAAAGCCGCCTTGCCCAAGTTTGTTTTCTTCTGAGAAATTATTTGTAGCCGCTAGTAGCTGTTCAAAGTCAAACATGGAGAACTCTGAATTTTTCCCTTGCCAAACAAGTTGTTCCTCCCCTTCCGAATCCTGATTCCTGGATCCTTCTAATCTCAGCACATTACCTGAATATTTGATTGAGGGCATGTGTAGTTATTATAATGATGTTTATGTTATCTCATTATTAGAACAAATTATATGGATCTTACTTCATTTCAGAAACAAATTAGCATACCTTTTCTTTGCTTTTTGAGCCGACGAAAGTATAAGAAGGCACACACAAATGCTGCTCCCGCTAGAGGAACAAGAACTATAGGAATTACCCACAGCTTGCTCTTCCGCCCTGATATACATGAACATGATAACATGCCAAGTAAGCGTGCAAATAATAATGCCAAGTAAACATGATAACAGATTGTTCGTGCTGGACATACTCTTGTGCTGTTCAGCCGGAACCGGAGCTGGCGATGCCGGCCCGAGACTTATCATGGGTTTGCCCTGGTAGAACTGAGACGCATCGTATCTGAAATAGCACCGTATGACACCCATCTGCCCTCCCATGCGCAGGGCCATGGTGGAGTTGATCATGCCGAGGAGACGATTCAGGCACGAGAGACAGTCGCCGGAGGAGAGGTCCGGCGTGCACTGTGCCAGAGAGTAGACCCTCGGGAAGTTGGTGTTGCTGTCCACGACGCCCGTGGCGAACCGCCTCGGCGTCGAGCTGGCAGCCTTATCCACGGTCTCCACCAGTAACTGGTGGATGAGGCCGGTGATGAGGGGCACGTCGCCGGTGACGTTCTTGACGTTCCATCTCTCGAAGGGCGGCACGCCGTCGTCGTATTCTCCCACGGTACTTAGGGGCGCCGCTAGGATGTTGTTCCCGTTGTAGAGGAGGATGCAGTCGGCGTAGAAGGAGCCGGCGTCATGGCACTGCACGTCAGCTGGCGTAGCGTTGGACATGAATTGGAACGTGTTGGTGATGCAGTTGGCACAGGTGGAGTCATCGAGGATGTCGCCTCGGCAGAGGGCCAGAGCATAGACGACGTCGGGGGCTTGGCCGACGGTGGCGGTCGCGAAGTGTACCGGGGATGAGGAGGTTTTGTTGGGGAGGGTGGAGGCGATGGCCTTGACGTTGTCGCAGAACACGGCGGACTGGGCGGTCCCCTGGAAGGGAGTGAAGCTGCTCAGTAGAAGGAGCAACAAGATGATCGCCATATGGCTAGAAGTGCTTCTTGTTGTTGGTATTCTGGCAGAAAAGATGATCACTCGGCTAGTGCCTTTATCTATGATCTATCACC
Organism: Lolium rigidum; assembly: GCF_022539505.1. Classification (NCBI taxonomy): domain Eukaryota; kingdom Viridiplantae; phylum Streptophyta; class Magnoliopsida; order Poales; family Poaceae; genus Lolium; species Lolium rigidum. The sequence goes on along the minus strand of NC_061508.1, from coordinate 11,231,019 downwards.
AGATCACCGTCCCACGCTTGCAATATTTTTTTTTCAGATGGCCCCTGTGTCAACAACTTATAGTGTTCATGCTTACTCTCTTGAATCATTCATTCACCTCACCTGGTCTTAGGGAGGTCTGCATGCGATCTACCTAGAATAGATCCGTTCACCTTTTCACACTAGTGGAGAAGAGGCCTTTGGTCCCAAGCAAATGTCCCAGTGCTGAACCAAACCGGGTCCAATGAGGGCATTGGTCCCGGTTCGTTTTTGCCCAGGGCGACCCCACTAGCTGGTGTCTGTCCTGTAGTGGCCTTTGGACCCGGTTTGTATTACAAACCGGGACTAAAGGGTCCACGGCAGGGCGCGGCAGGCCATGTCAGGCGTGGGAAACCTTTAGTCCCGGTTTGTAATACAAATCGGGTCCAAAGGCCCCGCCTCTGGCTATATAACCTTAGCCCTGCCCAAGGGTCCAAACACTTGGCCATTTTTTCACTTTCTTCACAAGAGGGGTGTATTGCTCTCCTCTCTTCTTCACATGCACAAGAGGTGTTCGATGAAATGCTTAAGAGGATTTGCCAGTTTACACAAATCAAGCCACACTTAACTTGCTTTTTTCTTTCTCATCGAGGTTAACAACTTTATCCTTTTCATCTGCAATTGATAAAATGCATGTGTATATATACATCGTTATGTTCTGTAATGGTTTTGATCAGCTTAATTATATCATGCAGATGAATCGGCAATGGATGTACATTGACCGACGGTTTGACGAGTTCACTTCGGGCCTGGATAATTTTATGGCCGTGGCGGAGGCAAACAAACATGGTGGCTTCATGTATTGTCCATGTGTGGACTGCAAGAATACCGTAAATTACGCTCGCTCGAGTCTCATTCACAGCCACCTTCTGCGATCCGGTTTCATGCCCGAGTTACTATTGTTGGACCAAGCACGGAGAAAGAGGGGTTATGATGGAAGACAATGAAGAAGAGGAAGAGGATGATGACGGTTATCCCAATTTCCCTGAATACGATGATACTGCAGAAGGCAATGAAGACAATGAAGTAGAAGATCAAGAGGCACCAAATGAGCCTGCTGATGATGATCTTGGTCGGGCCATTGCTGATGCAAGGAGAGAATGTGAAACTGAAAAGGAAAGGTTGGCCTTCGACAAGATGATAGAAGATCACAACAAATTGTAATACCCAACTTGCGAAGATGGCCATAAAAAGCTAGGCAGCACACTGGAATTGTTGCAATGGAAGGCAGAGAACGGTGTCACTGACTCAGGATTCGGAAAGTTGCTGACAATAATTAAGAGGAAGCTTCCAAGGGGTAACGAATTGCCCGCCAGTACGTACGAAGCGAAGAAGATTGTCTGCCCTCTAGGATTAGATGTGCAAAAGATACATGCATGCATTAATGATCGCATCATCTACCGCGGTGAGTACGAGAATTTGGATGCATGTCCGGTGTGCACTCGCATTGCGGTATAAGATCGGACGAGATGACCCTGGTGATGTTGAGGGCGAGCGCCCCGAGAAGAGGGTTCCTGCCAAGGTTATGTGGTATGCTCCTATAATACCACGGCTGAAACGCTTGTTCGGAAATAAAGAGCACGCTAGGTTGTTGCGATGGCACAAAGAAGACCGTAAGAAAGACGTGATGTTGAGGCACCCCGTCGATGGATCCCAATGGAGAAAAATCGATAGAGAGTTCCCAAACTTTGCACGAGGATGCAAGGAACTTAAGGTTTGGTCTAAGTACAGATGGCATGAATCCTTTTAGAGAGCAGAGCTGCAGCCATAGCACCTGGCCTGTGACTCTTTGTATATATAACCTTCCTCCTTGGTTGTGCATGAAGCGGAAGTTCATTATGATGCCAGTGCTCATACAAGGTCCAAAGCAACCCGGGAACGACATTGATGTGTACCTGAAGCCATTAGTCGAAGAACTTCTACAGCTGTGGTCCCTAGCAGGTGTACGTGTGTGGGACCTAAGAGCGATGCTTTTCGTAACCATCAATGACTGGCCTGCTCTTGGTAACATTTCAGGACAGTCAAACAAGGGATACAATGCATGCACACACTGTTTACATGAGCTCGAAGGTGATTATTTGGAAAAAGGTCAGAAGGTCGTGTACCTGGGGCATCGTCGATTTCTTAGGCTTACCCATCCCGTAAGAAAGAAAGGCAAGAATTACAACGGTGAGGCTGATTACCGGAGGAAGCCTCCCCATCGTGATGGTGTTGATATATTTGGTATGGTCAAGGATCTAGATGTAATATTTGGAAAGGGTCCTGGCGGACGGTCTGTTCCGAATGACGATGCCGGACACGCGCCCATGTGGAAGAAGAAATCTATTTTTTGGGAGCTAGAATATTGGAAAGTCTTAGAGGTCCGCTCTTCAATTGATGTGATGCACGTGACGAAGAATCTTTGCGTGAACCTGCTAGGCTTTCTGGGTGTGTACGGGAAGACAAAAGATACACCAGAAGCACGGGAGGACCAGCAACGTTGGAAAGACCCCAAAAAGTTGCATGAGAGAGTTAAAGGACGTCATTTATCCAGCTACGCTCTTACAAAAGCAGAGAAGGAAATATTTTTTGAATGTCTTAGCAGTATCAAGGTCCCGTCTGGCTTCTCCTCCAATATAAAGGGAATAATAAATATGGAGAAGAAAACATTCCAGAACCTGAAGTCTCATGACTGTCACGTGATAATGACACAGTTGCTTCCGATTGCATTGAGGGGGCTTCTACCGGAAAATGTCCGACTGCCCATTGTGAAGCTATGTGCATTCCTCAATGCAATTTCTCAGAAGGTAATAAATCCAGAAATTCTACCGAGGTTGCAGAATGATGTGGTCCAATGTCTCGTTAGTTTTGAGCTGGTGTTCCGACCATCCTTCTTCAATATTATGACACATCTCCTCGTTCACCTGGTCGATGAGATTTCCATTCTCGGTCCTGTGTTTCTACACAATATGTTCCCCTTCGAGAGGTTCATGGGAGTCTTGAAGAAATATGTTCATAACCGTGCTAGGCCGAAGGAAGCATCTCCAAGGGCTATGGAACGAGAGGTCATTGAATTCCGTGTTGACTTTATTCCCGACCTTAAGCCGATTGGTGTTCCTGAATCGCGGCATGAAGGGAGACTAAGTGGAAAAGGCACGCTAGGAAGGAAATCAATGATATGTAGGGACGGGATTTCTTTGACTCAAGCACACTACACAGTTCTACAAAGTTCCACCATTGTGGCTCCGTATATCGGTGACCACAAGAACTTTCTACGCTCCCAGAACCCGGGGCAGTCGAACGATTGGATTAGACATGAACACATGTCGACTTTCGGCGGTTGGTTGCAAAAACATCTCCTGAATAACAAAGATATTGAAGATCAGCTGTACTTGCTAGCCCAGACACCATCTTCGACTGTAGTGACTTTCCAAGGGTACGAGATAAATGGGAATACATTTTACACGATCGCCCAAGATAAAAAGAGCACCAACCAAACCAGTGGTGTCCGCTTTTATGCAATAACGAATGAAGGCCCAAATGACACATAATATGGTTACATAGAGGATATATGGGAACTTGAGTATGGACCTTCTTTTAAGGTCCCTTTGTTTAGGTGCAAATGGGTCAACAAAACAGGAGGCGGGGTTCAGGTAGACAAGTTGTATGGAATGACAACAGTGGATCTCAACAATCTTGGGTATAGAGACGAACCATTCGTCCTAGCCAAGGATGTGGCCCAAGTTTTCTATGTGAAGGATATGTCTACCAAACCAAGAAAAAGGAAACATAAGGAAACAAATACATCAAACGATGAGCCAAAGCGCCACATAGTTCTTTCTGGAAAAAGAAACATCGTGGGAGTGGAGGACAAGACAGACATGTCAGAAGATTATAATAAGTTTGATGAAATTCCACCCTTCAGAGTGAACATTGATCCAAGCATCAAGTTAAATGATGAAGATGCTCCATGGTTAAGGCCGAAGAAGATTAAATGATGAAGATGCTCCATCATCAAGTTAATTGAAGAATGTTCATGGCACAAATGAGTATCTCAACATGGCAATCAATTTCCCATTTATTTTTGTGTAATCATTTAACTGTATGTAAGATAAGAAAAGTGGAGATGTGGTTGGCTTTTTGTACCATATATATAGAGGAGATGTAGTCGTTCACGGGTTTGCAGGGGAAAAATTCCGAGGCGCAGTTTCCGAAGATGCCGTAGGGCGTGTGCACCAACAACATCTTCGAGAAACTGCGCCACGGTAGATTTCCCAACACTTTCCCCAACACTATTAGAGGAGATGTAGTCGTTCACGGGTTTGCAGGGGAAAAATTCCGAGGCGCAGTTTCCGAAGATGCCGTAGGGCGTGTGCACCAACAACATCTTCGAGAAACTGCGCCACGGTAGATTTCCCAACCCTTTCCCCAACACTATTAGAGGAGATGTAGTCGTTCACGGGTTTGCAGGGGAAAAATTCCGAGGCGCAGTTTCCGAAGATGCCGTAAGGCGTGTGCACCAACAACATCTTCGAGAAACTGCGCCACGGTAGATTTCCCAACCCTTTCCCCAACACTATTAGAGGAGATGTAGTCGTTCAGGGGTTTGCAGGAAAAAACTCCGAGGAGATGTAGTCGTTCACGGGTTTGCAGGGGAAAAATTCCGAGGCGCAGTTTCCGAAGATGCCGTAGGGCGTGTGCACCAACAACATCATCGAGAAACTGCGCCACGGTAGATTTCCCAACCCTTTCCCCAACACTATTAGAGGAGATGTAGTCGTTCAAGGGCTTGCAGGAAAAAATTCCGAGGAGCATCTTCCGAAGATGCCGTAGGGCGTGTGCACCAACGACATCTTCGAGAAGTTGCGCCACGGGAGATTTCCCAACCCTTTCCCCAACACTATTAGAGGAGATGTAGTCGTTCGGGGGCTTGCAGGAAAAAATTCCAGGCGCAGCTTCCGAAGATGCCGTAGGGCGTGTGCACCAACAACATCTTCGAGAAGCCGCGCCACGGGAGATTTTCCAATCCATGGGAATGAATCTCTGCTTGGCTTGTTGATCTCGCTTGGCAAGCCGTATCGATGCTCCTTTTATAGGCACAGCACCGCTTCTACTTTGTCTTGTTGCTTCGACAGGGCGTCGTGCGCTACATGCTTTATCTCATCGAGCAGTGCGTCCACCCATGCGTTCTTATCCTGCCGACATCTTTAGTCCTGGTTGTACCCACCAGCCGGGACTAAAGGTTACCCCACACGTCCTTATCCCACCGACAGTTTTGTTAGATGAAAAAAAAAAGGATCTTTCGTCCCGGTTGTACCACCAGCCGGGACTAAAGGTTACCCACACGTCTTTATCCCACCGACAGTTTTGTTAGATGACAAAAAAATAATCTTTAGTCCCGGTTGTACCCACCAGCCGGGACTAATGTTTTCGGCGCCACTGCGTTCTCGCCTATTTTTCTTCCCACGCTTTCCACTGCTTCCCGCCTCTGTCCTCCCGCCTATTTTTCTTCCCGCGCTTTCCACTGCTTCCCGGCTCTGTCCTCCCGCCTATTTTTCTTCCCGCGCTTTCCACTGCTTCCCGCCTCCGTCCTCCCACCATTTTTTCACTATATATATATATGTAGGCTTGGCCTCTATTACATATCACATCTAGACTCATATCTGCAAACCTCATCACTCTGTCCCATGGCTTCCATCGTATCTCTAACCCTCCGGGAGGCGGAGGCGCTTTGCGCGTCGAACTACCCCTGCCCGCCGGGCTACCGCGTCCCGACCGGCTGGTTGCTGAGCGTCGGAGGCGTACCGGTCCCTCCTGTCCCTCTAGGTGTGGCGCGCGAGATGGCCATCACGAACCACTACTACTTCGAGCTCACGCCAGAGCAGCGGAGGAATCCCCAGTGGCATCCCGACTACTTCCGACTTGGGAAAGCTTCTTCATCAATCGGCGTGAGAGGGCGCTTGCCAGGCACGAGGAGGGCGGCCCGCCTCCTTCGGACTTCAACGAGGCCGGCCGTCGGCTGTGGTGGCGCGGCCGGACTCTCCAGGGCGTCATGGCCTACCGTGGCCCCCGCCTGCGCTACCCTCAGTCCCAGCCCACGCGTGCTCTCCCGTCGAGGTTCGACTACCGCGACCCCGATGCCAGCGACGATGATGACGGCGACTACGACGACTACAGTGGCGAGTACTATAGGGCTAGGCACGAGTATGACTGAATGACTCGAACATTCGAATCTGGTGATGTATCTTAATTAATTTTCAGTTGAGCTCTGTACTTTAATTCCATGTATGTGGCGGGAAACTTTTCTCCGAGTAGCTCTGTACTTTAATTTCAGTTCAATCGTAATAAATTTCGTGTCAACCACTTTATTGAACAAAAACAACCGACAACGACTTTATAAACTAAATTTAAACTAATAGAACCGACAACGACTTTATTGAAATTACAATAAAATAGATAAATTACTAGTCTAGTCTCTACTCGTCGTCGGAGGTTGTCTCCGTCCAAATGTCCTCCCACCGAGGGTCGTTTTCGGTCCAGGTTGTATTCGGGTTCTCGAGCTCGAAGGTGGCGACGGCCCGACGGTGGCGCCTGTTGGACCTGCGTTGTGCCCTAAGGTTAGCAAAGAACGCGTCGGGGGACTGCGGCCTCCACTGTTGCATCAACTGCTCGTCACGCTCGGCGATGGCGATCCTGCGCTGCACCTGGCGGTGCCGGCGACGGTCCTCGTCGTCGACGAGGCACGGCGGTGGCGCGAGGAACTCCGCCTCCTCTAGCGATTCAACATCCGGGAAGTTCATGTCTCGCCCTGGCCGCCGAAAGTGCCACGCCGCCGCGTCGTAAGCGCGCGCCGCCAGCTCCGGCGTGTTGTACGTGCCGAGGGTGAGGCGGAAGCCACCGGCGCGTATCTCGGCGGTGAACCTACCGCTCGGACTCACTCGAATGCCACGGAAACCGGATGCCCCTCGACGACGTGGAGGCATCCCGGAGATGAATGAGCGGAGGAGGCGGTGGCGACGTGTGGTTGCGCCCGCACTCGTCGCTCTATATAGCGCACGCGGGGAAGGCACGTGTAAGCCACGGCTACACACGTCGCACGCCGGCGTCGGCGGGGCGAGGCACGTGGAAGCGGTGGCTACACGTCACACGACGGCGTCGACGGGTAAGCGACACGTGTGGCACGGCGGTGAAATAGATAAACACGTGGCACGGGGAAGGGACAAGTGTGGCACGGCGGCAGTGGCCAGTACATGGCGGTGACGGGTGGTGGCCAGTACACGGCGGTGGCGGCGGTGGCCAGTACATGGCGGTGAAGGTGGTGGTCAGTACACGGCGGTGGCGGCGGTGGACACGTGTGGCATGGCGGTGGCCAGTACGTGTTTTTTTTTATTTTGAAATAAGGCGGGAATGAATTTTTTTTTAAAAAAAATAGGCCTTTAGGCCCGGTTTGTAATACAAACCGAGACCAAAGGGGGGTCTTTGGGCCCGGTTTGTAATACAAACCGGGTCCAAAGGGGGGGGGGTTTATAACTGTAACCCCTTCGTCTCCGCGGAGATCAATCCCGCGGAGACGAAGGCAACGACGCCGCCAGGCTGCCCGTGTCGCCCGTGCCTCCCGCGCCGCCACCTCCACCTCCGCCGCTCGCCATCGCCACCGCCTTCCCGCGTGCCATCGCCGCCGCCACCAGCGCCGTCCGCGCCATCCCCGCCCTCCTCTCTCTCCCGCGCGCGCGCACGTCAGCCGCGCGCCCCGCCGCGACGCATCTCCTCGATCTCCTCGACCGCCGCCGCCACCGCGCCTCTCCGCCTCTCCTCGCCGTCCACCGCCATTGCCGCCGCCGACCCCGTCGCCACCGCGCGTCTCCCTCCGCCGGTAAGCGCCGTCTCCTCCTCCGGTCGGCCGAACCGGGCCGGCCAAATTTCATTTTTTTTATTTTTTTATTTGTTAGATTATAGTGTAGTTCATTAGATTAATTAGTTGTACAAAATAGTTAGTTAGTTTTAGTGAAAATTTAGTTAGAATTTTAGGGAACAATAGTTAGTGAAAAATAGTTAGATTAATTAGTTAGAATTTTAGGTTAATTGTTAGATTAGTAAAATAGTTAGTTAGTGTTAGTGAAAATAGTTAAAAATTTCGTGAATCATTAGTTAGTTAGTGTTAGGGTTAGAACAATAGTTAGTGTTAGTGTTAGAAAAATAGTTAGTGTTTATCACGGCCGCCGTGCCGGTAACCACTACGCTCGCGATGGCGCCCCCAAAATACGGGTAGTGCCGACGCCCCTGTCGGCGCCCCAAAATAGAGTATGTAGTGCCGGCGCCCCCAAACGGTAGTGCCGGTGCCGACTAACAGAAAAGTAGTGAAGTTATTTTTTTTATTTATGTTAACGTTGGTACATACATATATGATTTATTTTCGTAGCTACGATGCCGCGACAGCCGCCGCGCCGTGGTCTGACTCTTCTAGAGGAGATGCATCAGCTGGGGGAGGTCCGGGACTGGGCTCCGCCGGGGTGGCACTGGGAGGTCTTAGCTTCCGGGTCGCGCACCTTGGTGCGGAATCTGGGTCCCGTCGTCGACCCGGATATTCTATGGTGGCGGTCATATGGGCCACGGTCGTTTCAGAGGGAGCCGGCCCCGCCGGAGGAGGTAGCTCAGCGCATTGCGGCGGAGGACGAGCACGTTCGCCGTTACATGTATGCGTTAGACAACATGTATAGGACCGGATGGAGCGTTATGCAGGGATCTCATGTTAGCTATGCTCCCGTGACTGTTCCGTGGCTTTGGTGGTTCACCCGGCGCGGCTCAGGACCCGGTCGGCGCGTTTGAGAGGTTCTAGTATTGATTGATGTATTAGGGTTAAATAAACATGAACCCGATCTATGTATGCATGTAACTGCACTATCTGCTTTCAGCACTATATTATCGATCCTTAGTTAAGAACTACATATGTAACTTCATTTTCAGTTTTCTGCATTATCCTTAATTTTGATCATATGATGGTTCCTATATATAGCTTGCAGGTCGTTGTAGAAAGCATGGTGGGACAGAGAGATGAAATTCAAGAAAATTTCATGGAGAACCTCATATCCCACGGTACTCTGGATGATCGCGACGACGACATTATTCTAGATGATGGCCGTGACGATGTCACCGCAACTTTTTTGAATGACTCCGGTGAGGGAGCGGAGAATATTGAGGAAGAAGATCCTAATGGCAGTGAGGAAGAAGATCATCAGAATGGCTCCGGAACCGTAGTTATCACCCAGGTATATAAATTAATTAAGCCGCTGTTGATCGACTAGATGCATTAACTAATTAAATTGTACTGACTATGAATTATTTCTTTTTTAGCCCTCCGGATCGAGCACTTCTTCTGTAAAGTCGAGGAAGCGAGGCCCAGCCAAAAAGTTGGACGACGGTGTTAGGCACGACATCACCCACATCGCTAAGGATGGTAAACCGATGGCTCCAGAGAAAGCTACAAAGGCATTTATAGCTCAATGCGGAGTGCTTGTTAGGGACCACGTCCCGATCACCGTTCGAGAATGGAACAAGCCGAAGGGACTAGTGCTGTCTGCAGAGGAAGAAACTCAAGGTCTTTATATCGATGATGTAGCCAAAAACAGCATTCTGACCAAGCTCATGTCACATTTCAACATAGTACCCGAAGAGGGGGGTGACGCTGAAAACGCCAAGATGGAGGAGTCCCTCCGCGGGTTTGCCAAGAAGAAGATGGCCGAACTATTCAAGACCCACAAGAAAAGATTGCGCGGCCTTATCAAGAAAAAGAAGACTCCAGACAGTGAGAAGGTATAAAATCACTGGGATGAATTCGTGAAGTACAGCACCGAGTCAGAAGAATTTAAGAAAAGGTCGGCAACAAATAAGGCAAATGTTGCGTTGAAGATATATCACCAAATTCTGGGTCCAGGTGGATACAGGGCTAACCGTCCTAAGTGGCTGGCAGCTGAGGCGGAACTGACCAGGAAAGGGATCAGATTAGGGACACACGGTTGGATCGAACGGTGTAAGGAGTGGTTCTACGGGATTGGGGGAACGTTGCATCCAGAAATAGGGAAGTGCATCTATAAGAAAGCTCATCTGAAGTTTCCCATTGAAGCCCTGGAAAAAGCACATAAGGACGTGGAGGAGGGGAGGTTCCAGCCCGAAAGAGAGAACGATGAGCTGACACGCGCCCTTGGGAACAAAGAACACGGCGGACGAACACGAGGCACAGAAGGCTCCGTTCCGTGGAAGTATGGCTTTCCTGCGGAAAGGAAGAAATTTCTACGATAAAAGCCATGAGAGGAGAAAGGCAAGGGAAACAGACCGCATAGCGTCCTTAGAGGAGGGTTTTAGCACCATGCAAGCCCAATTAACCATGGTAACCCAAGTACTTACATCCCAGATGGCTCAGGGGCAGGCTGTAGATCCTGCATTGCTCAATGCCCTCGTCCCGCTGCAATCTCAACAACATCGGAAAAGCAGTGTGGCTTCCACTCAGCAGCAGGATAATGATGATGATGACCAGGTGGTCGAGCCTCCTCGCTACCCCCCGTGGATGATCTCACTGAGAGCCGTCCTTGTGAGCTGCATGTTAAAGTTTTCAACCTACCCTTCAAGGCGGCGGTCGGCATCCTCTTACCTACAAGGTCTTACCATTGCCGTCCGGTCCAAGACGACTTTGCTGTTGTGATGGTGGATGAAGTGTTGAGAGATTATGAGCAGTTGGTCCTTGAGCACCCTGCAGGTGAAGATGGAGAAATCAAAGAACTGGGAGAAGCCCGTAAAACCACCGTGCAATGGCGGAAGGAGAACATTGAGTTTCCAGGTGAGAAGCCACCAAGCAGGCCACCTCCTCCGCCTCCTCCGCCACCTGCGAAGTCTCCTCCGCGTGATGATTCTCCTATGCGCGATGATGATTCCCCTGTGCATGAGCAGTCTCCTCCGCGTGAAAATACTCCGCCGCCTCCTCCTCCTCGTCAGGAGACTCCGCCGCCTCCACCTAAGCAAAAGAGGAAGCTAACCGCGGCACCTCCTACAGCTCCGAAGAGATCGTCAACTCCGATGAGGGCACAGACTCCAGAGTTGTTACCACATGAGCAGACTGAAGAGCAAAAGGCCTTTCTTGCGCCGAAGAAGATGTTTATTCTACCGCATACAGTGAAGCACTTTGCCGAGACGAGAATGAAGAGACCTGAGCTGAGAGCTGATTATGACCGCTCTCTTGGACATTCCTCTAGAGCGAGCAAAGAAGCAAAAAAAGTCGCCCAGCTTGGACAGCAGGACATTCAGGCCATACCCCACTTCGTCGTGCAGCCCTATGATGATCCAGAGACGGCATCGATGATCGAACGGGAGGCTAGAGCTCAGGGAGCATCAGTTGAGTACGAAGATTACTATCCAACGGCTCAAGTGGTAAACAAGTATAGATACGGATCTGATCTCGTCAAACCTGGCGAGCTCGCGCGTCTAGGGACTCAGATGCGAAGGTTGCATGAATGGTACCTGAAAGCCTTTCGAAGAGGTGATCGCTACCTCACGGTGTATCTTAGAGATGAGCATTACTTTCGGGGGGGCGAGGAGATAAACCTTGAGTTAGGATAACTGTTTCAGTTATTCAATCAAGACGCCCTCGACAAAGCTGTCATCAGTTGCTACTGCCTGTAAGTGATTTATTTATGTAATTAAGTCTGTAGCTCAGCGCTCATTCATTTGCACTAACAATTATCCTCACTATATTCTTTGTGTACGCTATACATTTAATTATGCAGAATGAAGAAGCTCGAATGCAAAAGAGGCAAGCTCCTACCGCTGGGGTTCATAGACCCAGACACAGTTCATGAAGTTACGGTTCAACAGTACCCCAAGGACAACATGGTAAGGTTTTTAGTGAAGCAAGCAAACAAAGAGGATATATTCTTTCCCTACAACTTCAAGTGAGTGTTATAACATATATTATGCTTGTGCACACCTTCCCCTTTATTCTCGTAATCATTGAGCTATGCTTGTGCAGATTCCACTTTATTCTCCTAATCATTGATCTTGAAGAAGGAGTCGTAAATGTCATGGACTCGAAACGTAATGAATATGCGGAATGGGCGGACATGGCTGCCATCCTCCAGAGGTAATTTCAATCAATTTCGTATTGGCATCTTCATCTGTTCTAATTCGACGATATCATCTTACTCATTATTTTTTGCCGGGCAGGGCTTGGAAACGGTTCATCAATGCTGTTCCGGGTAAATGGAAACCGGAGCTTACATTTAAAGATTACCCTGTAACTAGTACTATATATATAGCTATGTCCGTGTGAAACTCTATATATGATATTTACTTTCAATACGATGCTTGATTATTAGTTTGATCGAACTATTTTTTCGTAAAGTGTATGAGGCAGGAACGCGGGAATAAATTATGTGGATACTACGTCCGCACCTTCATTCGTGACATGGCATGTCCCAAGGGTGGGGATGCCCGTATACACCACACTCGTGTATGATAACAAATTCTCACAATTATCTTAATTAGTACCATCTATTGTATTGAGTTCCATCCATATATTGATCTCCTTTTTTAAATATAGATGAAACGCCTGCGGGACACTCTCATAACGGAGGAACAAATACGAGAAATTCAAGAGGAAATCGCGGGATTCTTTCTTACCGAGGTCATTACCCCAGGTGGAGAGCACTATGCGAAGGTCATAGATATCGAGCAACTCCGTAGAGGCTAATAGATTTAGTAAAGAGATCCGACTAGCTTTATATTGTAAATATATATGCATGCATTACATGTACTGTTGACGATGTCTATATATATTCACGACGATATTTTGTGGTTTCTTGAATGATATATATGCATTGCTGAAACTCTGCCGCGGCAGAGAAACGCCCTGTTTCTCTGCCGCGGCAGAGAAACGCTGCTACAGCCTAAACCTGTGCCGCGGCAGAGAAATAGCAATTCTCTGCCGCGGCAGAGAACAGGAGGCCCGGTTCGTACCACGAACCGGGACCAAAGGCCATCCGCCGCGAGCTCCCTGGCCGCACCACGTGGCGCAACCTTTAGGCCCGGTGCAACTTTGAACCGGGACTAAAGGGGGGACCCTTTAGTCCCGCCTAATTGGTCCCGGTTTGGAAACCGGGCCTGAAGGCCCAAATGGACCGGGCCTATAGCCCCGTTTTCCACTAGTGTCAGAACAAAAATGTACCTATACTAGAAGAGGTCAGTGCACTTTTCCACTTTTTTCTGGAATCAAGACGAAAACACGCTTTAATTTTACCATCGACTTTGGTATTTTCTCCTATAGCATTGTTACTTTCTGGTATGCACATGCATGTTTTTCCATTTGTCTCTTTATAAGTATATATATTCCTGGTTTTATCTTCCTTTTTTTTTGATATCGGTTTCATCTTTCAGAATGGAGCAATGCTGTCATCTTCAGGTGGCATTTTTCTGTGAAGAAGACACGTACGTACCAGTAACAAATAATTTACACACAACGTCTTGACTAAGGCACTGTGAATTGTATTTAAACAAACCACCTGGTGCGGCGTGGCCACACCAACAAATTATGTGTTCGTCGTTAGCCATGTAGCCGGTCTCGTCCCCTTATAACAATTTTAATCAGTCACCATCGTGACGTTCTGGTTCTAGCTAGGTCGTCGCAAGGCATACGCATTGTCCAGTCATGTTCAGAAATTTCAGTATCCAACTTTGATTATTTGTTTGGGAGATCGTATATGATTTTTATGATCGGTGATACTCCCGAGAGTTTCAGCCATTTTAAGGTTTCTAGTACTCCAGTTAGGATCCAATGCTATCATCGTCAGGTGTCGCTTTTCAGTCAACAACACATGTACCAGCAACAAATAATTTCCTTGCAACATCTTGACTAAGGCACTCAAGAATGGTAAAGAAACCATCTGGAAATAATGGTGTGGCCACCAACTAAAAAATTGTTTGTCTCTAGCCACGGAGGTCATGCCCGGCCATCGATAACCTTGTCGACCATGAGGTGCATACTTAACTATGAATAATACTAGATCCTAATTTTGAATGGTGCCTCTGCAACAATAGGTTTCACTAGCTAGGTCGCCATGGTCCAATCATGTCTACAACTTTCAATAATCCCTCCATCCCAAAATACCCCCCATCCTAAAATATAAGGCACATAATTTTTTGCACGATCTATGCACAACTTTAGCCACTAATATATACCAAAATATATAAACTGAGCACGTATAAATGGTATAGTTGCATTTATAGTCAAAGTTAAGTATTATATATATTTTAGTAAAATCATAGTGAAAGTTTGTGGATATATTATAAGTTTTGTGGATATATATATTTACATAAATTATATATATATTATTTTTGTGGACATATTATAGGTAAAAATTATAGTTAAAGTTCTAAGTCATTGACCAACAAAATTTAAAAGTGCCTTACAATTTGGAACAAAGAGAATACTCGGTATAAAGCGTTGATAATATATTTGGGTGACCATGCATGTATGAAATCCATGCTCTGCGATACTCAAAAGATAATTGACATAGAATATAATTAACTTCCCTGCTCTTGATTTATGGCCTAATGTTTCGGACCATTTGATTATATGGCCAAGGATTTGAGTCGGGAGAATTTTTTTCTTAATAAACCCTTGCAACACATAGTATTACTGTATTAGAGCATCTCTAGCAAGTCTCCAAAATCATCCCTAAAGGGATTTGGGCCGAGCCGGACGTTTGATCGCCCACAGTTGCGCGTCCTTAAACCCCTTTCAGTCCTACGTGGCCCAATACGCTATCCGGAGCCCGAGGCCATCCCCGCTACAAAGGGGATATTACTGGGGTGTCGGGCGCAACTAAAAGGGATACGGGTACCCACCTGCGAGTGATATCAGCCTACACCGTTGCTTCCTGCCTTTCTTTCGCGCCACGCCTCCCCTTCCGCTCCTCCCATCCCGCCACCGCTCAAATCCCCAGCCCACCGGCGCAATATTTCGCCCGCGTTGGACTCCACCGCGATGCCTGAATCCTCGCCACCCTTTTAGCCCCGCCGGTGGTTCATCAACTCGAGCCAGAACTCGGCGAACACCCCCCTTCCACCAAGCACAGAAGGTGCTCGGCCGCTTGTTTGGTAGGCGCCGTCGGTCGTTGTTCGTTGCCTCCGTTGCTGCCATCGGTTTGAAACCATTCGTTTTGCCTCCTAGACATGGATAGCGACGAGGGAATGATCCACAAATCATGGACGACGAGGCAGCCTGCGGCGACGACATTCGGGAGCACTCGGCGATCATCGCTTGCCTTCAAAAAAAGTTTGATGATGCCGAGGAAAAGAAGAAGAGGCCACCCCGTGGAGGATCAATGCCGGAAAGAAGGAAGTCGAAGCGTCGGCAGAGGTTGGAGGGTCATACCATGTTGTACAACGACTACTTATCTGACAGTGCAACACACGCCGACAATTTTCGGCGGCTCTATAGGATGAGCAAGGACTTGTACATGTAAATCCTTCATGGCGTGAGGGGGTTCGACCCCTACTTCAGGCTGAAACACGACGCCATTGACCTGGTTGGCTTCTCAACGATTCAGAAATGCACCACCGCCATGAGAATGCTTGCATATGGAGCGCATGCCGATGCACATGACCCAGGCCGGGAGATACGCATACATCCTTTATTATTAGTATTTTTGAAGTTTTGGTTTCTTCATATGTTTGGAATGGCTGTAATAGCCCATTTATGTTTCTCTCATCATCGTACTTGCAATATCATGGGTACCAAGAAATTTGTAGACTGCATTCCTTTGGCATGAGAATGATGTAGGAACTATGTATCGAGGCGAGTCACCCGGCGCTAAGTTTGTTCCAAACAAGGCAACCAAGGATGGTAGGAGCATCATCCGAGGTTATCGTCAGCCCATGGTTGCACAAGGAATGGATGTTACCGCATTTCTAGCTTTCCCTATGTCTCGTATTCCTACATGTTCATTTGCATGATCATTCCCATCCTAATTAACATGTATACTGGTAGCTTTATGCTATACAAAAATCCAATGCCAAATGGATTAGTTGGTTCTTTGGGATAAATGTGTAATGTCTGCAAAATGGATGAATACGAAATAATGGAGTTGCTTTCCTCCGTGCTCAACTGAATATATATGGGCGTAATGTATAGAGGAAAGAGAAAGCACGACCGTATACTTCATTCATCAATAATCTAATATAAGTTATAGTCAAGTCATAGGACGATAGGCTTGCTTGTAGACTCCATAAGACTACCCACTATGAATGTACCATAGGTATAGTAACAAATACTTTACACACAACGTCTTGACTAAGGCACTGTGAATTGTAAACAAACCATCTGGCGTGACGTGCCCATGCCAACAAATTATGCGTTCGTCCCTAGCCCCGGTGCCGGCCGTCCCCATATAACAATCTTAATCAGTCATCATGGTGATGTTCTGGTTAATATTTAGATCCCATTTTTTTGAAAAGATCCCTTTACAACTACAGGTTTAACTAGCTAGGTCGTCAGGTGCGCATTGTCCACCCATCTAGCTGCCCGGGTCATCTCCTCTAGGCGACTCAGGGGCGGAACCCTAACCCCCGGCGCCGCCTTCCCCACCCCTCTCCCCTCTCCTCGCCGTCCCCTGAGGCTGCTGCCGGCGAAGCCTGGCGCAGCCGGTGATGGGGGCGGCGGGGATCTACGCGCGGTCCTGGCGCTGGGGGATGGCCCCGACACCTGGCGGCGCGGCCCTCTCCTCCCTTCCTCGCCTCGGCCTCGCTGGGCCGACGGTGATGGGGGCGGATCTCGTGCTGCTCCTCCTCCAGGTCTGGGACCACGGCACCAAGGGCGGCGGCCCTTGATGGCGGTGACGGCGTCAACCTGGTGGCGGGTGGCGGGCGTCCGGTGCTGCTGACCGTGGCACCACGGTGGTGGTCTTCTCTTTTGCCGGAGGAGATCGGCTAGTTGTGTGGCTAGCCTTGGTGGATCTCGCGATCTGTCGCCTAGCTCCCGATGGCGAGACGCAGCTGCCGGTGAAAGCCGGCCCGGACTTCGTTCTTGGCGGATGATGGCGGCGCTGTTCGTCGTTACCTTGTTGAAGGCATTGTTCTTCGCATGGGCTGCTCCAGGGGAAACCCTAGACCCGGGTCTCCCGGATCGGACGATGGCGGCGCGCAACGCCGTTCTACCTATTGGGGCATCGTTTTTGGAGCAGACAACGGATGGTGGTGGTGCTGAGGTGGAGCGGTGTGCTTTTGCTATCTCAGCGTCGTCGAGTCGCCGCGGCATGGTGCAGTGGTGTCTCGGAGACGGATGCAGTGTGATGGATGCGCGCAGGATGGTGGAGTCATCTGACGCCGTGGCAGCATCAATGACAGGCCTGGCATGGTCAATGCGATGATCTATCTTGAAGATGGAGTCGAGGAAGACGGCGGTAGCAACTTCTATGACGTGTGTTTTGGCATGCGCTGACAGTCTGCTTAACTAGATGTGCTTCTCATCTGCTATTGGGCGGCCTGTGAAAGCATTTGGTTTTTTTGGATGATGTGAGTCGGTGAATTGTCACCCCCTTCATCCCTCTGTAGGTTTAGAGAGGTGGTTTCGAGTTTGATCTTTTGTATTGCTCTTGTAAGGTGTTGTGGATAATCTAATAAAAAAATTGTGTGCATCCCTTAGATGCAGAAGCTGGGGTGATATTTCCTCCATTTCGAAAAAAGGTGCGGATTGTCCAATGATGTCTAGAAATTTCGGTATCCAATCTTGATTAATTGTTTGGGAGATCGTATATGAATTTTGTGCTCCATGATACTCCCGATATACTAGTTGACCTAGAATTTAACTTTCCTGGTGGCGATTATGACTTAATGCTTGGTGATGTGATGAAGGATTATTGAAGCAGAAAGAATTTTTAGAGATCCTTCTAAAATTCAGTACATTACAAAATTAGGACCCAATGCTGTATATATCATCGCGAGGTGTCACTTCTCAGTGAACAACACTTGTACCAGCAAAAAATAATTTCCTCACAACGTCTTGACTAGACTCATGGAATGACACCAACTAATTCCTTAAAAGAATTAAGGCTGTTGAGATCGCTGGCTTCTCAGCGCCCCGCCGATGCGCTGCTAATGTTTACATCGCCGTGTGGGTCTGCAGTAATACGTGCCTCCCGCTGCTTTCTTTGACGGTGCTGCACTGCTGCTCGACGCGTACGCAGGGTGGGCCATCGCAGTGTGGCACTGGCATCTGCTCCCCAAACCTAGCCCCGCACTCCATTTGTCTCTTCGCTCTCCCTAGGGTTTCTGGCTGCCGACCCGAGGTCACTGCCCAGTCGTCGGATCCGTAGGGCGGCCGCCTGCACCGGCACAGAGGCAGTACATGGCGAGGGTGGCGGCGGTGCGTAGTCAGTGGTGGGGGGCTGGGGACGGTGGGTGCAGTGACCGGAAAGGGCGGCGCCGTCGAGGTCATCATCCCGTCCCTCTGATCTCGAGGGAGATCGTCCTCTGAAAAAGGTTGGAAGAGACTGGTTCGTCCGCCCGCCGTTCCACCTAGAAAAACCGCTCCCGTAATCGATCCTATCTCTCCATTTACAGGGGAGGCAACGTCTCGCTCTCCTTCTCCGGCGAGCAGGGTAGCTTGTGTCGTCGCGCCTGCAAGGCGAAGGTCGATGGGACGAGTACACACGGATGGAGGAGCGGGCTCCGGGGCCAGGCTACTACCACTCAACATCTGCGATTGGACCAGGCCAAGTCGTCATGGGCGCCTGCACGGCCGGAGGTCCATGGGGCCGCAGTGCTCCCGAAAAAAAAACTGTTCCTAGCCCACCAATCGCCCCTGTCCTCGCTCACGAACGGAACCCAGATCCTCTCCTCCATGTCCAGGCTCCGGCGAGGGACATAGGACGCCCGGTCCCGTCCTGCCCTTCTCGCTGCCTCCGGCCTCCCCTCCCTAGATCCCCGAACTGCGCCGGAGTGCGGGGCCGGTTGCGCCGCAGATCTAGGTCCTGAGTGGTCACTTTTCCCCGTTTGGTGCTAGCCATGGCAGCCAGGCTAGATGCTTAGGGAGAAGGCTAAGCTCTCAGATTAGTTGTGTAGCATAAGGTAGCTCTTTTCTTTTCATTCTTCTGATTATTCATATTGGTATTCTTTGCTTTAGAGTTTTTTGTTTAGTAGGATTCAATAAATTTTCTACTGTATGATGGCTGCACTTTCTAGAGATTTGGCAATCGAAAACCAAAACCAATACTGCAGGAAACCATAGATAAAAATAATTTCCTGATTTAGACATTTCCAGCTCAATATGAAATACTAAGGTGCTTTAAACTCATGAAAAACTTATTTCTCACATATTTGTTGATGATGACATGGGTTAATTGTGAATCTGGACATCATTAACAAGAGGACATACCAAGCAGTACTAATTTGTAATTCACAGCAGGGCCATATAATAATATGCTGTAACATGAATCATGAATCAATAAAACTCCAACAAGATTGATTTATTCAAGAGCCATGTGTGCAACTCTAACAAGATTGATTTATTCAAAAGCCATGTGTGCAACTCTAACAAGATTGATATTTTATGTTTCTTAGTCTTTCCTAGCAGCTGCTCGCTCGTGCCGCCTCGGGGATACCTGTAAGAAGTAGCGAGTGGTGCTGGTCCGATCGCTGGTGCTTGCATTGCTTTTTTCATGCTCATGTGGCATTATCGGGGGAAGGTAACGGAAACACTCCAAAGTATACATATTCAGGCTAAGAATGGCTCACGCACATATTCTTAGCTTTTTATGGTATGAAATTTTATTCTTCTGGCTTGATGTATATGCTACAGTTTTTTTAAAGTTTGGTTGATCCTATTCCTGCAACATGGGTTGCATGCTTTGCTTCTTATGATTGGTGAAGACATAAAATGTCTCAGTGGGGCATAGACCAATGAAAAGTGTGTAGTATGTTTATGTGACATAAAGTCATGAGTGTTTGAGAGGTCCACAATGTAGGGATTCGTAGCATAGAAAATAAAAAATTTCCTACCGCGAGAACGCAATCCAAGCCAAGATGCAATCTAGAAGACGGTAGCAACAAGGGGATGAACGAGACTAACCCTTGAAGATTTCCAAAGCCTACGAGAGGAGGCTCTCGTTGTTGCAGTAGACGATCACTTGCCGCTTTCAAAAGCGCGTAGAAGATCGTGACGGTGCCACAATCGGGCAGCACCTTCGTACTCGGTCACACGTTCGGTGTTGATGAAGACGATGTCCTTCTCCCCGTTCCAGCGGGCAGCGGAAGTAGTAGATCCTCCTTGAATCCCGGCAGCACGACGGCGTGGTGGTGGTGTTGATGGAGATCTCCGGCGGAGCTTCACTAAGCGTTTGCGGGAGAGGTGGAGGAGGAGGGGCGGCTAGGGTTTGGGAGAGGTGGTGGCCGGCCACTATGGGGTGCGGCCAAGGCTATGGCTTGAGGTGGCCGCCCCCTCCCCTTGTCCCTCATTATATAGGTGGAACCCCCAAGAGTTGGTCTACAAGTCTTCGAATAAGACCCCAAACCAAAACCTTCCATATGACATGAAACCTACCCATCGTGGGATTCCCACTTGAGGTGGGATTCCCACCTTTCCTTGGGAGGGGGTGGCCGGCTGATACGTCTCCGACGTATCGATAATTTCTTATGTTCCATGCCACATTATTGATGTTATCTACATGTTTTATGCACACTTTATGTCATATTCGTGCATTTTCTGGAACTAACCTATTAACAAGATGCCGAAGTGCCGGTTGCTGTTTTCTGCTGTTTTTGGTTTCAGAAATCCTAGTAACGAAATATTCTCGGAATTGGACGAAATCAACGCCCAGGGTCCTATTTTGCCACGAAGCTTCCAGAAGTCCGAAGGAGAGACGAAGAGGGGCCACGAGGGGCCACACCCTAGGGCGGCGCGGCCCCCCCTTGGCCGCGCGGCCCTGTGGTGTGGGGCCCTCGTGCCGCCTCTTGACCTGCCCTTCCGCCTACAAATAGCCTCCGTGACGAAACCCCCAGTACCGAGAGCCACGATACGGAAAACCTTCCGGAGACGCCGCCGCCGCCGATCCCATCTCGGGGGATCCGGGAGATCGCCTCCGGCACCCTGCCGGAGAGGGGATTCATCTCCCGGAGGACTCTACGCCGCCATGGTCGCCTCCGGTGTGATGTGTGAGTAGTCTACCCCTGGACTATGGGTCCATAGCAGTAGCTAGATGGTTGTCTTCTCCCCATTGTGCTATCATTGTCGGATCTTGTGAGCTGCCTAACATGATCAAGATCATCTATCCGTAATTCTATATGTTGCGTTTGTTGGGATCCGATGAATAGAGAATACTTGTTATGTTGATTATCAAAGTTATATCTATGTGTTGTTTATGATCTTGCATGCTCTCCGTTACTAGTAGATGCTCTGGCCAAGTAGATGCTTGTAACTCCAAGAGGGAGTATTTATGCTCGGATAGTGGGTTCATGCCCGCATTGACACCGGGACGATGTGACGAAAGTTCTATGGTTGTGTTGTGCTGTTGCCACTAGGGATAAAACATTGATGCTATGTCTAAGGACGTAGTTGTTGATTACATTACGCACCATACTTAATGCAATTGTCTGTTGCTTTGCAACTTAATACTGGAGGGGGTTCGGATGATAACCTGAAGGTGGACTTTTTAGGCATAGATGCAGTTGGATGGGGGTCTATGTACTTTGTCGTAATGCCCAATTAAATCTCACTATACTCATCATGATATGTATGTGCATGGTCATGCCCTCTTTATTTGTCAATTGCCCAACCGTAATTTGTTCACCCAACATGCTTGTTTATCTTATGGGAGAGACACCTCTAGTGAACTGTGGACCCCGATCCAATTCTCTTTACTGAAATACAATCTATCGCAATATTGTTCTACTGTTTTCTGCAAACAATCATCTTCCACACAATACGGTTAATCCTTTGTTACAGCAAGCCGGTGAGATTGACAACCTCTCTGTTTCGTTGGGGCAAAGTACTTTGGTTGTGTTGTGCAGGTTCCACGTTGGCGCCGGAATCCCTGGTGTTGCGCCGTACTACATCCCGCCGCCATCAACCTTCAACGTGCTTCTTGGCTCCTCCTGGTTCGATAAACCTTGGTTTCTTTCTGAGGGAAAACTTGCTGCTGTGCGCATCATACCTTCCTCTTGGGGTTCCCAACGAACGTGTGAGTTACACGCCATCAAGCTCTTTTTCTGGCGCCGTTGCCAGGGAGAGATCAAGACACGCTGCAAGGGGAGTCTCCACTTCTCAATCTCTTTACTTTGTTTTTGTCTTGCTTAGTTTTATTTACTACTTTGTTTGCTGCACTAAATCAAAATACAAAAAAAATTAGTTGCTAGTTTTACTTTATTTGTTATCTTGTTTGCTATATCAAAAACACAAAAAAATTAGTTTACTTGCATTTACTTTATCTAGTTTGCTTTATTGTCCTGCACTCTATATTAAAAATACAAAAAAATTAGTTACTTCTGTTACCATGTCTAGCTCTGAACCTGTTACTTCTTCGCCTGAAGAATTAGTCCTCACTTTTAAACAAGGGGATGAGGAGAGTTTTAAGGATGCTTGGTCTAGAATTTTTACTTCTTATCGTAAAACTGAACCTCAAATGACTCTAAGTTTGCTCCTTAGTAATTTTTATTTTGGTCTTATGGTTCGCTATAGATATGCTTTGGACACTTTAGTGGGAGGAGATTTCCTTCATTGCAATGGGGATCAAGCTTTTAATGCCATAAAGAAGTTGGTTGCGTCACATGATTCAGCTAATAACTTTGATTCAGCCCTCACTAGCATTTATAATAGATTAAACAATCTCGAGATAAGTACATCTCGCTTGGATGATAACTATTGCCATGTTCGTAATCGTCTTGACCAAGTTTTAGTGAACTCTAAACTTTCATTGTGGGATCCTACTTGTTAAAATTGTTATCGGTGATCGAACTCTTCATGCCTACTGTGATATTATGTCTGAATTTTGCCTTATGCCTGAGAGCATTTATAAATCTTTGAAACTTTGGGGAGTCGAGGAAGGAGGAGAAGAAATAACTTTCATTGATAACTCTGTTATAATTCCTAAGGGAATAGCTGCAGGTGTGCATACAACCATTCTTGGAAGAACAGTATCCATTGATTATCTTGTTATTGAATGTGTAGGGACAGGAAAACTCACACTCGGAAGATCCCTACTGAAACTATTGGGAGCAGTCATTGATGTGGGAGAAGGCACTCTGAAATTCACCTCTATACCGGGGGGAAATCATATATTTCCTAAACCAAAGGGAAAGAAAAACAATAAGAAGGGTAAGGGTAAAACCCAAGGTAAGGTTGACACACCATCTCTCGATAATACTTGATACACACTTTCTGCGCCTAGCTGAAAGGCGTTAAAGAAAAGCGCGTATGGGAGACAACCCATGTTTTTACCTACAGTACTTTGTTTTTATTTTGTGTCTTGGAAGTTGTTACTACTGTAGCAACCTCTCCTTATCTTAGTTTTGTGTTTTGTTGTGCCAAGTTAAGCCGTTGATAGAAAAGTTCATACTAGATTTGGATTACTGCGCAGAAACAGATTTCTTTGCTGTCACGAATCTGGGCAAAATACCCCTGTAGGTAACTCAGAAAATTATGCCAATTTATGTGAGTGATCCTCAGATATGTACGCAACTTTCATTCAATTTGGGCATTTTCATTTGAGCAAGTCTGGTGCCATTTAAAAATTCGTCAATATGAACTGTTCTGTTTTGACAGATTCTGCCTTTTATTTCGCATTGCCTCTTTTGCTATGTTGGATGAATTTCTTTGATCCATTAATGTCCATTAGCATTATGCAATGTCCAGAAGTGTTAAGAATG
Organism: Lolium rigidum; assembly: GCF_022539505.1. Taxonomy (NCBI): domain Eukaryota; kingdom Viridiplantae; phylum Streptophyta; class Magnoliopsida; order Poales; family Poaceae; genus Lolium; species Lolium rigidum. Next base: position 11,207,121 of record NC_061508.1, on the reverse strand, counting down.
ATTGTGTCACCTCTGAATATGTTAATTTTTATTGTGCACTAACCCTCTAATGAGTTGTTTCGAGTTTGGTGTGGAGGAAGTTTTCAAGTATCAAGAGAGGAGTATGATGCAACATGATCAAGGAGAGTGAAAGCTCTAAGCTTGGGTATGCCCCGGTGGTTCACCCCTGCATATTCTAAGAAGACTCAAGCGTCTAAGCTTGGGGATGCCCAAGGCATCCCCTTCTTCATCGACAACATTATCAGGTTCCTCCCCTGAAACTATATTTTTATTCCATCACATCTTATGTGCTTTGCTTGGAGCGTCGGTTTGTTTTTGTTTTTTGTTTTGTTTGAATAAAATGGATCCTAGCATTCACTTTATGGGAGAGAGACACGCTCCGCTGTAGCATATGGACAAGTATGTCCTTAGTTTCTACTCATAGTATTCATGGCGAAGTTTCTCCTTCGTTAAATTGTTATATGGTTGGAATTGGAAAATGATACATGTAGTAATTGCTATAAATGTCTTGGGTAATGTGATACTTGGCAATTGTTGTGCTCATGATTAAGCTCTTGCATCATATGCTTTGCACCCATTAATGAAGAAATACATAGAGCATGCTAAAATCTGGTTTGCATATTTGGTTTCTCTAAGGTCTAGATAATTTCTAGTATTGAGTTTGAACAACAAGGAAGACGGTGTAGAGTCTTATAATGTTTTCAATATGTCTTTTATGTGAGTTTTGCTGCACCGGTTCATCCTTGTGTTTGTTTCAAATAAGCCTTGCTAGCCTAAAACCTTGTATCGAGAGGGAATACTTCTCATGCATCCAAAATACTTGAGCCAACCACTATGCCATTTGTGTCCACCATACCTACCTACTACATGGTATTTTCCGCCATTCCAAAGTAAATTGCTTGAGTGCTACCTTTAAAATTCCATCATCACCTTTACAATATATAGCTCATGGGACAAATAGCTTAAAAACTATTGTGGTATTGAATATGTAATTATGCACTTTATCTTTTATTAAGTTGCTTGTTGTGCGATAACCATGTTCACTGGGGATGCCATCAACTATTCATTGTTGAATTTCATGTGAGTTGCTATGCATGTTCGTCTTGTCTGAAGTAAGAGAGATCTACCACCTTATGGTTAAGCATGCATATTGTTAGAGAAGAGCATTGGGCCGCTAACTAAAGCCATGATCCATGGTGGAAGTTTCAGTTTTGGACATATATCCTCAATCTCAAATGAGAAAATTATTAATTGTTGTTATATGCTTATGCATAAAAGAGGAGTCCATTATCTCGTTGTCTATGTTGTCCCGGTATGGATGTCTAAGTTGAAGAATAATCAATAGCGAGAAATCCAATGCGAGCTTTCTCCTTAGACCTTTGTACAGGCGGCATAGAGGTACCCCTTTGTGACACTTGGTTAAAACATGTGCATTGTGATGATCCGGTAGTCCAAGCTAATTAGGACAAGGTGCGGACACTATTAGTATACTATGCATGAGGCTTGCAACTTGTAAGATATAATTTACATGATACATATGCTTTATTACTACCGTTGACAAAATTGTTTCATGTTTTCAAAATCAAAGCTCTAGCACAAATATAGCAATCGATGCTTTTCCTCTATGGAGGACCATTCTTTTACTTTCAATGTTGAGTCAGTTCACCTATTTCTCTCCACCTCAAGAAGCAAACACTTGTGTGAACTGTGCATTGATTCCTACATACTTGCTTATTGCACTTGTTATATTACTCTATGTTGACAATATCCATGAGATATACATGTTATAAGTTGAAAGCAACCGCTGAAACTTAATCTTCTTTTGTGTTGCTTCAATGCCTTTACTTTGAATTATTGCTTTATGAGTTAACTCTTATGCAAGACTTATTGATGCTTGTCTTGAAGTGCTATTCATGAAAAGTCTTTGCTATATGATTCACTTGTTTACTCATGTCATATACATTGTTTTGATCGCTGCATTCACTACATATGCTTTACAAATAGTATGATCAAGATTATGATGGCATGTCACTCCGGAAATTATCCGTGTTATCGTTTTACCCGCTCGGGACGAGCGAGAACTAAGCTTGGGGATGCTGATACGTCTCCGACGTATCGATAATTTCTTATGTTCCATGCCACATTATTGATGTTATCTACATGTTTTATGCACACTTTATGTCATATTCGTGCATTTTACGGAACTAACCTATTAACAAGATGCCGAAGTGCCAGTTGCTGTTTTCTGCTGTTTTTGGTTTCAGAAATCCTAGTAACGAAATATTCTCGGAATTGGACGAAATCAACGCCCAGGGTCCTATTTTGCCACGAAGCTTCCAGAAGTCCGAAGGAGAGACGAAGAGGGGCCACGAGGGGGCCACACCCTAGGGCGGCGCCCCCCCCTTGGCCGCGCGGCCCTGTGGTGTGGGGCCCTCGTGCCGCCTCTTGACCTGCCCTTCCGCCTACAAATAGCCTCCGTGACGAAACCCCCGGTACCGAGAGCCACGATACGGAAAACCTTCCGGAGACGCCGCCGCCGCCGATCCCATCTCGGGGGATCCGGGAGATCGCCTCCGGCACCCTGCCGGAGAGGGGATTCATCTCCCGGAGGACTCTACGCCGCCATGGTCGCCTCCGGTGTGATGTGTGAGTAGTCTACCCCTGGACTATGGGTCCATAGCAGTAGCTAGATGGTTGTCTTCTCCCCATTGTGCTATCATTGTCGGATCTTGTGAGCTGCCTAACATGATCAAGATCATCTATCCGTAATTCTATATGTTGCGTTTGTTGGGATCCGATGAATAGAGAATACTTGTTATGTTGATTATCAAAGTTATATCTATGTGTTGTTTATGATCTTGCATGCTCTCCGTTACTAGTAGATGCTCCGGCCAAGTAGATGCTTGTAACTCCAAGAGGGAGTATTTATGCTCGATAGTGGGTTCATGCCTGCATTGACACACGGGACGATGGACAGAAAGTTCTAAGGTTGTGTTGTCTCTGTTGCCACTAGGGATAAAACATTGATGCTATGTCTAAGGACGTAGTTGTTGATTACATTACGCACCATACTTAATGCAATTGTCCGTTGCTTTGCAACTTAATACTTGGAGGGGTTCGGATGATAACCTGAAGGTGGACTTTTTAGGCATAGATGCAGTTGGATGGCGGTCTATGTACTTTGTCGTAATGCCCAATTAAATCTCACTATACTCATCATGAGATGTATGTGCATGGTCATGCCCTCTTTATTTGTCAATTGCCCAACTGTAATTTGTTCACCCAACATGCTGTTTATCTTATGGGAGAGACACCTCTAGTGAACTGTGGACCCCGGTCCAATTCTCTTTACTGAAATACAATCTACTGCAATATTTGAAGGAGATATGCCCTAGAGGCAATAATAAAGTGGTTATTATTTATATCTCTATGTTTATGATAAATGTTTATATGTCATGCTATAATTGTATTAACCGAAACATTAGTACATGTGTGATATGTAGACAATAAGAAGTCCCTAGTATGCCTCTTAAACTAGCTTGTTGATTAATGGATGATTAGTTTCATAATCATGAACATTGGATGTTATTAATAACAAGGTTATGTCATTATATGAATGATGTAATGGACACACCCAATTAAGCGTAGCATAAGATCTCATCATTAAGTTATTTGCTATAAGCTTTCAATACATAGTTACCTAGTCCTTATGACCATGAGATCATGTAAATCACTTATACCGGAAAGGTACTTTGATTACACCAAACACCACTGCGTAAATGGGTGGCTATAAAGGTGGGATTAAGTATCCGGAAAGTATGAGTTGAGGCATATGGATCAACAGTGGGATTTGTCCATCCCGATGACGGATAGATATACTCTGGGCCCTCTCGGTGGAATGTCGTCTAATGTCTTGCAAGCATATGAATGAGTTCATAAGAGACCACATACCACGGTATGAGTAAAGAGTACTTGTCAGGAAACGAGGTTGAACAAGGTATGGAGTGATACCGAAGATCAAACCTCGGACAAGTAAAATATCGCGTGACAAAAAGGAATTGGTATCGTATGTGAATGGTTCATTCGATCACTAAAGTCATCGTTGAATATGTGGGAGCCATTATGGATCTCCAGATCCCGCTATTGGTTATTGGTCGGAGTGAGTACTCAACCATGTCCGCATAGTTCACGAACCGTAGGGTGACACACTTAAAGTTGGATGTTGAAATGGTAGTTCTTGAATATGGAATGGAGTTGGAATATTTGTTCGAAGTCCCGGATGTGATCCCGGACATCACGAGGAGTTCCGGAATGGTCCGGAGAATAAGATTCATATATAGGATGTCATTTTATGTGAATTAAAATGTCGCGGAAGGTTCTATGGAAGGTTCTAGAAGGTTCTAGAAAAGTCCGGAAGAAACCACCAAGGAAGGTGGAGTCCACATGGGACTCCACCTCCATGGCCGGCCAACCCTAGTGGGGGAGGAGTCCCAAGTGGACTCCCCTTAGGGGGCCGGCCACCCCCACATGGGAGGTGGAATTCCCACCTTGGTGGGAGTCCTAGCTTGGCTAGGTTTTCCCCCTCCTATGGAAGGTTTTTGGTTCGGGTCTTATTCGAAGACTTGGACACCACCTCTTGGGGTTCCACCTATATAATGAGGGGCCAAGGGGAGGGGGCCGGCCACCCCAAGACCACAGCCTGGCCGCCCCCTTGAGTGGCCGGCCACCCCCTCCCAAACCCTAGCCGCCCCCTCTCCTCCATAGCTCCCGCGTGCTTTAGCGAAGCTCCGCCGGAGTTCTCCACCGCCACCGACACCACGCCGTCGCGCTGTCGGATTCAAGAGGAGCTACTACTTCCGCTGCCCGCTGGAACGGGAGGTGGACGTCGTCTTCATCAACAACCGAACGTGTGACCGAGTACGGAGGTGCTGCCCGTTCGTGGCGCCGGAACCGATCGTGATCAAGATCTTCTACGCGCTTTTGCAAGCGGCAAGTGAACGTCTACCGCAGCAACAAGAGCCTCATCTTGTAGGCTTTGGAATCTCTTCAAGGGTGAGACTCGATACCCCCTCGTTGCTACCGTCTTCTAGATTGCATCTTGGCTTGGATTGCGTGTTCGCGGTAGGAAAATTTTTGTTTTCTATGCAACGTTATCCTACAGGTGGTATCGAGCCGTGTCTATGCATAGATGGTTGCACGAGTAGAACACAATGGTTTGTGGGCGTTGATGCTCTTGTTATCTTTAGTTGAGTACTTTGCATCTTTATGGCATAGTGGGATGAAGCGGCTCGGACTAACTTTACATGACCGCGTTCATGAGACTTGTTCCTCGTTCGACATGCAACTTGTATTGCATAAGAGGCTTTGCGGGTGTCTGTCTCTCCTACTATAGTAAAGATTCAATTTACTCTTCTATTGACAACATTAGTATCAACGTTGTGGTTCATGTTCGTAGGTAGATTAGATCTATATCGAAAACCCTAAACCACGTAAAATATGCAAACCAAATTAGAAAGCGTCTAACTTGTTTTTGCAGGGTTTGGTGATGTGATATGGCCATAATATGATGATGAATATGTATGAGATGATCATTATTGTATTGTGGCAACCGGCAGGAGCCTTATGGTTGTCTTTAAATTTCATGTTGAGTAGTATTTCAAAGTAGTTGTAATAGTTGCTACATGGAGGACAATCATGAAGACGGCGCCATTGACCTTGACGCTACGCCGACGATGATGGAGATCATGCCCGAAGATGATGGAGATCATGTCCGTGCTTTGGAGATGAAGATCAAAGGCGCAAAGACAAAAGGGCCATATCATATCACATATGAACTGCATGTGATGTTAATCCTTTTATGCATCTTATTTTGCTTAGATCGCGACGGTAGCATTATAAGATGATCCCTCACTAAAATCTCAAGATAATAAAGTGTTCATCCTTAGTAGCACCGTTATCAAGTCTTGTCGTTTCGAAGCATCTCGTGATGATCGGGTGTGATAGATTCAATAAGTACATACAACGGGTGCAAGACAGTTTTGCACATGCGGATACTAAGGTGGCCTTGACGAGCCTAGCATGTACAGACATGGTCTCGGAACACGTGATACCGAAAGGTAGAGCATGAATCATATGGTTGATATGATGAACACTTTGAGTGTTCGCCATTGAAATCACACCTTGTCTCGTGATGATCGGACTATGGTGTGGTGGATTTGGTTCGTGTGATCACTAAGACAATGCGAGGGATATTGTTTTGAGTGGGAGTTCACCTAGATTTTTAATTATGTAGAATTAAAATTTGAACTCAATTTGTCATAAACTTAGTCTAAACTATTGCAAATATATGTTGTAGAGATGGCGTCCCCAATCAATTTTAACTAGTTCCTAGAGAAAGAAAAGCTTAAGAGCAACGGTAGCAACTTCACCGACTGGTTCCGTCATGTGAGGATCTTCCGTCCGGCGGAAATCTGCAATATGTGCTTGATGCACCGCTAGGTGACCCTCCTGTAGAACTGAAACCGATGAAGTAAAAGCTGTTTACGCGACTCGGAAAACTCGGTACTGTCATGTTCAGTGTGCCATCTTATGCAGTCTGGAATCCGATCTTCAAAAACGTTTTGAGCACCACGATCCTCATGAGTTGATGAAAGAGTTGAAGACTATTTTCGAGACTCATGCGGCCGTGGAATGCTATGAAGCATCGAAACAATTTTTCAGCTGCATGATGGAAGAAGGTAGCTCCGTTAGTGAGCACATGCTCGCCATGACCGGGCATGCGAAGAAACTCAGTGACTTGGGAATAGTGATTCCTAACAGACTGGGGATTAATCGTGTCCTTCAATCACTACCACCAAGTTACAAGAACTTTGTGATGAACTACAATATGCAGAACATGAACAAGGAGTTACCTGAACTCTTTAGCATGCTAAAAGCTGCAGAGATTGAGATCAAGAAAGAGCACCAAGTGTTGATGGTCAACAAGACCACCAGTTTCAAGAAACAGGACAAGTCTAAGGGAAAATTCAAGAAGGGTGGCAAGAAAGCTGCCACGCCTCCTATGAAACCTAAGAACGGCCCTAAGCCTGATGCTGAGTGCTATTACTGCAAGGAGAAAGGACACTGGAAGCGTAATTGCTCCAAGTATCTGGCTGATCTAAAGAGCGGCCTTGTCAAGAAGAAGAAAGAAGGTATATTTGATATACATGTTATAGATGTTCATTTCACTGGTTCTCGTTCTAGTACCTGGGTATTTGATACTGGTTCGGTTGCTCATATTTGTAACTCGAAACAAGAACTAAAGAATAAACGACAACTGCTGAAGGATGAAGTGACGATGCGCGTTGGAAACGGATCCAAGGTCAATGTGATCGCAGTCGGCACACTTCCTCTACATCTACCTTCGGGATTAGTTTTAAGCCTAAATAATTGTTATTATGTACCTGCGTTGAGCATGAACATTATATCTGGATCTTGTTTAATGCAAGACGGTTATTCATTCAAGTCTGAGAATAATGGTTGTTCTATCTTTATGAATAATATCTTTTATGGTCGAGCACCACAAAAGAATGGCTTATTTCTGTTAGATCTCGATAGTAGTGATACGCATATACATAACATTGATGCTAAGCGAATTAAATTGAATGATAATTCTACTTATATGTGGCACTGTCGTCTTGGTCATATTGGAGTGAAACGCATGAAGAAACTCCATACTGATGGATTACTTGAATCACTTGACTTTGAGTCACTTGATAGATGCGAAGCATGTCTAATGGGAAAAATGACTAAGACTCCATTTTCTGGAATGATGGAGCGAGCTACTGACTTATTGGAAATCATACATACCGATGTGTGCGGACCAATGAGTGTAGCATCGCGCGGTGGTTATCGTTATGTTCTAACCTTCACAGATGATCTGAGTAGATATGGGTATATCTATTTCATGAAACATAAATCCGAAACTTTCGAGAAGTTCAAGGAATTTCAAAGTGAAGTAGAAAATCAACGTAACAAGAAGATCAAATTTCTACGATCTGATCGTGGAGGTGAATATCTGAGTTATGAGTTTGGCATGCATTTAAAGAAATGCGGAATACTTTCACAATTGACACCGCCGGGAACACCACAACGAAACGGGTGTATCCGAACATCGTAATCGAACTCTCTTAGATATGGTTCGTTCTATGATGTCTCTTACTGATTTGCCTTTATCATTTTGGAGTTATGCATTAGAGACAGCCGCATTCACTTTAAATAGAGCACCATCAAAATCCGTAGAAACGACACCGTATGAATTATGGTTTAATAAGAAACCTAGGGTTAGAACTGCTATGGAGAAGAAAGGACTCCAAAAGAGTCCCGGATGGAGTATTGTTCAGCTCAAAAATGAGATTCATACGTTCTATTCCGGAAGCACAAATCACCAGCAGGCAAAGGATATATATGCAAGGTTGGCTAAGCTAATAGATGAGATAAAAGCTGTGGATTATGTGCCAGACACTGATTCTATACATGATGTTGAAGATGATGTCAAGGCACAGTTGCTCAACACCCATAGTGAGAAGCTCGCAATTGCATATGGGCTCATTCGCACAGCCCCTGGTACAACAATTCAGATAAAGAAGAACCTGCGAGTCTGTAATGACTGTCACAATGCAACCAAGTTAATATCTCTAGTGACAGGACGGGAAATTATCATGAGAGATATTCAACGATTTCACCATTTTAAGGACGGTAAATGTTCCTGTGGAGACTGGAGACTACTGGTAGTGAATGTTTGAAGGAAGGCCAAATACGTATTTTGAGATGATAGAACTTCATGCAGCTAATGCAAGTAGGACTGTAAGATCACAGTATCAGAATATCAGGTGAACATAACTAATTGGCACGTATATTAAGGTACTTGCTGAGTTTTATCTGTGGCTCACATCGTGTGACAGTAGCATTCTTTAGAAATGTGTTTCTGTTTCTTCATGTTCAGACTTTTAGAGCTGCCAATTAAATCTGAATGGGCTTGTACCAGGTCTAGCAGATACCTTCTTTATTATAACTACATGGCTCAGATTGTGAAGCACCATGGAGCTTTAATGATCATCTCACAGAACATACTGTAGATTTCAGCCCGTTTACATTGGTACTGTACACGTTTCAAGACCTTCATAAAATAGTGCACATGGAAGCTGCTGACCATAGCAAACACTGCTATTATATTCTCATATGGGATTAGATGATGAGGTTTATCTGTTGATAACTAAATAAATTACCTGTGTTTTACAATTTTGTGTACTTCAGAATCGTGAGATGAGTATGTAACCAAATCTGGTATTCTGTGATGAAATCAAGTATGTAACAAAATCTGGTCTCTTGTAATGAAAGTCAACAACTGTAACAACATTCTGTGTTTTTTTTTGTTTGAAAAATTATTTTATGCACCATTTTGTTCCAGAACTATTCCCAATTCAATTAAAAGTGGATCCACATTGGATGCTTACGATTGAGTATACATTGAACTCTAATTCTTCTATTCGAATGTTACGCATAATTTCAAGCGAAGGATTGCTTCTCACTCTGAATGTAGTATACATGCACTGTTTAAAATTACATTGCAGATCTGATCAGTGGGCATGGCAGTCTTTGTTTCAGTTATTAGAACTTTGTATTGATGGTGTTGACTTCTGCCTGCCAATTGTAGCGATGAACTCGACTGCCACTTTAAGTGCATTAATAGATGCGAGGTTCATCAGGCTTGTTGATGACCACGTTGGTTCCCCTCCAGCCAGATCAGACACTCCCCGGAAAACAATCACAGGTACGCCAGGAGATGTTGCTTCCGATGATGACTTTGTGCGGAAAGCAGTGCTTGTGCTAATTGGCACGGTTCTGGCGTCATCTGGCCCAAAAACAGTCGATAGAGATCACTACTGTTTAGTGGAGGATGTTCCTAGAATATTTAAAATTAACTGGAATCACTTCACATTGCGTTACCTCCTTGATAATTTGTCTGCTTACACAAGATCAGCAGCAAAAGGTAGGGGATGACCAGTTGGAAATCTTTGTCTCACTCAGGTATGCAAACATGATTAGCACTATATTTGATGTATGTGACAATTTGAAACTTATTTCATTTAAAATGTGTTGTTTGTAGCTACTATACTGGGAAAAGGTGGTAGTCGTGGATGATCCTACGTATATTCCACAGAAGTCTATTCGGCCACTAATGAAAAACTGGACTGAAGCGGAAGCGGAAAGGAGGTCGCAGTACGACTATGCAAATGGTCGTGGGAGAGGCAAAGTGAAGGTTTTGTTTTTTCTCACTACTTCTAGCTACAATATATCATAGTCGACGTTGTGTTGTTATATTAATTTATGCCATTTGTTTTCTAATTTGACATGCAGATTATTAATGATCTTACACCTCAAGCCAATGCCAGTGCGCAAACAAAGCAAAACACATCGCAGAATGGTGAACAGTCACGGTCGACACGTTCAAGACAGAGGCGTAGTAACAAGGACATACTATTGGAAAGTTTGAAGAAGGAACTGACGGATCACATTGACACACAATTAGCACTTGTACCAAAGAGATGTGCAGAGGTGAGGAGCCATACATTTTACGAACACGAAAGTATTACATTATTAGTAATGAATAATTATGGTACTACTTGTTTTGCAGGAATTTCTAAAAATGCTAAATAAGAATGGTGTCATGTACAAACCGGTTGAAGGATCAGAGTCAGATAAAGCAGGATATGAGGAAGAAGACACTTCTATTCACATCGATGATTCGTCTAAGAAAGAATTCATGTACAAGAATAGTTCTGACGAGTTAGATGTTTTAATTAGCAATGTAACAAAGAATTCTGGTAAGTTTGTCACACCTCCTAAGCATAATGGGGTACCGGAGGCCGGAGATAATGTGTACGTCACACCAGGAAACCTTGGTAATTAACACGGAGGGTACACAAGATAATCCTTTTATCTTAAATGATACCACAAAACCGGCATCATCCTCGGATATACCGGATGACATTTTCGCAAGATCTACCACCAAGGTGAATGCTGTACATAAGGATGACCTACATGACGGTGAAGATGAAGTTATGAGTACTGATCATAGTGTTGAAACAATGGGACGAGAGGCTAGTAGGAAGAAGGGCAATACAACAAAGTGTGCAAATAGTAATGGTAGAAGGAGAAACGCAGCGGCGGTACAAGTTGGACGGAAAAGGAAACGGACGACGAATCAAAAATATGGATCACCATATGTGGTCGCGAAACCTAGAGCAAAACGTCAAAGCCGTGTAAAGAAAGGTAACACCATTTATTCGTTATTTCTTTGTTGGCAAATAAATGATGCTGCAACCTGTAACACATATGTTATTACTATTTTGTGCATCAGGGTTGTTTGCAGAACATGAAGATGGGGTATCTTTGGCAGTACCAACACAGCAGGAAATAGAAGCTGCCGCTTTATATGTTAAAACAATATCCAAGATACCAAAACAAGCATCTAAAGGAGTGTACAAGAATGAATTTGGCGCCAGCTTGTCTTCAGAAAAGCTTAACGTTGTTCTTGCGCACGAATGGCTATCTGATGATGTAAGTCTTCAAAACCAAAAGTTTGCGTTATACTCGTAATTAAACTATTTGAATTTGAAATTATTGTTGTTGTTTTCAAATTATTGATGCTGCTATTGGGTATTTGTCTCTCCGTGTTGGGTCTGACAAAATGTTATGTCCAGCGTGGAGGACAAACTATCTTCTTGAACAAGCAGAAAAAAAATACAGAAAAAATACAATATTAAAAATATAGATGAGGTAGTTGCAAGACCAGGAGCCGTAGGTAGGGTTATGGATGAATATTTCAAGCGTGAGAAGGTAACAGCAGTTTCTTTCAATGTTTCATGCCAAATTAGAATAAAACAATATGATAATTGACAAAGTTTTTTCCTTCTCTTGTAGACATTTTTCGCACTGAACATACGGAAAACTCATTACGTAACTGTTGTCATGCATACAAAGAAGAAGGAATTCCAGGTCCTTGATCCTCTGTTTGTTTTAGGGGTGTCAAAATCAGTTGTGGAAGACTTGGTATTACACTCTCTACATACATGTCTTTGTGTACTTTCTCATGTCTGTGCAGTAATATATTTGTTGTTTTGTAGATTGGGCAAATTTCACTGGACATACAAGAAGCAAACAATACTTGTGACACAGAATATCCTGATGTCGACGAATAGCCTATTAAAAGCTATGATATCCCTAAGCAAACCGATACGTAAGTACCTATATTGCATTACACATAAAGAAAGTCAGTTTTGTATATGCGGACACTTTTAAAGTTTGTCACATTATATACCAACAATTCATGCGGATTATGGGTATTGCAATGTATGGAGCACTGGGACGGAGATTAGATGACTTGCCCGGTTTATCAGGTTGGCTATACTATGTTCCATGCACTCGGCTAATTTTAACAATGTTAACAAGCCATGTGTATAACACCTTATAATGTTTTGGCAGGCCAGAGTCGATGAATCGAGAGAAAGTACAGTTGCAAACATTGTTTTTTCACCTAACAACATTCTTGACAGGGTGAAAAACAAAGTGAGATTGCTAGCAAAGACCAGGAAAATATAAATTTGATAGTGTGACTGTTCGGTTTGCTCCCGCAGAAGGTTTCCGGACACATGGAACATTGAATTTATAATTGTCTTTGGTTGTAAACAATATTTATTCGGTTATGATTATCTACAAAATTTTGTAAAAATGATTTTATTTTCCATTGTCGAAAGTATGCAATTATTTTATCTTTGTACATGCATGCTATGATGTACATAAGGAAATGCCTACTTCACAATATATAATGTCTTTTGCCATTTTTACAAAAGAACACCAGAGAATTAACAACATCAGTACAAAATAAAAACATCAGTACGTAGCAAACATTAACAACTCCATCGAATACAAAGCTATTTTCGTCCCATTCATAATTAAGGAAATTTACTGCCCTTTAGATAACTATGAAAGAACTACCCTTCCTGCTGCAGCACATTCCTGCACATGTTCACAGACATAAAATTACACAACAAATCATAGGAATCTTTTAAAATATATGAAACAAAATGGCAGAAAAACTTACTTCGGATGAAATATGCATATTGGGTTTCTTCTGTTATGCCCTTCTTCTTGGCATGCCCCGCACACCTGCACCCTGCGTTCCTTGTGTCCTAGTGGTCTTCCATTTTTAGTCATCGGAGATTTCTGCGCTTCTTGCCTAGGTGCACCCTTAGTGGTCACTTTCAAAGGATCAACAATAACAATATCGCATGGTCCACTAGCATCTTCATTTTCATGCACCGACTCGAGGGGACCATATTCTTTACCTTTAGCATACCCCTCTCTTCTAGAAATTATGCCATCAATGGTACTGTTCAGCGAGATCATATTCTTCTGAATTGTTTAATGCAATATGCATAGCTCTGTGATACCTTAATATTCATCCTGGCAATCTCTCGTATTTTTTGTGAATCGTCGTAGAGCACAACATTGTGGAATTTCAGTAAATTTCAAGAAATGCAGCACATGCGATATGTGCTTGCAAGGGATCCCCTTTCGAATCATCTTTTGACAGCTGCACCTTATAATTGCTGCCTCCTTGGGTCTATATTCCACGTAGAACCTGGTCCTTACATGATTCCTCCATGCCACAATGAAGATGTTTGAGTCTCCTGCCTGCATTTTTTCTAAGATCTCTATGCCGCCAATCTTTGAAAGCTCACCTTGAATAATATAGAACACAACAGGAGTGAAGATTTTTGCAGCAGCAACCTCTAGTTCTGTGAAATTAGTAATTGGTACTGGTGTAGTCTGTGAAGCCGTGCAGTCGTCGTGGGCTTCGTTCTCACGGAGACGGACAATTGCGTTGTCGTAGTGCATAATCATATCAACAATTGTCATTTCCCCATCTAGGTGCAGGTGCAGACAAGAGTTTAAACTTTCACTCCGCTGGTTACTTTTCATACCCAGCCGGAATCCTTCGGAGAGATAAGCTGCAGCCCAAAGTTTCCTCTTGTTGTACATCCTCTTCATCCATGTTCTCGTTTTTGGGGATTGCCATTTTCTGTAAAATGCATGCCATCGCTCCTCAAATACTTGCTCTGAGGTGGTGTAATACAGAAGAGTCCTGAACTCGTTCAGTGACTTGTTAGGTAGATGCATCTCCATATTTTTTTCAATGTGGAAGCTGCAGATGCGATGCGACATGATGCGTGTAGTTGACACGTCCGTTGGGAACCCCAAGAGGAAGGTGTGATGCGCACAGCAGCAAGTTTCCCTCAGTAAGAAACCAAGGTTTAATCGAACCAGTAGGAGTCAAGAAGCACGTCGAAGGTTGATGGCGGCGGGATGTAGTGCGGCGCAACACCGGGGATTCCGGCGCCAACGTGGAACCCGCACAACACAATCACAGAACTTTGCCCCAACGTAACGATGAGGTTGTCAATCTCACCGGCTTGCTGTAACAAAGGATTAGATGTATAGTGTGGATGATGATTGTTTGCGAGAAATCAGTAGAATAAGTATTGCGATAGATTGTATTCGATGTAAAAGAATGGACCGGGGTCCACAGTTCACTAGAGGTGTCTCTCCCATAAGATAAATAGCATGTTGGGTGAACAAATTACAGTTGGGCAATTGACAAATAGAGAAGGCATGACCATGCACATACATGATATAATGAGTATAGTGATATTTAATTGGGCATTACGACAAAGTACATGGACCGCTATCCAGCATGCATCTATGCCTAAAAAGTCCACCTTCAGGTTATCATCCGAACCCCTTCCAGTATTAAGTTGCAAACAATAGACAATTGCATTAAGTATGGTGCGTAATGTAATCAATAACTACATCCTCGGACATAGTATCAATGTTTTATCCCTAGTGGCAACAAGCACATCCACAACCTTAGAACTTTCTGTCCATCGTCCCAGATTTAATGGAGGCATGAACCCACTATCGAGCATAAATACTCCCTCTTGGAGTTAAGAGTAAAAACTTGGCCAGAGCCTCTACTAATAACGGAGAGCATGCAAGATCATAAACAACACATAGGTAATAGATTGATAATCAACATAACATAGTATTCTCTATCCATCGGATCCCAACAAACACAACATATAGCATTACGGATAGATGATCTTGATCATGTTAGGCAGCTCACAAGATCCGACAATGAAGCACATAAGGAGAAGACGACCATCTAGCTACTGCTATGGACCCATAGTCCAGGGGTGAACTACTCACTCATCACTCCGGAGGCGACCATGGCGGTGAAGAGTCCTCCGGGAGATGATTCCCCTCTCCGGCGAGGTGCCGGAGGCGATCTCCCGAATCCCCGAGATGGGATTGGCGGCGGCGGCGTCTCGCGGAAGGTTTTCCGTATCGTGGCTCTCGGTGCTCGGGGGTTTCGCGACGAAGACTATATGTAGGCGGAAGGGCAGGTCGAGGGGCCACACGAGGGGCCCACACGCTAGGCCGCGCGGCCGGCACTCGGGCCGCGCCGCCCTAGAGTCCGGCCACCTCGTGGCCCCACTTCGTCTTCTCTTCGGTCTTCCGGAAGCTTCGTGGCAAAATAGGCCCTCGGGCGTTGATTTCGTCCAATTCCGAGAATATTTCCTTACTAGGACTTCGAAACCAAAAACAGCAGAAAACGACAGAATCGGCTCTTCGGCATCTCGTTAATAGGTTAGTGCTCGGAAAATGCATAAATATGACATAAAGTATGCATAAAACATGTAGATATCATCAATAATGTGGCATGGAACATAAGAAATTATCGATACGTCGGAGACGTATCAGCATCCTATTGCGGTCAGAAACCCACCGGCGAGCAGCGACGGGCAACACGGTAGAGCCGGGAGGCTCCCAGGACTGCGGCTGGCCCTGGTCCCTCCGAGCGACGGCCCGCAAAGACTCGGCACGCACGTCCGATGCTGGTGCAAGGGCGTGCCACCTGACCTATACCCGGTCGGGAAGGTGTTGGATGTGCCTCGCTTAGTTTCTCGCATGGCATACACGTAAACATTAAATACGAGCCTTGATCGGCTCTCGAAGTTGTCTCGTGAATCGGCTCAAGGAGCCGATTCACCCATTATCCGTATGAGGTATACGGTCACATGGTGGTCCTGCTTGATCAAAACAAAGCTAAAACGACCTACTACGATTTAGGGTTTTCACCACATAATCGGAACATCCTACGCGTGATTGAGCCTGACGGCCACGCACGGTGATCATAAACCAACCCTAGACAAGGCCTAAAAACCAACATGAAGTTGATCCCCGGAACATCCTGTCTAGGGCTAGCAAACTACATCCTACGTGCCACTGGATACTTCAACCCGTTTGTAAGGCCTAATTATGCAGATATTAAACTAATCCTTGAAGAACAAGGAGCAATCATAACGGATCGGATCTACTAAGTAACGACCAAGCGGGGTGCCGCCCTTACACCTAAGATAGGCGTAAGGGCGGCTAGACGTCTAAGGGTTGCACGACGACAGCATATGATACGATGAACAATGCTAACCTTAACACATCTATGATAACTACGTTGCTCGCCATCAACAAGGCTTCGACGACGAGCAACGCATGAACAACGAATAAACGTGTGCTGCCTAGATCGCAAGATGCGATCTAGGCAGCATGATGCTTACCCGGAAGAAACCCTCGAGACAAGGGAGTTGGCGATGCGCCTAGATTGGTTTGTGGTGAACGTGATTGTTGTTTATTTCATAAACCCTAGATACATATTTATAGTCCGTAGACTTTCTAACGTGGGAATAATCCCAACCGGGCACGAGCCAAACTCTATCTAATCGAAACGTATCCTACTATGTTACGTATACACGGGCAAACTAGCCCAAACTTTGCATATAAGGCCGATTCATGTATTTCTTCCATGTATATCCTTCAAGCCCATCTCCAATCGCGGCCCACCTCTGATCCGGTCAAATTCTGGTGATAACACATGCCCCCCTCACTACTAGGAAAACGCCTATAGGTGGAGGCAATATGTGCCGGCGCACCACCTTGCACGTGCGCCGGTGGAAAGTGTTGCCGGCGCACCCCTTTTCCGCCGCGCCGGCGATGGACCTATACTGCCGGCGCACAAAAAAAATTAGTGCGCCGGGGATAAAATTCGAAGAGTGATGGCCGCCCTCAAAAATTCTGGGCACCTTACCCCCGGCGCACCTCTATGGTGGTGCGCCGGTGGTAGACAATTTACCACCAGCGCACTACCATAGAGGTGCGCCGGGGGTAAGTTGCCTAGATTTTTCTCTCCACCCCCCCCCACCGGAATCGCCTTTTCAGTTTTCGAAAAAATAATAGAAAATGCTAGAAAATTCAAAAAATAAAATCCTTTGAAATGCCCATGTAATATGTGATCTAGTTTTAGGGAAAATTTGAAAATTTGAATTTCGATGTATTATGCAAAATGGCATCATCTTTCGGTAAAACGGGATTTCTGGTTGCATACGACCTCCGATGAAAAGCTATAAAAAATCGATCTACTCGAAATTTCCTACTCGAATTCAACCGCCTACGGCCGTTTGGAGAAAAAATGGATTCGTCAAATTCAAAACAGAAACAGGACTTTTTTCAGATTTAAGATTTGGGTGAAAAAAAAGAAAAAAATAGCCCCGGCGCACCACCATACTTGGTGCGCCGGCGGTAAGGAGTGCTATATAGGCACAACTCAACCCGCGGTGCTCACTTTCCCCTTCTCTTTTCCTCCTCCTCCTCCTCCTCCTGCTCCTCCTCCTCCATACCGAGCTTCTGCGGCGGCGAGCTACTCCGGCGACCTACTCATCCTCCTCCTCCACCGACGGCCACGACGTCCTCCGACCTCCTCCACCACCTCCAGCCTCCTCGACGTCCTCCGGCCTCCTCCAACATCTCCGGCCTCCCCCATCACCGTCGGCCACCTCCACCACCTCCGGCATCCTCCGGCATCCTCCACCTCCTCCGGGCTCCTCCACCTCCGGCCTACTCCTCCTCCTCTGGCATACTCCTCCTCCTCCTACACCGGCCCGCCAATCTTGGGAGCTTCCAGCATCCTCATGCACCTCATGCACCTCCTACACTGGCGCATAGACGACAACCACGGTTGACTAGCTAGATCTAGATCTAGATCTGGATCTAGATTTGAATTTTTTTGTTTTCTTGTATAACTTACCGCCGGCGAACTAGACAGGTGCGCCGGGGATAACGCGAGATACCGCCGGCGCACCGACTGGTGCGCCGGCAATAAGCTATTATCACCGGCGCGTTCGCACCGGCGGGCTCTTGGTGCGCCGGCAATAGCCCATTTTGGTGCGCCGGCAATAAGCCTTTTCCTAGTAGTGCCTGGTTTTGGAAATGACAATTCCAAAATCACTCTGTTCTTCCTTCGTCGGGTCATGTCGTGGCAGAGCAGAACCGTCGCAGTATCCATCATCATGATGCCTTGCCTTTCCGCGTGACCTGGCCAATTCTCCTTTGGGCACCACTTCCTTGGAAACTGCTGTGGCATTGAATCTCCACCATACCCCTTTTATTTAACCGCATCGCGCAATCCGCTACTCCATCCCCTCCTCATCCTCTGTTCCTCCGTAGTACTCGAAAACCCTCCTCCCACCATGGACTCTTCCTCCTCTTCCTCCTCCGGTCTTTCCTACCGGTCTTCCTCCTCCCGCGAGCCGACGCCGGAGGACATACGCGCACCAGAGAAGTGGGACCAGGAGGACCACGCCTCCTCCGTCTGGTCCGAGGACGACAAATCTTTGACCAGCGGAGATGAAGATCTCCAGCTCCTTGCTGATGGGGAACTGGAATCGGAAAGCGAGGATGACTTGTTCCCCTGGGACGGTTACACCTCCTCTGAGGAAGAGGAGGAGGAAGACGACGATGACGACTCCCTCGAGGGTTACCCGCCGGCGAAACGCCTCCGCACCTGGTGGGATGACGACGACAGCGACGATGACGAGGAGGATGAAGCTCCCGTAGAGGGCTACGGGAGTAGTGACGAGGAGCCCACCGGCAGTAGTGCTGATGAGAGCTCCAAGGATGACAACGAGGGCAGCGACGGCCCGTAGACTAGGATCCACTAGTGTAGGCCTAGTAGTAGTAGATTGGTCAACAGACCCTTCTTTTGTTCTTCCTTCCTTGAGCAATCGGCTCTTACTTTGTAAGAAATCCCACTATTAATGAAGAAAATATTCCCCAAATAATTTCACTTTCTTGTCAACTTTGCCGATCGTTGAACGAAGTCGCTGTACAGAGAGCCGATGGCAGGGCATCGGCTTGCACTATAAACGCGATTTGAGGCCAAGCAATTGCCTATTCACACGGTTTAACAGGTCCAGCTCACGTTCAAACCATCCTCCAACCTTAAACGCGCAGACTGAACTCTTCATGATTCCTGGTCTGAAACTGATCTGTTAACCTGCTCAATTGAGCTTGTTCCTCTAGAGTCGATAGCAATGCATCGGCTTTTATTATTCTGAAGTCGATGTCCGTGCATCGGCTGTACTCGCATACTGTTGTCTCCGCATGTTTCCTCAAGTCGATGTCTATGTGACGAGGGAACACCTCGGCAATGCCTACGTATTGTAGACTAGGGTTTCGGGAGAGAGCGACGATGGAGATTCCGGGGACGAGATTAGGCACACGACGTACCCAGCTTCGGGTTCCCTCGGTGGAGGATCCCTACGTGCTGCTAGCAATCCAGTATATGAGTATAATATGTTTACATGGTGCCGCCATAGGCGGAGCTATGTTGTCTATATTCTGTCTATCTGTTGGCCTCCTTATTTCAGGTGCCCTGGCTAGCTTTATATATGCAACCAGCTTAGGGTTTTACAAGAGTCCTAGTCGACTACTTCTTCGGGTTGCCCTGTTGGGCCTTCTCCATATTGAGTCTTCTCCATATTGGGCCGAGCCAGGTATACTAATAATGGGTACCCGAAGGGTATGCCCATGTCAGTAGCCCCCGAGTTTATAGGGAAGTCGAAGACTTGCGTAGAAACTCCAAGCATAACCATCTTCGAAGTCGAAGAAATATAAGGCGAGGTCCATGTCGTAGATCATGTGTAGCGTAGATGATGTCGACGATTCTTGAAATTATCGGGTGCGCGGTAGCGCTCCCGATGGGAGTAGCCCTCGAGTCTATGGGCAAGTGCTTGCACTTGGGCATAGACTCAAGTTGTACTACTCGATGAAGAACTTAACTATATTTCTGGAAGACTTGATGAAATCCATGGGCTCCCGATGGGAGTAGGCTCCACTCGAATCGTAGAATCGAGTTGAGTCTACAAAGCTTGATTGTCGTAGATGCTGTCGAAGTTATTTTTCTATCGGGTGCGCGACCAGTGCTCCCGATGGGAGTAGCCCCCGAGGCTACAGCCAAGTTTTTGCACTTGGGTGTAGGCTCAACTTGCTTTTAATCGACACCACAACTTTTCCTCTTTCTTGTATCTTATCGGGAGGGTGAACAATACTCTCGAGAAGAGTAGCCCCCGAGCCTATGGGCAGGTGCTTGCACCTAGACATAGGCTCAAGTTGTACTACTCGATAAGGAACTTGACTATATTTCTGGGCGCAACTCTCTTTTTATCGACTCCAGGCCGTTGCTATTTTTATTTGACATCCATATCTATATTGTACAGGGATAATGGTAATTGGGGCTAGTTCATCTGACGGATCAGGTACTAGTTAACTGCTCTAGTGGCAATCCGCAAAAACCTACTTCAAAATCACGTCCCTGGACATGATCTCGGGATACTGGTGTTAACTTCGACAGGTGCCGCTTAAGGTCTTACCATTCTATCGAGTCCCAGTCATATTTATCGGGTACCTAACGCGTCCGTTAGGATTTTTCTTCGTATCTGTTGATACGGATAAAAGTAGAAGAGCGCAGTCTTTGGCGATGCCACGCCCAGCGAACGGATCTGGGGTCTTACCTTCGCAAAGTTTTGCGGCATTCAGAGATTGATCGCAACTTTGGCGCTCTGAGAATATATTGTCGAGTGCCTTGTTCGGCTGATGCAATGACCCATTTTGCGGGTTCTTCTATTTTTCTCTCGTGCTTGATAAGACAGCCGAATATATTGGTTCTTCTATATTGTCGGGTACATCACCGATACTCTTGCTTGGAACGATATGACGAGTCAATGAACCCGTAGATTTGTCCACTTTTTTGTTTTGGTTCCTCTTTGATGAAAATTTCATCGAGTTCCTCCTTCAGGAAAATTTCTTCGGGTCCTCCTTGAGGAC
Source organism: Lolium rigidum (assembly GCF_022539505.1). Classification (NCBI taxonomy): domain Eukaryota; kingdom Viridiplantae; phylum Streptophyta; class Magnoliopsida; order Poales; family Poaceae; genus Lolium; species Lolium rigidum. The sequence continues at coordinate 11,185,803 of NC_061508.1, read as the reverse complement.
AATTCTTCGGGTCCTCTTTGAGGACAATTCTTCGGGTTCCTCCTTGAAGATAATTCTTCGGCAACTCCTTGAAGATAATTCTTCGGCAACTCCTTGAAGATAATTCTTCGGCAACTCCTTGAAGATAATTCTTCGGGTCCTCCTTGAATAAAATTTCATCGGGTTCTCTTTTGAAGAAAATTTCGTCGGGTTCTCTCACAATTTTATCGGGTTCCTCCCTGAAGAAGATTTCGTCGGGTGCTATTTTGATTTCGTCGGGTTCCTCCCTGAAGAAGATTTTGTCGGGTTCTCTCTTGAAGAAAATTTCGTCGGGTGCTCTTTTATATACTTTGAAATTTGCTATCTCCTGCACAAATAAACAAACTTTTTCTATCTTTTCCTTGACTCTCTTTTTCGCATGCGGTGTTAGATGCTCGGATTTGATGATATGTAAAGTGAATATATGCCGTGCAGCCCCCGAGCGTCGGGTGTGGCAAAAGTAAATGATAATCAACTTTGTGCAAAATAAAAGAACACTTAGCTTTTTGGACACGATGAAGTCGATGCATGATGAAGTCTTCGAGTGTAGATAAGAAATCCAGCCAAAGTAGAAACTACCAAATAGCAAAAGTGGATGCCGCGAAATTGTTGATGAAGAAATAGCCGAGCCCCGAGCGTTGCTGAGGTGATGTCATGATTGTTGTGTCGCAGTCGTGACCCAAGGCGAAATCGTTGCCGAGCCCCCGAACGTTTAGGCGTGACGTCGAAATAAGTTGACGGAGTCGCGGCGTCATATAAGGTGAAGCCATTTAGGATGAAGCCATAAACAATAATGTACGAAGATGAATCCCAGATGAAATATTTGAGATGAATCCATATTGAAGATTACGCCATTAAATATAAAGCATATATTGAAGATAAATCCGTCGATATCATAGAGGATGAATCCATTGGCCCGAAGAATCCAGTAATAATCATAGAAGATGAATCCGCTGATATCATAGAAGATGAATCCATTGACCCAAAGAAAATAGTTCCAGTAATAATCATAAAAGATTAATCCATTGAACCGAAGAATCCAGTAATATAGAAGATGAATCCGTCGAAGAAAATAAATCCAGTGATAATCCTCGATGATAAATCCAATGACCCGAAACGCCTCGGGTTATGTTGTATAAGAGTAAGCAAGTAATATTCATATAGATGAATCTTATAAGATGAATCCGATGAAAAAGAATCCAATAAGCCAAAGAAGATGAATCCATTGATCCGAAGAAAATAATTCCATTGAACCGAAAATAAATCCACTTAGCCAAAGTAGATATACCCAGAGGCGAAGAAAAGAATTTCACCAAGTAATTGAGTGTATTTGTGGTAACAAAGTAATGGCAGAGCCCCCAGTGTTAAGTGTATTTGTTGTAATATTGTAATGGCAAAGCCCCCGAGTATTTGGGTATGGCGAATAATTGACTCTTGGAAGATGAACACTTAGCTTTATTGTTGGATGCAGCGAGGTCGAGGTGGAAGTAGGTCGTCCGGAAGATGGAGTCGACGAAGCGGATGTACTTGATGCAGCGGAGCCGTGCGGCGTTTAGCCGAAAATATTTGATACGGTGGAAGTAATCGGCATGGAGGAGAGAATCGTCAAGTTCGCGGTAGGCGAGCCCCCGAGCATGCGACTGTACGCGGCGAAGTCGTCGAAACTTGTTCCGATCTGTAGTTATATTACGGCGCAAAAAACTGTGCGCAAATAATAGTACAAGTCGAAGAAAATATTTTGCAAAATAAATTTCGCGTAATTGAAAATATAGCACCTGATAATCTTTGTGTCGGATGGTGAATTCGCAACAGATGAGTCCGCGACCCGCAAGTGCACACTGAAGGATCCGTGCTGCCGTGTAACATGTATCCACGATGTCGAGATTTCCACGTGATGAAGACAGATGATTTTTTTTCCTTGTAGAACTTCAATCCGGTTTGTTGCTCTTTTTTGGTGTTTCTCGTGGTAGGAGCCGGACGCGCAACGTACTGCTTCCTTTTAGAACTTCAATCAATGATTGTTTCCTGATATTTCCAGCCGATCAACCTTGATGATTACTTGTGAGCAACGCCCGCGTACATGACTTTTTTGATTTGAACGGCCCGATGGCTACAGACTTGATATTTTCTGATCGCTGATGATGTCGACATAATTCTCTCTTCTTCGTGCTTGGATTATCTGAATTGACGGGTCGCTCGCAACATACTCTTCCAGGCGGCCAGACGAGATCTGGTGACTGTCCATGACGCGAAAAAATCCGGCCGACCGGCAGCTGTAGTAGTTGATGACGAACTAAGTTGTTGATGATGAACTCGACGGATCCCGCCCGGATGACAAAATCCAGTCGTCGCAGATCCCCACGGACGGCGCCAATTGACGAGGGAACACCTCGGCAATGCCTACGTATTGTAGACTAGGGTTTCGGGAGAGAGCGACGATGGAGATTCCGGGGACGAGATTAGGCACACGACGTACCCAGCTTCGGGTCCCCTCGGTGGAGGATCCCTACGCTGCTAGCAATCCAGTATATGAGTATAATATGTTTACATGGTGCCGCCATAGGCGGAGCTATGTTGTCTATATTCTGTCTATCTGTTGGCCTCCTTATTTCGAGTGCCCCGGCTAGCTTTATATATGCAACCAGCTTAGGGTTTTACAAGAGTCCTAGTCGACTACTTCTTCGGGTTGCCCTGTTGGGCCTTCTCCATATTGAGTCTTCTCCATATTGGGCCGAGCCAGGTATACTAATAATGGGTACCCGAAGGGTATGCCCATGTCACTATGCATCGGCTGTGATTTTTTTTTTACTGGCCGATTTAAAATCGGCCTCCATATCTCACTGCCCATCATCCCACATGCTTGGGAAATACCTCTTGAGATGTTGGCCATTGACGGCCACTGGGAACTTCACACCATCCAACTGTTCAAGCATGTAGGCATTGCCCTTCGAACCTGGATGACTTTGTAAGGACCGTGCCAATTAGGAGACCATTTGCCATATGCTTTATCCCTGGTTCCTAGTGGCAACACGGCTTCCCATACTAGATCACCAACTTGAAACTCCTTTGGTCTCACCTTCTTATTGTATGCCCGAGCTACCCTGGCTTTGTTCTCTTTAATCTTCTCCAACGACCAAAGTCTAAGTTCCGTTGCATCCTCAATGGTGTCACTCATCAGGGTTGCATACTCTTCGAGCGTCGAGTCATTCTGAAACGTGACACGTCTCGATCCAGCCGTAATTTCCCAAGGTAATACGGCCTCCTGCCCATAGACAAGCTGGTACGGCGAAGTCTTTATAGCTCCATGACATGACATGCGATAGGCCCACAAAGCTTCCGACAACGTCTCATGCCACACCCTAGGGTTCTCGTCAATCTTCCTCTTAATCAGCTTGATCAGGCTTTGATTGGAGGCTTCGGCTTGCCCGTTGGCTTGAGCATAGTATGGAGATGATCGGATTAGCTTTATCCCCATGTCATCGCAGAACTTTCTGAATTCTTTAGAAACAAAAACCAAACCTCCATCGGTCGTGATGGTTTGGGGAATCCCGAACCTATGAATGACATGTTCTTTGACAAATTGGATAACATCTTCCGATTTTACCTTCTTCATGGGAACGGCCTCCACCCATTTGGTGAAATAATCTGTAATGGCCAGAATCCACTCGTGGTTCTTGCTCGACGGAGGATGGATTTTGCCGATCATATCCATGCCCCAACCTCGAAATGGCCAAGGTTTGATGATGGGGTTCATCGCCGATGCGGGTACCATCTGAATTTTCCCGAACATCTGACACGCTTGGCATCCCTTGTAGTACTTGAAGCAGTCCTCAAGCATGGTAGGCCAATAAAACACTGATCGCCTAATTAACCACTTCATCTTATGAGCCGATTGGTGAGTTCCACAGGCGCCTTCATGCACCTCATGTAAGAGCCGATTAGACTCTGTTGGTCCTAGGCATTTGAGTAGTAACCCTTCCAACGTCCTGTAGAACATGTCATATCCTATAAGAACATATTTCATAGCCTTATATCTTATCCTTTTAGGTGCCCCTCGAGCCGAATCCTTCAAATAATTGAAGATATCGGCTCTCCAATCATCCTGTTTCAGGAACTGCACCTGAACTTCTGACCCGTCTGGTATGTCCTTGTATCCTGACGCCATCTGTGCGAGATCATTGGCGTCGGTATTCTGAGACCTTAGGACCCAATTGAAATTGATGTACCGAAAATGTGTCATCAACTCACGACACTCCACCCAATATGGAAAAAGTGACTCACTCTCGCACTTGTATTCGTCCGTGAGTTGAGAGATCACCAACTTCGAGTCTCCAAAAAGCTCCACTCGCCTCTGCCCCAGCTTCCAAAAGCAACTCCATTCCCTTGCGCATTGCCTCATACTCAGCAACATTGTTGGTGCAAGGGGTAGATAGCCTGATGGCGAAAGAATATGTTGCCCCCCGAGGCGACACGAGCAGAATGCCGATGCCACAACCATCGTCACAAGCCGATCCATCGAAGAACATAGCCCATGCACGTACAGATAGTGCTGCTATATTAGTATTAATCCGTTCAGCTATAAGATCGGCCAACGCTTGTCCCTTGACTGCCTTCGCAGGCTGATACCGAAGATCGAACTCCGTCAACGCAAACATCCACTTACCAAGCCGGCCTTTCAAAACAGGGGCCGACAGCATGTGCTTGACAACGTCTGACTTGCATATGACGATGATCTCTGCCGTCAAAAGGATGTGATGAAGCTTGGTGCAGGTGAAGAACAGGCAAAGGCAAAGCTTCTCGACCTCAGGATACCTTGTCTCCGCGTCCAACATCCTTCTGCTGAGGTAGAAAACGACCTTTTCAACACCCTCATAGAGTTGCACCACCACCGAAGCGATGGACGTGTCAGCTACTGATAAATAGATATAGAACAGCCTGTCTTGTTGGGGTGGAACTAGCACAGGCGGCGTTGTCAGATACCACTTAATCTCGTCAAACGCTCGTCGCTGTTCTGCCCCCGGTGAAACTCGTCATCAGATTTAATCTTCACCAGCGCCATGAACGGCTCGATTCGTCCTGACAGGTTAGAGATGAATCGTCGGACGAAGTTGATCTTGCCGATAAGACGTTGGAGCTCCTTCTTCGTGGTGGGCGGCTGCATGGTACGTACTGCCTCTTGACTTTTCAGGCCGATCTCAATTCCCCGTTCATGAACCAGAAAACCTAGGAACTGACCGGCCGTCACACCAAAGGCACACTTCTTCGGATTCATTCTCAGTCCGGACTTCCGAGTTCGGTCTAGGACGCGTCGCAAATCATCCAAGTGTCCCTCCATGGAGACAGACTTGACTACCACGTCATCGATGTAGATTTCCACCAACTTGCCGATTAGATCGTGAAATATATAATTCATGGCTCTTTGGTACGTTGCACCAGCATTCTTCAACCCAAAGGTCATGACTACATATTCAAACAAGCCTACTGCCCCTGGTACTCTGAATGCGGTCTTGTGTATATCTTCTGGAGCCATGAAGATTTGGTTATAGCCGGCGTTGCCATCCATGAAGCTCAACACCTTATGGCCAGCAGCTGCATTGATCAACGTTTCTGCCACAGGCATCGGATATTCATCTTTTGGAGTGGCTCTGTTGAGATCTCGGAAATCGATGGCCACACGCCATCGGCCGTCCTTCTTCTCTACGGGAACGATACTGGAGATCCACTCAGCATATCTGCATGGCCTGATGAACCCGGCGGCCAACATCTTCTCGATCTCTTTCTTGACCTCTTCCAGAATTTAGGCCTTCATCTGTCGTGCTCGTTGTTAGAACGGCCGAAATCCTTTCTTAAGGGGGAGCCGATGTTCAATGATGCTTCTGTCTAACCCAGGCATCTCTGTGTAATCCCATGCAAAGCAATCTGGGTATTCTTTTAACAGAGCTATCATCTGACCCCTAAGATGTGGATCTTAACTTCTTGCTGATAAAAGTTGGTCGCGGCTTATCCCCAGGACCGATGTCGACTTCTTCTAGCTCATCAGCCGATGTAAACCCATACCCTAACTTTCCGTCACCTGTGAGGTCGACACCAAATACAGGGCGAACGTGTGGTAAGGATAATACGGGCCGATTGCTGGAATCGGCCTTCATCTCGATTGTAACCAGGGTTTTTTGGAAGTGTCGGGGCCGATCGCATGGAACGGCTTCCTCCTTGTCCTCGCTATGAGAGCAGCTGCCCTCGTCTATGTCCTTTCCAGGGTGGCGCCCAAGTCCTATCATGTTGATGTTGAACGAGAATCTTGGCTGGCACCTCCCAGGGTACGTGCACTTCACCATGTCAACGACGTATGCCGGTGAATTCGGCACTTCTGGTGCTGCCAACGCGAATGGCAGCGGTGGACAGGACTGGAGTGGCATCTCTCCTTGGTGAGTCCCTAGAGCTGGTCCTGACGGAGAGTACTGATGCCTCATGATTTCCTGGATCACGCGAAGAGCGATACGCTCCAAAGTGTTCACCAGGCTCTCAGAATGGCGGTGCAGCGAATGAGCTACCATGAAGTTAATCTCCTGACGCAGAGACCTCGTGCGTTCTTCTGAAGGGGTGGACAGGTCCACTCCATCGAGCGCGCCTTCAGGCGAGAACCCCTTCCACCTGATGCCGTGTGAGCGGGTTCTCTGGAAAGAGCCGATGAGGTCGGCCTCGAGGATAGCTTTGACCTCGTCATACTTTTTCTTGAGCTCGTCAGTCAGATCCTCGTACGTGACCGGAGTACCTTCCGCCATCTCAGATATAGATGGCGATGCGGTTGATGTCGAAGATGGTCCCACCGGGCGTGCCAGAATGTGTTGCGGTCAGAAACCCACCGGCGAGCAGCGACGGGCAACACGGTAGAGCCGGGAGGCTCCCAGGACTGCGGCTGGCCCCGGTCCCTCCGAGCGACGGCCCGCAAAGACTCGGCACGCACGTCCGATGCTGGTGCAAGGGCGTGCCACCTGACCTATACCTGGTCAGGAAGGTGTTGGATGTGCCTCGCTTAGTTTCCTGCATGGCATACACGTAAACATTAAATACGAGCCTTGATCGGCTCTCAGGTTGTCCTGTGAATCGGCTCAAGGAGCCGATTCACCCATTATCCGTATGAGGTATACGGTCACATGGTGGTCCTGCTTGATCAAAACAAAGCTAAAACGACCTACTACGATTTAGGGTTTTCACCACATAATCGGAACATCCTACGCGTGATTGAGCCTGGCGGCCACGCACGGTGATCATAAACCAACCCTAGACAAGGCCTAAAAACCAACATGAAGTTGATCCCCGGAACATCCTGTCTAGGGCTAGCAAACTACACCCTACGTGCCATTGGATCCTTCAACCCGTTTGTAAGGCCTAACTATGCAGATATTAAACTAATCCTTGAAGAACAAGGAGCAATTATAACGGATCGGATCTACTAAGTAACGACCAAGCGGGGTGCCGCCCTTACACCTAAGATAGGCGTAAGGGCGGCTAGACGTCTAAGGGTTGCACGACGACAGCATATGATACGATGAACAATGCTAACCCTAACACATCTATGATAACTACGTTGCTCGCCATCAACAAGGCTTCAGCACGAGCAACGCATGAACAACAAATAAACGTGTGCTGCCTAGATCGCAAGATGCGATCTAGGCAGCATGATGCTTACCCGGAAGAAACCCTCGAGACAAGGGAGTTGGCGATGCGCCTAGATTGGTTTGTGGTGAACGTGATTGTTGTTTATTTCATAAACCCTAGATACATATTTATAGTCCGTAGACTTTCTAACGTGGGAATAATCCCAACCGGGCACGAGCCAAACTCTATCTAATCGAAACGTATCCTACTATGTTACAGATACACGGGCAAACTAGCCCAAACTTTGCATATAAGGCCGATTCATGTATTTCTTCCATGTATATCCTTCAAGCCCATCTCCAATCGCGGCCCACCTCTGATCCGGTCAAATTCTGGTGATAACACATCCCCAAGCTTAGTTCCTGCTCGTCCCGAGCAGGTAAACGATAACAAAGATAATTTCCGAAGTGACATGCCATCATAACCTTGATCATACTATTGTAAGCATATGTAATGAATGCAGCGATCAAAACAATGGTAATGAGATGAGTAAACAAATGAATCATAAAGCAAAGACTTTTCATGAATAGTACTTTCAAGACAAGCATCAATAAGTCTTGCATAAGAGTTAACTCATAAAGCAATAAATCAAAGTAAACGTATTGAAGCAACACAAAGGAAGATTAAGTTTCAGCGGTTGCTTTCAACTTATAACATGTATATCTCATGGATATTGTCAATGTAAAGTAATATAACAAGTGCAATATGCAAGTATGTAGGAATCAATGCACAGTTCACACAAGTGTTTGCTTCTTGAGGTGGAGAGAGATAGGTGAACCGACTCAAGATAAAAGTAAAAGAAAGGCCCTTCGCGAGAGGAAGCATTGATTGCTATATTTGTGCTAGAGCTTTGATTTTGAAAACAAGAAACAATTTTGTCAACGGTAGTAATAAAGCATATGTGTTATGTAAATTATATCTTACAAGTTGCAAGCCTCATGCATAGTATACTAATAGTGCCCGCACCTTGTCCTAATTAGCTTGGATTACCGGGATTGTCATCGCAATACACATGTTTTAACCAAGTGTTACAAAGGGGTACCTCTATGCCGCCTGTACAAAGGTCTAAGGAGAAAGCTCGCATTGGATTTCTCGCTTTTGATTATTCTCAACTTAGACATCCATACTGGGACAACATAGACAACAGATAATGGACTCCTCTTTAATGCATAAGCATGTAGCAACAATTAATGTTCTCATATGAGATTGAGGATATATGTTCAAAACTGAAACTTCCACCATGGATCATGGCTTTAGTTAGCGGCCCAATGTTCTTCTCTAACATTATGCATGCTCTAACCATTAAATGAGTGGTAAATCTCCCTTACTTCAGACAAGAAGGACATGCATAGCAACTCACATGATATTCAACAAAGAGTAGTTGATGGCGTCCCCAGGAAACATGGTTATCGCACAACAAACAACTTAATAAGAGATAAAGTGCATAAGTACATATTCAATACCACAATAGTTTTTAAGCTATTTGTCCCACGAGCTATATATTGCAAAGGTAAAGGATAGAAATTTTAAAGGTAGCACTCAAGCAATTTACTTTGGAATGGCGGAGAAATACCATGTAGTAGGTAGGTATGGTGGACACAAATGGCATAGTGGTTGGCTCAAGGATTTTGGATGCATGAGAAGTATTCCCTCTCGATACAAGGTTTAGGCTAGCAAGGTTATTTGAAACAAACACAAGGATGAACCGGTGCAGCAAAACTCACATAAAAGACATATTGTAAACATTATAATACTCTACATCGTCTTCCTTGTTGTTCAAACTCAATACTAGAAATTATCTAGACTTTAGAGAGACCAATTATGCAAACCAAATTTTAGCAAGCTCTATGTATTTCTTCATTAATAGGTGCAAAGTATATGATGCAAGAGCTTAAACATGAGACAACAATTGCCAAGTATTAAATTATTCAAGACATTTTAGAATTACTACATGTAGCATTTCCCGATTCCAACCATATAACAATTTAACGAAGAAGATTCAACCTTCGCCATGAATACTATGAGTAAAGCCTAAGGACATATTTGTCCATATGCAACAGCGGAGCGTGTCTCTCTCCCACACAATGAATGCTAGGATCCATTTTATTCAAACAAAAACAAAAACAAAAACAAACCGACGCTCCAAGCAAAGCACATAAGATGTGATGGAATAAAAATATAGTTTCAGGGGAGGAACCCGATAATGTTGTCGATGAAGAAGGGGATGCCTTGGGCATCCCCAAGCTTAGACGCTTGAGTCTTCTTAAAATATGCAGGGGTGAACCACCGGGGCATCCCCAAGCTTAGAGCTTTCACTCTCCTTGATCATATTGTATCATCTCCCTCTCTTGATCCTTGAAAACTTCCTCCACACCAAACTCAAAACAACTCATTAGAGGGTTAGTGCATATTTAAAATTTACATGTTCAGAGGTGAAATAATCATTCTTAACACTTCTGGACATTGCACAAAGCTACTGAAAGTCAATGGAATAGAAAAATCCATCAAGCATAGCAAAACAGGCAATGCGAAATAAAAGGCAGAATCTGTCAAAACAGAACAGTTCGTAAAGACGAATTTTATTGAGGCACCAGACTTGCTCAGATGAAAATGCTCAAATTGAATGAAAGTTGCGTACATATCTGAGGATCACTCACGTAAATTGGCATAATTTTCTGAGTTACCTACAGAGAATCAGGCCCAGATTCGTGACAGCAAAGAAATCTGTTTCTGCGCAGTAATCCAAATCTAGTATGAACCTTACTATCAACGACTTTACTTGGCACAACAATGCACAAAACTAAGATAAGTAGAGGTTGCTACAGTAGTAACAACTTCCAAGACTCAAATATAAAATAAAAGTACTGTAGTAAAAACATGGGTTGTCTCCCATAAGCGCTTTTCTTTAACGCCTTTCAGCTAGGCACATAAAGTGTATATCAAGTGTTATCAAGAGATGATGCATCGACAGCGGGGTTTGGAGTTTTCTCAACTATGCATTGTATCTTATCTATGTAAATTTCAGAGGCTCCCTTTTCATTAGTCTTAGGCTTGCTATTTTCATCAAACAAATTTTCGGGAACAAGCCAAGCATAATTATTTTCTAGAGCCTCGCACATTCCTAAGAGTTTGCACGGTATTGAGGTTTTAATATCCCCCTCATAATTAACTTGATTAGTATACTTTTTCTATCTTTTTCCATTTTTTCAAGGGTACTGGCAAAATTGGTATAAGACCCTAGCATATTATATTTAGTGAAGACTTTTCTAGCTTCTCTTGCTATTCCCCCAAATTCCTTAAGAAGGGTTTCTAATACAAAATCTTTCTTTTCTCCTTCTTCCATATCACTAAGTGTAAGAAACATATGTTGAATTACGGGATTGAGATTAACAAATCTAGCTTCTAACGCGTGTACTAAAGAAGCAACAGCAATTTCATAAGTAGGAGCAAGTTCTACCAAGTGTCTATCTTCAAAATCTTCAGCCGTACTAATATGAGTGAAAAAATCTTCTATATTATCTTTCCCGAGGATAGACCCTCGGCCTACCGGTACATCTTTAAGAATAAACCTAGGAGGAAACATGTTGAAATAAGTAAAGCGAATGCAAGTAACTAATTTTTTTTGTGTTTTTGATATAGAGAACAAGACAGTAAATAAAGTAAAACTAGCAACTAATTTTTTTTGTGTTTTGATATAATGCAGCAAACAAGAAAGTAAATAAAATAAAGCAAGACAAAAACAAAGTAAAGAGATTGGATTGTGGAGACTCCCCTTGCAGCGTGTCTTGATCTCCCGGCAACGGCGCCGTAAATTTGCTTGATGCGTGTAGTTGACTCGTCCGTTGGGAACCCCAAGAGGAAGGTGTGATGCGCACAGCAGCAAGTTTCCCTCAGTAAGAAACCAAGGTTTAATCGAACCAGTAGGAGTCAAGAAGCACGTCGAAGGTTGATGGCGGCGGGATGTAGTGCGGCGCAACACCAGGGATTCCGCGCCAACGTGGAACCCGCACAACACAATCACGGAACTTTGCCCCAACGTAACGATGAGGTTGTCAATCTCACCGGCTTGCTGTAACAAAGGATTAGATGTATAGTGTGGATGATGATTGTTTGCGTAGAAAACAGTAGAACAAGTATTGCGAGAGATTGTATTCGATGTAAAAGAATGGACCAGGGTCCACAGTTCACTAGAGGTGTCTCTCCCATAAGATAAATAGCATGTTGGGTGAACAAATTACAGTTGGGCAATTGACAAATAGAGAGGGCATGACCATGCACATACATGATATAATGAGTATAGTGAAATTTAATTGGGCATTACGACAAAGTACATAGACCGCTATCCAAGCATGCATCTATGCCTAAAAAGTCCACCTTCAGAGTTATCATCCGAACCCCTTCCAAGTATTAAGTTGCAAACAACAGACAATTGCATTAAGTATGGTGCGTAATGTAATCAATAACTACATCCTCGGACATAGCATCAATGTTTTATCCCTAGTGGCAACAGCACATCCACAACCTTAGAACTTTCTGTCACTGTTCCAGATTTAATGGAGGCATGAACCCACTATCGAGCATAAATACTCCCTCTTGGAGTTAAGAGTAAAAACTTGGCCAGAGCCTCTACTAATAACGGAGAGCATGCAAGATCATAAACAACACATAGGTAATAGATTGATAATCAACATAACATAGTATTCTCTATCCATCGGATCCCAACAAACACAACATATAGCATTACAAATAGATGATCTTGATCATGTTAAGCAGCTCACAAGATCCGACAATGAAGCACATAAGGAGAAGACGACCATCTAGCTACTGCTATGGACCCATAGTCCAGGGGTGAACTACTCACTCATCACTCCGGAGGCGACCATGGCGGTGAAGAGTCCTCCGGGAGATGATTCCCCTCTCCGGCAGGGTGCCGGAGGCGATCTCCCGAATCCCCCGAGATGGGATTGGCGGCGGCGGCGTCTGCGGAAGGTTTTCCGTATCGTGGCTCTCGGTATCGGGGGTTTCGCGACGAAGACTATATGTAGGCGGAAGGGCAGGTCGAGGGGCCACACGAGGGGCCCACACGCTAGGGCCGCGCGGCCAGCACCTGGGCCGCGCCGCCCTAGTGTCTGGCCACCTCGTGGCCCCACTTCGTCTTCTCTTCGGTCTTCTGGAAGCTTCGTGGCAAAATAGGCCCATGGGCGTTGATTTCATCCAATTCCGAGAATATTTCCTTACTAGGATTTCTGAAACCAAAAACAGCAGAAAACAGCAACTGACTCTTCGGCATCTCGTTAATAGGTTAGTGCCGGAAAATGCATAAATATGACATAAAGTAGGCATAAAACATGTAGATATCATCAATAATGTGGCATGGAACATAAGAAATTATCGATACGTCGGAGACGTATCACGACACACCAGAAAATACTTCGCCGATTGCGCCTATCATCGCGGCATCTGCATCCGTGATTACTGCCTTTGGCTTCTATTGACACATCGCTTTGAGGAAAGTCTTTAGAAGCCAAACATATGTTTGTTCATTCTCGCTTGAAAGGATGGCACACCCAAAAACCGTTGTCCTACGGTGGTTGTTCAAGCCCACAAAAGGAACAAATGGCATCTTATATTTATTCATCTTGTATGTGCTATCAAATACCAGACACATCTCCGTAGTCCCGGTAATCCCTACGTGACTCGGGAATCACACCGGAACATGTGCTTCAAACGGCCTTTGTCATCAACGTCATATTCATAAAAAAATTCAGGGTCCCTCTTTTTCCTCTTTGCCATAATGCGGATGGCTGTGGTAGCGTCACCGTCGAAAAGCAGCCTCCTCCTCTCCTTAGAGCACATGTTGTACAAATCCTTTCTTGTGAATCCAACACCGGCAAATGAACTGGAGCCTGCAATGAATTTTCTCATAATGAGGTGTTTCCTGACCCCCATGGATACCAGTGATAATATCTCAGATCTCTGCGCGTCGTTGATCGTCCTATGGGACCGAAGAAACGGAGTCTGACATGGTTCAGCTGGGTCTTGGTTATGTTTGTCTAAAAAATCTTCAACAACCCAGAAACCAGTTCTTCCATCAAACTTCACCACCGAACGTGCCTTGCAGCCGCAGCAAGACTCAGGTCTGAGCCTATATACGCGGCCTTCCGTGGTCAGTTGCTTTTTGGGACGCCTGCCTTCTCTGGAACACACAAAACGCCTTAGCCGAATTACTCCATCATCAAACCGCTTAACCTGGTCCAGCCGGACGCTGAACCCATAATCTTTAACATATCTGTTGTAGAATGAAAATGTTGCTGCTTCAGAAATAAAAGTCATCTCTTTTATCGTCCAGTATAAATCCCGATTATTATCAGGATATTCATTGCCATTGCTACCTTTCTGTGTTTTCTCAGGCCGACTAGCGCTTGGCGTCGCCTGCAAGTATAAAACGTACGCATTAATTAAAACTATAAATTTATGTGTTCCAGCTATATGAGATTGATAAAAAAGAGATAACAACCTGGCTCATGTCAACGGAATCCTCGAGAACTGATGCACCTTCCACATCATCGGTATGGCCCGTGTCCAAGTCAGATTCACCGTAATAGTCGTACTCAAGCTGCGTGTCAAATTGTGCCTAAAATTTATTAATGCATCGCAAAATTTAGTAACCGTAAATTTTACACTTGACATCATTTCATGCATCATTTTATGTCATTTTATGAGTCACTACACATACCTCACTAGTATTTAGACTATCTGTGTGTTCACCATGGTTCTCATCATTTTGATCGTCTGTGTGTTCACCATGGTTGTCATCATTATCAAATTCATCGTACGCAATCTGCATAAATTATGACAGGAGGAACTATATATTATTTGATGATGCTTGGACTGCTGGTAATCGAAATGAAAAATAGTGCACCAAGAATATATAGTAATGTGGCTCACATCAAACTCGTCTTCGCTCCAGCTGGCTTCGTGCTGCAAATTTTCCCACATTTCGAGTCATCGGAATTATAGCCGACGTACTCGTTTTGTTCCTCAATCATACCGGATATAGAGTTCTCCATATTCGTAGTATTGGACCATAATTAGAATTGAAAAACCGGCAGAATTGCGTCCTCTTACTATGCTAGAAGATGAAGTCATGGGTACCTCTAATTTTAAACCCTAGCGGGGAAGATGCCGAGCCGGTGGCGCGCCTTTCCAAGGTCGTAGATCTGCGGGGGGCGGCGTCGAGATGCGAAACAACCACCGGCGGCAACGGACGTGCCGGCAACAACCGCCGACGGCCGGGCCGGCAACAACCGCTTGCGTTTTACCTAGCGACGGCGTGGAACAACTCGATCAGATCTCTAGGGCCGATGAAAATGATGCATGCAATGGGAGCTAATCACGGTGATTAGCTTAGCACGTGGGACCCACCCACGTGGGGTCGTCCGTATAGATACGCCTAGGCCCTGTATACCCATACGAGCCTTGTACTGGGCTTGGATATGGGTTTCGGCGGGCAGCACAAGAAAAAACAAAATCGGGACCACCGTACCCCTTCGGCGATGAGTCGCGAGTTTGCACGAGGGTGCGCACCGAAGCACACCTCATATCGCGTTCTAGCAATCTCATGGATACGGACCACATCCCTTCCATCGGTGACATTCCTCCCACTAAATCGATAGTCAAGAGCGAAGCAAAGGTCCGGATGTTGAATTTGTATTGTTGATTCCCAGCCATCCAATAGATATCGACGGAGTTGTCCTTGCCAAAGTAGTGGGTGGTAAAGAATTGATGCACATGTCAGATGTTATTTTCATGGCGGAGCGCTATGAGATGGTGCATCCCAAGCTTCTTGGTGGCCCAAATCTTCTCGTTGAACTAAGCCTTGGTCTTCAACTTCTCGAGATCCAAGGCGCGCATGGGGCACACATTGGTGGAGTGACCAAGTAGATCTCTTGGTATATCTTCTCTTGCTATCGTGACCAGAAGCAGTCATCTTTAGCAGTCCAGGTCTTGTTGTATGGATTGACCTTCCTCAAATCTCGATAATCGGAAATAGGCATGTTTGAGGTGTCGACGGTCTTGGACTTCTTCCTCCTATGAGCCTTCTCTTCACTTTCGTTGGCAGCCCTCCGAGCTTCCGCCTTGGCCTCGGCTCGCAATACGCTTGTGGTTGTAGTTGATCCATCCTCCCGCAGCACAAAATTCTCCCGCTGCAAGAAGCAAGTGACGGTGCTACTAGCCAAAGTTGGGATGTCTGTCGGTGGTGCTGCGGCGAGGATTAGTTAACGATGCTACGTGAGTATAAATTTGTTGCTGCAAATTTTCTTTTGTTTTGCTACTTCAGTACACATAAATTGTTGCTACAAGGTCTCTAGTGAGGTTGGTTTAGCTTCAAGAGCACAAAGTTTTGGCACCAAGTCTCTGGTGGGGTCTGCGTCCGAATGGTCTTTTCTATATAATTTTGAGATGTACCAGTTTTTCTTCCTTCAATAAAGCGAAAATCGGTGTTTTTTTTTCAGTGACAAAGAAAATTCAGAATTTTAGCAGAAATTAGACACGTGTCAAGCTGTGTACTAGGAGGCTGGGAGGAAAATATCGTCTTGTAGTTCTACCCAACATATAAACTAGCTCTAGAATTATTGAACATGGTTTCTACTGGAAATCAGTTGTGCCAATGGAGTGGTTATAATTAATAAACCTACGTTTAGATTGGGCAAACGCCTAATCGATCTCAAAAAGCCTAATTGAGTAGCTTAGAATGATTTAGGTGCTAAATCAGATTGCACAAGCAGAACATGATAGAAGCATGTCGGGCGACCGATGGTGACGATGTTTTTTTACTGAAAAGTGAGAGTAAAGGTAGACAAAATTATTGCATTATCACTTCTGGCTCTGCATACGTTTGTCAATGTTTGTACATCTATACCTAATAATAATAAAAGCAAAAGGGTTTCTCCCTCGGTCGTCATATTTATTACCGATTTTACCCCTAATGAGTACCCACGTCTGCCACCCTCAAGTGAAAAATACGATTCGTTTATTCGTTTTCCCTATTATTATTCTTTCTCTCTCTCCCAACGCCGTAGGCAGAGGTGCGGACACCACCATCGGCACCACTCCATTGCCTGGCCGGAGTCGCGACCGAAAAGGGCGAGTTCGTGGACCAATACGAACTCGGGGGAGGTGTCCCAGGCGGCAAATGACAGCGGGACCCGTCGCACGCGAGCTTCGGAAGGTCGGCCATGGCGGGAGGGCATTGGAGTACGTCTTGCGTCCGTCGGCCACTCCGCTCTCGGCGGAGGTGGTTCAGGCTTTAGCGGAGCTCGAGACGCGTCGCCCGCGAGCTAGGGAAGCTCGGTCATGGCGGGAGGCCGTGGGAGGACGTCGCTTTCCGGCTGGAGGAACGGGGATGCCGTGTCTCCTGGCTAGCCGGTAGCCGCCCATCCGCTCCTTCGGCGAGTCCTGGTAGGTTTATTGCGTCGCTGAGGCTCTGGAGCATGGTGAGGGACGAGTTGCTCCTGCTGTACGTATGTGCCCGATGCGGTTGTTTGAGCACGCATGAGAAGTGTTGGTGTAAATACCCAAGTGGTTGTAGTTTGATGTTCGCACAGTTTTAGGATAAGAGGTGGGGGATGGACTCGCGGTGGCATCCCGATGCGCGTTATTGAACGAGATTCCCCCTTCCCCCTGATTGATCCGCAGCAGCCGGAGCCGGAGCTGGGTAGTACCTCTTCTCCTGGATCAGTTCATGTAGACTAGGAGATAACTGCATCGTAGTAATCAAAGTATGTTTCCAATTCTACTGAAATGGCATTGATACGGCGGTATTTTCATTCAGATGAGGCCCAAAGTGGCTCACCTCCTGACCGTGTCTGTCACTCTGTCCTTCCGCGCCGTCCGCCCTCTCGATAGGAATGAGTCAAGGAGCCCTTCCGCTGCGCTACTGATGTGTTGTCTGGCAACAAATCTAGAACCGAGCCAGGCACCAACCGCTCGAATCTACAACCTAGCTTTGGGAATTCAGATTGACATCTGATTTTGATTGGTCAAAGTTCCATTACCGTTGGGTTACAGAAAGGTTTCATACATGCTTATGCATAGTTGCATACACGATGCAGTTACCAGGCACGGGTACTGCTGAATCATGGCTGGCTACACGGTACAAGTACTACTGCGCGCTCGGCAGAAAAAATAAATTTTGAGTACATAGATTAATAAGTGCGCTGATTTGATAATTGACAGAGCAAGTTTTTCTTCCCAAAATTAGTTTTTTTCTTCTAAATAGGACACTAGCATTCAAAAAAACAACAAACAGTACAAAGCACCTCAAGAAAAAAGAAAATTAAAACGAGACCACCCTTCATCTTCAACCTCCAGACCATGTCGACGGTGCATTGTTAGTTACAGACACGAAGTCGTCCAACGGGTCAAGAAGATTACATCTGTCCCGAAAACGAAGAAGAAGAATAAACTATTGATGAAGCTTCTTGACGATCCAAAGATCCTCACAATCAGACGAAATCCTCGAAGACCACACCATCCCACAAGCTTCTCGACGTTGCCGTCGAGAGGGGGCTGAAGCCGCGGAGACCTTATTGGAAGAGACGCCACCAGCTGAACGCCGCCCCACCAAACTTGAACCCAAAAAACAGGAAAAAGGAGCACTCCCGTCGACGGGGGCCAAGATCCACCCCTCTTCCATGGACCGAATACCACAAAATCGAGATAGATCTGCGGTGGCGCCGGAGGGAGACGAGGAAAACCTAATCACCTGAGACTCACGCTCTGAGAGATGAAGGGGTACCTCAAAATTACTTGCCATGGTATGAATTTCTTCCAGAAAATTTCCCTGTGCTTCTCCAATCTGAAAATTATTTATGGACTGGAGGTTTGGTAGCTTATATTGTTATTGGGTCAGAAAATTCACGTCGATGGAAAACACTCCCATTGAAATATATGTACATTCAGGTGTAGCATGGTTTTATACTTCTGCTTTGTTATGCTTCTTAGGTAAGTTCCAATCATGCATTTTCATTTAGAGGTGGTTTGATATCTTTTCTTAGGGAAGGATCATATATTTATTATGTAGCAATTTCATAGTTCATTACAAATTTGTGTGTAACGGCCGCACTCATTCTAAAGATCAAGAGAAGAAGCGTGAACACGGAAGGCTTGCATGTGTTTCTCTTCAGAAATTGTTTTTTCCGATGCAACGTACGGGCAATTTTGCTAGTAATAGCACATGCGTCATTGACGACAGAAAGGAATATTGGGGAAGCAAGCGCCTACTGGTCTCAAAAAGCCTAGTGTGGTTTGCTTAGAGTATATATATGCTAAGTGTTGAATCAGATTAGGATAGAGGAACATGATAGAACTAGGTGGTCCGATGACTGAGCTGCTTGTTGCGGACAAATGAGAGCAATGGTGAACTATTGCATGATCACCTTTGTCCTTTGGCTGTTCCATTTACCTAGAAACACATCACGTCCTGGCAGAATGACTGGCCCCAGTATTCTTTGCCACGCTCCTGGTACCCTCGTGGCCCCCGTGACCCTCCTCCTGGTACTTGTAGCTGCTGGCCTGGCGACCAGCTCCGCAGCCACCATGCCGGTGACCGCCGTCGCCGTCTTGGTGACCACCGCCACCATCTTGCCGACCCTGTCGCCACGGCCTCCCCTCTCCAGTCACCTCCCGCTGGAGTTCCCATCGTATCTCCGGTTGCGTCCCTCATCAAAGCCCCACTCCATGACCACCATTGTAAGCGAGCGCAACAACGGCGGCGGATCTTGGACTCGCCTTAGCAACCGGTGTGGAGGGGCAAAAGGGTCACTTATTCTCTTCCTCACTTCACTCTTTCTGACAGGGAACCCTAGATTTGGTATAGCGCAACCGACGGGCATCCAAAGCCACCTAAATACCAGCCCCTTCCGTAGGACGCCCTCCGGCCCCGAAGAAAGCTGGCCCAACTGCTCGTGTTGGAGCTCACAGATCAGCTGGTAAAGGCCTCCCCCTTCCAGGCTAGTAGGGACATCACAAATGAGCGGGAAGACCTGGTCCGTTGGGCTGCTAGATCCCTCAGATTAAGCCCCAGCCAAGCCCATCGGGTAGGATCGGGCCCATTGCGGGTAGAAAGCCTAAACCGTGGCAGCAACACCGACCGCGCCACTCGCTCCATCGTCCCAGATCTATCCGGATCAGCATTGTCTCTGCTTGGCGGCGGCTCCGAACACGGCTTCCCAGCCCCCAGCCCGGATATCCCAAAGACGCCGACATGCATCACGCCTCCGAGACACCACGATACCGCCGCCGGCCGCCGCCGCTCAAGTCTCCCAGCCGTTGAAAGCGAGGGGCTAGCGGGTGTCGGAATCTGGAGCCCCAGCCACCCGGAGCAAAAGCCTTCCTAGGGCCATGGCGGAGAGAGCCCCCGAGCAACTCCACCAGCTGAATGAAGCTCCAAAGAAGGACGGACACCGTTGGCCGGAGTGGTGGACTGTCTGGTTCCCTTTCCAGATGCGAATCCACCCGGTCATCGGCGGCGGCGGCCGGCGAGCAGTCCATCTCAGGCTCCCCTGGCTGTGCCTAGAACCTTCCCCGACACATCCCATCCCCCGGGGACGGCACCGAGCCCATGCAGCCCTTGCCGCGACCGTCGTCGCAGGCGGGCAGCCCGGCGAGGCTGCAGTTGAATTCAAATTTGAATCGCCACTTTTGTCGCACGAGCCCATCTGTACGGACATACCTATTCGCGCACCTCCTCCCCAGTTCCTCCGCTCTAGAATTTTTGAAGATGGTTTCTACTAAAAACCAGTTGTGACAATTTACTAGGAGTGGTTTTAATTAAGAAAACGACGACGTACAGATTGGGCAACGCCCAATCGATCTCAAAAGGCCTATTTAAGTAGGTTAGATTGTTTTAGGTGCTGAATCAGATTGGGCAAGCCGAAAATCATATAACTACGATGGTCCGGCGACCGACCATTGTTGCTGACAAGTGAGAGCAATGGTACTGGGAATTATTGCGTTAGCACCTTGGCTGTTCCCTTCACATAGAAACACATCACGTTCTGAACGAATGCACTCGTAACGTGTCAAGTTTTGCAGTGCCCCCATGTAACGGTCCAGGGTAGGACCCCAATAGTTTTGCCTGTTCTTTTCTTTTTGTGCATCATCATGCATCATGTATCAACTCATCTACAAGTTTTATCAAATAAAAGTTATTTTTAAATAAAATTTATTTGTGTTTTCCCTCTCATATGGTTTAATAAAACATATCCCTTGTCCTTTTCATTTAATAAAACCCTAAAAAAAAGTTATAAAGCAAAATAAAAATTATTACTTTAACTATTTTATTTACTCTCCTTCACCTCTCTATTTGATTTCAACTTGATTTTAAATCATGTTTAAAACCAGTTTTAAATCAGCAATGGAAGACAACTTTAAAAGAAAACCCTAACCTAACCTGCAGCCAATCTGAGCCCTGATACGTCTCAAACGTATCTATAATTTCTTATATTCCATGCTACTTTTATGACAATACTCACATGTTTTATACACACTTTACATCATTTATATGCATTTTCCGGCACTAACCTATTAACGAGATGCCGAAGCGCCAGTTCTTGTTTTGTGCTGTTTTTGGTTTCAGAAATCCTACACAGGAAATATTCTCGGAATTGGACGAAACGAACGCCCAGGGTCTTATTTTTCCACGGAGCTTCCAGAAGACCGAAGGAGATACGAAGTGGGGCCACGAGGTGGCGACACTACATGGCGGCGCGGCCAAGGAGGGGCCCGCGCCGCCCTATGGTGTGGGCCCCTCGTGAGCCCCCCGACTCTGCCCTTCCGCCTACTTAAACTCTCCATCGCGAAAACCCTATTACCGAGAGCCACGATACGGAAAAAGTTCCAGAGCCGCCGCCGCCGCCAATCCCATCTCGGGGGATTCAGGAGATCGCCTCCGACACCCTGCCGGAGAGGGGAATCATCTCCCGGAGGACTCTACATCACCATAATCGCCTCCGGACTGATGTGTGAGTAGTTCATCTTTGGACTATGGGTCCATAGCAGTAGCTAGATGGTTATCTTCTCCTCTTGTGCTATCATGTTAGATCTTGTGAGCTGCCTATCATGATCAAGATCGTCTATTTGTAATGTTACATGTTGTGTTTGTTGGGATCCGATGAATATGGAATACTATGTCAAGTTGATTATCAATCTATCATATATGTGTTGTTTATGTTCTTGCATGCTCTCCGTTGCTAGTAGAGGCTCTGGCCAAGTTGATACTTGTGACTCCAAGAGGGAGTATTTATGCTCGATAGTGGGTTCATGCCTCCATTGAATGCGGAACAGTGACGAGAAAGTTCTAAGGTTGTGGATGTGCTTGTTGCCACTAGGGATAAAACATCAATGCTTTGTCTAAGGATATTTGTGTTGATTACATTACGCACCATACTTAATGCAATTGTCTGTTGTTTGCAACTTAATACTGGAAGGGGTGCGGATGCTAACCCGAAGGTGGACTTTTTAGTCATAGATGCATGCTGGATAGCGGTCTATGTACTTTGTCGTAATGCCTTTATTAAATCTCATAGTAGTCATCATGGTATGTATGTGCATTGTTATGCCCTCTCTATTTGTCAATTGCCCAATTGTAATTTGTTCACCCAACATGATATTTCTTATTGGAGAGACATCACTAGTGAACTGTGGATCCTGGTCCATTCTTTTACATCTGAAATACAATCTACTGTAAACTCTGTTCTCTGTTGTTCTTCGCAAACAAACATCATTTTCCACACCATACGTTTAATCCTTTGTTCACAGCAAGCCGGTGAGATTGACAACCTCACTGTTAAGTTGGGGCAAAGTATTTTGATTGTGTTGTGCAGGTTCCATGTTGGCGCCGGAATCCTTGGTGTTGCGCCGCACTACACTCCGTCACCAACAATCTTCACGTGGCCCTTGACTCCTACTGGTTCGATAACTTTGGTTTCTTACTGAGGGAAAACTTGCTGCTGTACGCATCACACCTTCCTCTCGGGGTTCCCAACGGACGTGTGCTTCACGCGTTATCAAGCTCTTTTTCTGGCGCCGTTGCCGGGGAGATCAAGACACGCTGCAAGTGGAGTCTCCCACATCCAATCTCTTTACTTTGTTTTTGTCTTGCTTTACTTTACTTTATTTACTGCTTTGTTTGCTTTCTCTATATCAAAAATACAAAAAAATTAGTTACTTGCTTTACTTTACTTACTGTCTTGTTCGCGTTCTTTATATCAAAAATACAAAAAAATTAGTTACTTGCATTTACTTTATTTAGTTTGATTTATTTACTACTGCTAAAAATGAGTAATCCTGAAGTTGAAGTTCGTTCGTTTAAGCAACAAGGGGAGAAAGTTTTAAAGATGCTTGGTATAGAATTAGTGATGCTCATCATAGGTGCACTAAGAAACACTCCACTATTATCCTACTTAGGAACTTTTATGTTGGTATCTCTAGCTGGAATAGGTATGTTCTCGATACTCTTGCGGGAGGTAATTTCCTAGGCACTCCTACTTTAGAAGCTAGTTGCATTATTGAGAGTCTAGTTGGAATACCACCTATTAATGAAGCTAAAAGTGAAATTTCTCTTGAAGATGTCATGAAAAAGTTGGAGACCATAGAGCAAAATCTTCCAAGTATTAAGACTAAATTGGGAATATTACTTAATAAAACTGATAAACTTGATAAATCTCTAGGTGGAATTAATGAGAGAATTGCCGTCTTAGAAACTTGTGCTACTCATGATAATCAAACCCATAGGATTAGTGAACTTGAAGAAGCTATGGGAACCTTGGGTTCAACTTTTTCTTCTCTTAAGTTTAAGGAGAAAACTTATGTGGGTAAGGAGCAAAAGTTCATGTATGTATTTAAGGTGCCTAAGACAAAAAAAAACTATTATAGGCCTAAAATTGACAAAGCCCTTAGTACCACTATGGATGATGGAGCATCTAATATACCTATTGTGACAAATTGTGAAAGTTATGATGTTAATGCTTCATCTCTTGATGTCACTTGCTTCACACTTTCTGCGCCTAGCTGAAAGGCGTTAAAGAAAAGCGCTTATGGGAGACAACCCATTATTTTACTTCTGCACTTTTGTTTTATATTTGAGTCTTGGAAGTTGTTACTACTGTAGCAACCTCTCCTTATCTTTCTTTTATTGCATTGTTGTGCCAAGTAAAGTCTTTGATAGTAAGGTTGATACTAGAATTGGATTACTGCGCGGAAACAGATTTCTTGCTGTCACGAAATTGAGTAGCCCCGTCTGTAGGTAACTCAGAAAAATCTACTAATTTACGTGCGTGATCCTCAGATATGTACCCAACTTTCATTCAATTTTAGCTTTTTCATCTGAGCAAGTTAAGTGCCCCTGAAAAATTCGTCTTTACGGACTATTCTGTTTTGACAGATTCTGCCTTTTATTTCGCATTGCCTATTTTGATATGTTGGATGGATTTCTTTGTTCCATTAACTTTCAGTAGCTTTGTGCAATGTCCAGAAGTGTTAAGAATGATTATGTCACCTCTGAATATGTGAATTTTTGATCATGCACTAACCCTCTAATGAGTTTGTTTTGAGTTTGGTGTGGAGGAAGTTTTCAAGGATCAAGAGAGGATGATGATACAATAGGATCAAGAAGAGTGAAAAGTCTAAGCTTGAGGATGCCCCCGTGGTTCATCCATGCATATTTCAAGAAGACTCAAGCATCTAAGCTTGGGGATGCCCAAGGCATCCTCTTCTTCATCGATAACTTATCAGGTCACCTCTAGTGAAACTATATTTTTATTCCGTCACATCTTATGTGCTTTACTTGGAGCGTCTGTATGTTTTTATTTTTGTTTTTGTTTGAATAAAATCGGATCCTAGCATTCTTTGTTTGGGAGAGAGACACGCTCCGTTGTTGCATATGAATACTGGTGTTCTTAGCTTTACTTTTAATGTTCATGGCGAAGGTTGAAACTGCTTCGTTCATTGCTATTTGGTTGGCAACAGAAAATGCTTCATGTGGTAATTGGTATATTGTCTTGAATAATTTGATACTTGGCAATTGTTGTGCTCAAATAGATCATGTTTAAGCTCTTTCATCATGTACTTTGTACCCATTAATGAAGAACTACCATAGAGCTTGTTGAAATTTGGTTTGCATGATTGGTCTCTCTAAAGTCTAGATATTTTCTGGTGAGGTGTTTGAACAACAAGGAAGACAGTGTAGAGTCTTATAATACTTGCAATATGTTCTTATGTAAGTTTTGCTGTACCGGTTCATACTTGTGTTTGCTTCAAACAACCTTGCTAGCCAAAGCCTTGTATTGAGAGGGAATACTTCTCGTGCATCCAAATCCTTAAGCCAAAAACTATGCCATTTGTGTCCACCATACATACCTACTACATGGTATTTTTCTGCCATTCCAAAGTAAATTACTTGAGTGCTACCTTTAAAATTCCATTCTTTGTCTTTGCAATATATAGCTCATGGGAAAATAGCTTAAAAACTATTGTGGTATTGAATATGTTGCTTATGTATCTTATTTCTTATAAGTTGCTTGTTGAGCGGTAACCATGTTTCGGGGACGCCATCAACTATTACACCTTTGTTGAATATCATGTGAGTTGCTATGCATGTTCGTCTTGTCTGAAGTAAGGGTGATTTATCATAATCAAATGGTTTGAGTATGCATATTGTTAGAGAAGAACATTGGGCTGCTAACTAAAGCCATGAATCATGGTGGAAGTTTAAGTTTGGACATTAATCCTCAATCTCTTATGAGAATATTATCTGTTGTTGAATGCTTATGCATTAAAGAGGAGTCCATTATCTGTTTTCTATGTTGTCCCGGTATGGATGTCCTAAGTTGAGATCTATCAAAAACGAGAAATCAAATGCGATCTATCTCCTTGGACCTTTGTACATGCGACATAGAGGTACCCCTTTGTGACACTTGGTTGAAAAATATGTTATGCAATGATAATCCATGTAAATCCGAGCTAATTAGGACAAGGTGCGAGCACTATTGGTACTCTATGCATGAGGCTTGCAACTTATAGGATGTCTTATGCATAACACATATGAATTATTACTACCGTTGACAAAATTGTTTCTATGTTTTCAAAATGAAAAGCTCTAGCACAAAAATAGTAATCCATGCTTCCCTCTGCGAAGGGCCTTTCTTTTACTTTATGTTGAGTCAGTTTACCTACTTCTTTCTATCTTAGAAGCAAACACTTGTGTCAACTGTGTGCATTGATTCCTACGTACTTTCTTATTTGCATTCATCATATTACTTCGTGTTGACAATTGTCCATGAGATATATCCATGAGATAAACATGTTGAAGTTGAAAGCAACTGCTGAAACTTATATCTTCCTTGTTGAAATATTGGGCCCACTTTTAGTGGCCCAAATTAGATTTCAGTTTTTCCTATAAATCTCAAAGCCCACATAGTGGCAGCCATGTGAGTTTGAGCCCAAGTTGGTGGCAGCTCACTAGGGAGTGGCAAGAGGTGGGAAGTTTAGTCCCACATGGAAAGTTGGGAGGAAGTTAGACCACCTTATAAGGTGGGTTGTTCCACCACTAGTAAGTGAGTGAGAATAGGAGTGCTACACGCGCGCTCCTCCTCCTCCTCGCTCGCTCGTCTCGACTCGACTCGACTCGACACGACACGTCACGTCACGACGCGCGCCGCGCTCGTGGTGAGTGGATTGAGCCTCGAGCCGAGACTTTCCTTACTTTTTGCGGCTCGGGAAAACGAACGGAGTCCTAGACGGACGCGTCGCGGTTAGTCGGTTCGGGTCGCTCCCGGATCGTGGGCTATACGTAACCGACTCGAAACGTTCGTGCGACGTGGGCGTGGCCCACGTTGCCTAGGGTTTCCCGAGCCTATATAATCTCCTGCCCGGCTACCGCGAAACACATCCAATACACGAGTTAGGGTTTCCACCTCTCTGCTTGCGCCGCCATCGTAGCCTACTCCATCCCGCGAGCCGACGTGCATCGGCGAACGGGAGAGCAGGTCTCCGGAACCACTCGTCCTTGCGATCCTGTACGGGAGAGGGCGAATTAGGTTTTTGGGAAGCGCTCTGCGCGACTGCTCAAGCTCTTCATCACGGGTCGCCTTCCGTCCAAGTCGGGCGGTGCTGCCTACCGTCGTCTTCAACGCCGTCTACTTCGACCCGTCATCAACAACGTTGTCATCAACAACGTTACTGCTGTGACATCATCTGCTACACCTCCACCGCCACCTCCACCAGATCGGTACGTGCGACATATCTCGATCTGTTTAGCGATGGATGTTGTACTGTTTGCTATGCTATTGTTCATGTTGATCACTACATCTAGTATGTTCGAGTTTCACATGTTAGTAGTTACTGTCGTCATGCTTAATATTCTGGAATTAATCATGGAAATTGTGCCTAATTATCCAACAATCCAAAAACCTAATTGTAGGCAATTTCCTGAGTTAACAATGGCTGGTTTTTCCGATGCACTGAGGCCGGATAAGTTTACCGGTGTGCACTTTAAGAGGTGGCAGTATAAGGCCATGCTCTGGCTTACTCATCTGAAAGTGTTCGAAGTTACTGATGGTTTACCTGAAGGAACTATATCTGACCAAGATCAGAACAAGTTCAAGGAAAACAATACTCTCTTCGTCGGATGCGTTCTAAGTATTCTTGCTGATCGTACGTGTGATGTGTACATGCACTTAACGGATGGTAAAGAGCTACGGGATGCACCGAATGCTAAGTTCGGTGCAACCGATGCAGAGCAGTGAAGCTGTACATCATGGAGAGCTTCCATGACATCGGGATGGTTAACAACCGTTACGTAGTCGAACAAGCTCATGAGATACGGTGCATTGCGAAAGAGCTCGAACTCCTTAAGTGTGCCTTACCCGACAAGTTTGTGGCTGGATGCATCATTGCTAAGTTGCCCCCTTCATGGAGGAACTTTGCCACAACCCTCAAACACAAGAGACAGGAGATATCAGTTGAAAATCTGATAGCGTCTCTTGATGTTGAGGAGAAAGCTCGGGCTAAGGATAATACTGAGAAAGGAGAGGGTCAGTCTAACGCCAACATGGTGCAGAAGAAACCCTACAGCAAGAACAAAGGGAATAACAAGCCCTCCTTCAATAAGCCTATGAAGACTACAACCTTCAAGAAGAAGAAGATGATAAACAAAGCAGATCCGAGCTGCTTTACCGTGGAGAGGCTGGCCACTTTTCTAAGGACTGTCCGGAGAGGGCAGACCGCAAGAAAAAGGGGAGGCAAGTCAACACGGTGACCACTAGCAATGCTTGATGGGTACGGTAATCTCTTTCTTGTTCTTTCGGTATTTCAATCTCCATGTTGGTGGATTGATACAGGTGCTAATGTTCATGTGTGTGCTTGACATATCCATGTTCACTTCTTACCAGGTCGCCCGGGATTCTTCCGTCTTGATGGGGAATGGGTCACATGCTTCGTTCGTGGTGTTGGCACGGTAGATCCGAAGTTCACTTCGGGGAAGATCGTGCGAGCTGAGGAACGTGCAGCATGTCCCTACTATGAACAAGAATCTCGTTAGCGGCTCCCTTCTATGCGAGAGATGGGTTTAAGGTTGTTTTAGAGTCGAATAAAGTAGTTGTTTCCAAGTTTGGACAATTTATTGGTAAAGGCTATGAGTGCGGAGGCTTGTTCCGCTTTTCGCTTTCGATTTCAGTAATAAGTCCGTGAACCATATTTGTGGCAATGTTAGTGATGATACCGGTGTTTGGCATTCTCGTTTATGTCACATTAATTTTGGTTTAATGTCTCGGCTATCCGAGTTTAAGTTTAATTCCGAATTTCACCATTGCCAAAGGTTCTAAGTGCCATAGTTGTGTGCAATCAAAGCAACCTCGGAAGCCTCACAAGGCGGCCGAGGAGAGAAACTTGGCACCTCTAGAACTCATACATTCGATCTATGCGAGATGAATGGTGTGTTGACAAAAGGTGGAAAGAGATATTTCATGACATTGATTGATGATGCGACTAGATTTTGCTATGTTTATTTGTTGCGAACTAAAGATGAAGCTTTAGACTACTTTAAAATTTATAAGGCTGAAGTTGAAAATCAACTAGAGAGAAAGATCAAGCGTCTTAGGTCGGATCGTGGTGGCGAATATTTTCCTAAAATCTTTGATGAATTCTGTGAGGAACATGGCATTATTCATGAGAGGACGCCTCCCTATTCGCCCCAATCAAACGGGGTTGCCGAGAGGAAAAACCGCACGCTGACTGACTTGGTGAATTCCATGTTAGCCACTGCTGGTTTATCAAAGGCATGGTGGGGGGAGGCTTTATTGACTTCATGTCATGTCCTGAATAGAGTTCCTAACAAGAATAAAGATAAAACCCCTTACGAGGAGTGGTCTGGGAGAAAACCATCACTTTCGTATTTGCGCACATGGGGATGTTTGGCGAAAGTCAATATTCCAATTACTAAGAAGCGCAAACTTGGACCAAAGACAGTGGATTGTATCTTTCTAGGTTATGCTCCTCGGAGTGTAGGATATAGATTTTTAGTAGTTCAATCCGAGGTACCTGATATGCATGTTGATACTATTATGGAATCTCGTGATGCAACATTTTTTGAGAATATGTTTCCTATGAAAGATATGCATAGCATTGCTAGAATTTCTACTGAGATAATTCCTGAGTCTAGTACATCTAATGAGTATTTTGAACAATCACATGAGAATGCTACTGAGAAGGATGACAATGAAGCTCCTAAACGGAGCAAGAGACGAAGGATTGAAAAATCCTTTGGTGCTGATTTCATTGTGTACCTTGTGGATGATACTCCCACGTCCATTGCAGAGGCATATGCATTTCCAGATGCAGATGACTGGAAAGAAGCTGTCCATAATGAGATGGACTCGATTCTTTCTAATGGAACTTGGGAGTTGTCAGAACGACCCCATGGATGCAAGCCGGTAGGCTGCAAATGGGTGTTCAAGAAGAAGCTAAGACCCGATGGTACTATTGAAAAGTACAAGGCACGGCTTGTAGCGAAAGGCTACACACGAGAGAAGGCGAAGATTACTTCGACACCTATTCACCTGTCGCTAGACTTACCACCATTCGAGTACTACTATCCATGGCTGCCTCCTATGGTCTTATCGTTCATCAAATGGACGTAAAGACAGACTTTCCTTAATGGAGAGTTGGAAGAGGAAATCTATATGGATCAGCCTGATGGGTTTGTAGTAAAAGGTGAAGAAAGAAAGGTGTGCAAGTTGCTGAAATCTTTATATGGCCTAAAACAAGCACCTAAGCAATGGCATGAGAAGTTTGACAGAACTTTAACTTCTGTAGGCTTTGTTGTCAATGAGGCTGACAAGTGCGTTTACTATCGCCATGGTGGGGGCGAAGGTGTTATACTATGTTTGTATGTGGATGATATTTTGATCTTTGGTACAAACATGAAAGTAATACACGAGGTCAAGTCTTTCTTGTCAAAGAACTTTGATATGAAAGATCTGGGAGAAGCTGATGTGATTCTGAACATCAAGCTGATTAAGAACGAGAGTGGGATTACTCTAACGCAATCCCATTATGTTGAGAAGATCTTGAGCCGGTTCGGCTATATTGATAGCAAGCCTTCTTCAACACCTTATGATCCCAGTGTGACACTACGAAAGAACCGGAGGATTGCCATAGATCAATTGAGATATTCTCAGATCGTTGGCTCACTCATGTACTTAGCGAGCGCGACTAGACCCGACATCTCTTTTGCTGTTAGCAAGTTGAGTAGGTTCATGTCAAACCCGGGTACTGATCATTGGCATGCACTTGATAGGGTCATGCGCTACCTATGTGGTACAATGAGTTATGAGATTCATTATTCAGGGCACCCAGCTGTGCTTGAAGGATATAGTGATTCGAATTGGATCTCGGATGTAGGCTGATCTGTACGCCACAAGTGGGTATGTATTTACCTTTGGAGGTGGCGCAGTGTCATGGAGATCTTGTAAGCAAACCATATTGACGAGGTCAACTATGGAAGCAGAACTTACTGCTTTAGACACAACCACTGTTGAATCAGAATGGTTGCGTGAGCTCTTGATGGACTTGCCTGTGGTTGAAAAACCTGTTCCGGCAATCCTTTTGAATTGTGACAATCAAACTGTAATTGTCAAAGTGAACAATTCTAAGGATAACGCGAAGTCATCAAGACACGTCAAGAGACGTTTGAAGTCCGTCAGGAAATTGCGAAACTCCGGAGTAATAACCGTTACATATATTCAAACGAGACAAAAACCTGCCAGATCCCTTTACAAAGGGACTATCACGCAATGTGATAGAAAGTGCATCGAGGGAGATGGGTTTGAGACCCGTTGATGTTATGCCATAGTGGTAACCCAACCTTTGTGATCGGAGATCCCGTGAATTAGGACCTGGGAAGAACAAACTAGTGGTTTAATTGAGGAGAGTATTCTGTAACCCTCTCTATGTGAAGATGCACAACTCTCAATTGCTATAAGGCAGGTTGGCAACAAGCCTTAATGTGTTTATGTTGGCTATTTTAGCAAAGGTGCTGTCCTACAGAGCATTCTTGAAATAACACACCTATATGAGTCCGATTGTTAAACGTCGCAATCTATGAGATTTGGGTGATCTCTAGTAAACTCATGAAGAGACCATGAAGTATGACGCATATGCTTCACCCGCGGGGTAGGCTACCGGCAGCCATGTACTGGTCATGACTTTGAGTGAAACCACTGTTCACGCAAAACTTGCAATTCAAGGCTTAGTCCATTGTTCAAGTGTGAATGGATGTAGCTTAAGGTTCTAGGCGGAAGTTCAACTTAACGGTCTCCGCTGAAACACTCGGTATATAAACAAGCAGCGAGTATTGGTAAATCTCTAAATGGGGATTTGAGATCTGGTGGGGGATTGTTGAAATATTGGGCCCACTTTTAGTGGCCCAAATTAGATTTCAGTTTTTCCTATAAATCTCAAAGCCCACATAGTGGCAGCCATGTGAGTTTGAGCCCAAGTTGGTGGCAGCTCACTAGGGAGTGGCAAGAGGTGGGAAGTTTAGTCCCACATGGAAAGTTGGGAGGAAGTTAGACCACCTTATAAGGTGGGTTGTTCCACCACTAGTAAGTGAGTGAGAATAGGAGTGCTACACGCGCGCTCCTCCTCCTCCTCGCTCGCTCGTCTCGACTCGACTCGACTCGACACGACACGTCACGTCACGACGCGCGCCGCGCTCGTGGTGAGTGGATTGAGCCTCGAGCCGAGACTTTCCTTACTTTTTGCAGCTCAGGAAAACGAACAGAGTCCTAGACGGACGCGTCGCGGTTAGTCGGTTCGGGTCGCTCCCGGATCGTGGGCTATCCGTAACCGACTCGAAACGTTCGTGCGACGTGGGCGTGGCCCACGTTGCCTAGGGTTTCCCGAGCCTATATAATCTCCTGCCCGGCTACCGCAGAAACACATCCAATACACGAGTTAGGGTTTCCACCTCTCTCTGCTTGCGCCGCCATCGTAGCCTACTCCATCCCGCGAGCCGACGTGCATCGGCGAACGGGAGAGCAGGTCTCCGGAACCACTCGTCCTTGCGATCCTGTACGGGAGAGGGCGAGTTAGGTTTTTGGGAAGCGCTCTGCGCGACTGCTCAAGCTCTTCATCACGGGTCGCCTTCCGTCCAAGTCGGGCAGTGCTGCCTACCGTCGTCTTCAACGCCGTCAACTTCGACCCGTCATCAACAACGTTGTCATCAACAACGTTACTGCTGTGACATCATCTGCTACACCTCCACCGCCACCTCCACCAGATCGGTACGTGCGACATATCTCGATCTGTTTAGCGATGGATGTTGTACTGTTTGCTCTGCTACTGTTCATGTTGATCACTACATCTAGTATGTTCGAGTTTCACATGTTAGTAGTTACTGTCGTCATGCTTAATATTCTGGAATTAATCATGGAAATTGTGCCTAATTATCCAACATTCCTTTGTGTTGCTTCAAAACTTTCTACTAAGAATCTATTGCTTTATGAGTTAACTCCTATGCAAGTCTTATTGATGCTTGTCTTGAAAGTACTATTCATGAAAAGTCTTTGCTATATGATTCAGTTGTTTAATCATTGTCTTTACCATTGCTTCGAATCACTTCATTCATTGCATATGCTTTAAAATAGTATCGATCAAGATTATGATAGCATGTCACTTCAGAAATTATCCTTGTTATCGTTTACCTACTCGAGGGCGAGTAGGAACTAAGCTTGGGGATGTTTGATACGTCTCAAACGTATCTATAATTTCTTATGTTCCATGCTACTTTTATGACAATACTCACATTTTTTATACACACTTTACATCATTTATATGCATTTTCCAGCACTAACCTATTAACGAGATGCCGAAGCGCCAGTTCCTGTTTTGTGTTGTTTTTGGTTTCAGAAATCCTACACAGGAAATATTCTCGGAATTGGACGAAACGAACGCCAGGGTCTTATTTTTCCACGGAGCTTCCAGAAGACCGAAGGAGATACAAAGTGGCGCCACGAGGTGGCGACACCACATGGCGGCGCAGCCAAGGAGGGGCCCGCGCCGCCCTATGGTGTGGGCCCCTCGTGAGCCCCCCGACTCTACCATTCCGCCTACTTAAACTCTCTGTCGCGAAAACCCTATTACCGAGAGCCACGATACGGAAAAAGTTCCAGAGACGCCACCGCCGCCAATCCCATCTCGGGGGATTCAGGAGATCGCCTCCGGCACCCTGCCGGAGAGGGGAATCATCTCCCGGAGGACTCTACATCACCATGATCGCCTCCGGACTGATGTGTGAGTAGTTCATCCTTGGACTATGGGTCCATAGCAGTAGCTAGATGGTTGTCTTCTCCTCTTGTGCTATCATGTTAGATCTTGTGAGCTGCCTATCATGATCAAGATCGTCTATTTGTAATGCTACGTGTTGTGTTTGTTGGTATCCGATGAATATGGAATACTATGTCAAGTTGATTATCAATCTATCATATATGTGTTGTTTATGTTCTTGCATGCTCTCCGTTGCTAGTAGAGGCTCTGGCCAAGTTGATACTTGTGACTCCAAGAGGGAGTATTTATGCTCGATAGTGGGTTCATGCCTCCATTGAATGCGGAACAGTGATGAGAAAGTTCTAAGGTTTTGGATGTCTTGTTGCCACTAGGGATAAAACATCAATGCTTTGTCTAAGGATATTTGTGTTGATTACATTACGCACCATACTTAATGCAATTGTCTGTTGTTTGCAACTTAATACTGGAAGGGGTGCGGATGCTAACCCGAAGGTGGACTTTTTAGGCATAGATGCATGCTGGATAGCGGCCTATGTACTTTGTCGTAATGCCCTGATTAAATCTCATAGTAGTCATCATGATATGTATGTGCATTGTTATGCCCTCTCTATTTGTCAATTTCCCAATTGTAATTTGTTCACCCAACATGCTATTTCTTATTGGAGAGACACCACTAGTGAACTATGGATCCCGGTCCATTCTTTTACATCTGAAATACAATCTACTGTAAACTCTGTTCTCTGTTGTTCTTCGCAAACAAACAACATTTTCCACACCATACGTTTAATCATTTGTTCACAGCAAGCCGGTGAGATTGACAACCTCACTGTTAAGTTGGGGCAAAGTATTTTGATTGTGTTTTGCAGGTTCCACGTTGGCGCCGGAATCCCTGGTGTTGCGCCGCACTACACTCCGTCACCAACAACCTTCACGTGGCCCTTGACTCCTACTGGTTCGATAACCTTGGTTTCTTACCGAGGGAAAACTTGCTGCTGTACGCATCACACCTTCCTCTTGGGGTTCCCAACGGACGTGTGCTTCACGCGTTATCAAGCCCTTCTCCCCTGGCCTGCTTCCTCTCCCCCCCGCCCCAGCGGCCCAGTCCTTTCCCCTCTCTTCCATTCTCTCCCCGGCGGCCCAAGCAGCCCAGCCCAGCTCTGGCCCATCTTCACTCCACCATCCGGCCCATACCCCTTCGTTCGATGGAAACGAAGTCCCTCGTCGTTGTCCTCTTCTCCCTCACGCACAGAGCATGCTCGCTTTTTCTCCACCAGCGCGTGGTCCTTCCCTTCCTTCTCGCGTGAACCCTATCCCTCTCTCTGATAAAGCGAGTCTCGTCTACCACGCAACCACCAACCCACCTGCCCCTCCTTTCTTCCACTGCAAGCAAGCAAGGGAAAATATCCCCAACAAGCACCACCACCGTGAGCCACCGCCCACAGTTCGTCGTTGAACCGTCGTTTCCGGCCGCCCCGTGCCAAACTAAGGTCACCGCTGGCTCCGCCTCGTCTTGCTCATCCTCCTGGTGCCCTCGATTGAACAGGGGCGCTTCAAAACGACAACGCCGACCTCCTTTCCCAACTTCGGTTGCGCCATGTCGACGACGATGGCGTCGCTGTCCGTCTTCCCCCGACCTCACCGACCTCTCCATCGGCTTCCTGGTGAACTTCCGCGTCTCAGGGTACCCTCAAATCCCTCCCTCGCTTCTTGGGTTCACATCCCCGCCGGTGACAACCTTTTTCCGCCGCAGCACCTCAACGCCAGCGCCCCTCCGGTGATCCCCAAGACGGCGCGCCACCACCTTCAGGTTCACCTCGTCGAGGCGGTTCCAACGCGTCCACCCGCTCCTCCTGGTTCGAACCACATCGGCCGCGCCACGCTCGATTCGTTGCCGGCGGCTGCAGTTTGACTTTTTCCAAGCTTCGCCAGCGTGGCCGCGGGCTTACCCATCAGCCGGTCGGGCTATCGGCACCCTGGGTGAGAAAATATCTTCTGAATCTGGATCTGAATCTTTGTAGTTAGGCCCCTGCTGTTTTCTGAAACCAACCTGCCATCCCTGTCTCTGAACCTTTTCAACATATCCCCTTGTTAATCCTATAAAGTAACCTGGGGTCCTCCTGTAATAACCCAGAACATAGGAACAACGAAGGGTAGATTTAGAAATGGTATGTGCATTTCATCGCAAAACGGGGGAAATTTTCGCGCCTTATTGTAACTAAACCTAAGAGGGATCGAGGTTCTCTCTCATTTTGCATTTAGGGTTAGGCAATGTGAGTTAGGGAAATTTCGACATGATCTCTTTTGTATCTTGTTGATTTGGGGAATTGATTTCATTTGACAAGTATCAATACATTAAACAATAAACATTGAACAATATAAATGGAATTCATAATTCAAACAACTTATGAATTCAAACAACTTTGAATTTCAAAGTAAATCACCAATACAATGTTTATTTCAGAATATATATGTCACATAATCAAAAGCTCATAAACAAAAACCTTGGGCTTTATTGATATCAACACAGATTACAAAGTCTTTACAATATTCTTGATACAAGAATTGATAAATAATAAACAGAAATGAAAATGAAGATTACAATTTGCTCCTATAACTAAAACCTAAACTAAATGCTTGAAGAACATATTCTGGTCATATTCAACTTCAAAACCTGCAAAACAAATCACAAACACTAGCCAGAATATAAGTGTTAGCTCAAGATTCGGTTTAGACAAGTTAGCAAGTGACACAATCTTCAGTTTGGACAGAACCAAGTCACAGCACACTTGTGCTTGTCCAAAACCAGGGACAGCACAAGATAGGATCAGCAGCAGACCAAAACTGAGCAGCTGCAGGGGGTTCAAGTTTCAGCATATGAGAGCACACAGCTCAAGTGTGCTGGGCAGCAACAGCAAGGCCATGCAAAAGCATAGTCACCAAGCATGCCAGGCTTGTGTGTCAATGCAGGAGAGAAGTAGGGATCATATAAAAGGAGCACAAACCCTAGAAACCGGAACCGATCGACCGAGATAGGATTCACCGAGGTAAGGGTGAAGCAAGAACAAGCTCAGTTCATCCAGTTCTTGAGCAAGAACAAAGCCAACACACACAACCACTCAAACCATCGAAATCATGGTGACCTAGAAGATCATCCAGATCCGGAGGTGAAGGGCTGTGGACAACCCACAAGTCTGCATCAACACAAAATCTCATACTAGGAGCCGGAACAAGGTATACCAAGATCCTGGAGAAGATCCAATGGATCTAATCCATCATATGCATGACATAGTCATGGGGTTGAGCAGATGCTCAACAGGGTGAATCATCACTTGGTTTTCACCAAGGATCACTGCTAGTCTAAAAAGCCACCAAAATAGAAACCATCCAGATACAGATCTTGTGCACTGAAGCAAGATCCGATGCACGAATAGCACCAGATAGATGTATTGCAATAAATAGCAGCTAGTATAGACTACACGAGAAAATCCTAGGCACATAACCATCGAAACCCTAGATTTCTTCACGAGGCAAGCATATTGGCATTCATACTTACTATGATCCCCTAATATGCAAGCAAAGTTGAGTAGCCAACAAGATCCAACCACTAGGTGAGCAACCGGTCAGTAGCAAGGCTACCGAGGTCACATCACACTTAGCACCAAATAAGAGCAAGCCAAATAGACCACATCACTATCCAGAAATGGATTCGTAGTTTTATTGCTTGTAAAAGAATCATGAACAAGCAAACTCATATACAAGCAAGACATTTAAATCATCACCGCATAAGCAGTTCATCATAATTAAGTAATCTAAGCATGAATTTATCACGGATCCATGCTAAGCATGACAACGACATACTTGTTAAGCAATACAACTTAATTCATAGCCACTAGAGCAAGTAAGCAACAGACACGGTGATGCTTGAGCATCGGCATCACCAAATAAGTGAACCATATAACCACGGTGTTAGCCGAGTAAGCAATCATCGACAAACAATTGATCAAATTGATCAATCATAGCAAGCCAAACTACACAGAGAGATTTGCCAACAAGCAAGAAATGATCCAATGGATCATTGGATTGCAGAATTAGTACTGAATCATATCACAGGCACCTCTGGCACACACACAAGTGTCACAGATGCATCACAAGTGCACCTAAACAAGCAAGCATGATAGACCAGTGAGCATAAGCAAGTCATAACCAATCATAGCATGGCATAGATAGCTCTTGAGCAAGCACAGTAGAGCATGGTAAGTGTAGATCATGCTAGGGGTAGCAACAAGGCAAGCATAGCATGAACGAGCAAGCAAAGCAGCATGTGCCAGTACCAGGAAATGGTAATTGGGCCATGAGCTTGCAGTAAACCGAAGCACAGTAAGATTGCGCAGCAGTAGCATAACTCTAGATGATCACAAGATCACCAGAGAGTGACATAACATGAGGAGGAAGAAGCACAGTAACAAGGGGAAGCGCACAGAAGAGAAGGAGGAGGAGCATAGGACTTACCCGCGCCTGGAGGCAGAAACTATGGCATGGCGAGGCAGTGCCCGCGCGGCCATAGCAGCTGCAAAGCCAGGGAAGTCGCCGGCGTTACGCCGACGAACACCACCACATCAGCACATCATGGAGACGACGGCACAGGCGCTGCAAGCAGCACCCGCGCCAGGTCGGTCTCGGAGGCGCACACGTCGACGACGAAGGCGAGAGCTCGTCGGAGACCACCAGATCGCCCATGGCGATTCTCCGAGAGATCCGGATCGAGGCGATTCGCCGAGGAGAGGACGAGAGGAGAGAAACGGCTCGGACGGATCGATAGATCTGCTCGAGGCGGTTCTAGATCGGTAGGTGGCCACGGCGGAGGAGGCCGGTGATGGCCGGAGCGGGGCGGCGGCCATGGCGGCGACGCCATCGCCTCAGGGTCGCCAGAGATTAGGGTTAGACGAGTGAGAAGAGGGCCGAGTGAGAGTGAGAGTGGTGGGCCGCTTCGGCGCCACCAAACCCAAAAGGGGGCCAGCCTATTTGGGCCGTCCCTGAGTTAGGCTATTGGGCTGGGCCCAATAGGGGTCCAGGGGGTATTTTGGTCATTTTTCATTTAATAAAAGACCAAAACTTTACCAAATTTTAATAAATCATAAACAACTCTAAAAATCCAATAAAAATTGGATTTATGAATGAAAAATAAATCTTAACAAGAATAAAATATGAAATGGAATTTAAGAAACAAATTCAAAATTATGAATTTTCAGAATTCAAATAATAACTTGGAATTTTAAATTATTATTTCCTTGTATTTAAAATTCAAGGAAAAATATCAAATAAGTTCAAATACTTATTTTCAAACATTTCAAAATGAAATTCTAATATTCCATGTCATATCTATTGCAAAGGGTATTTTTCCAAGAAAATACTATATTCCTTTTTATTCCAAAAACTATAGAGGTAACTCTATAGTTTCAAATTATTTTGGAATAACTAAGGTAATTATCTAGTAAAATCATTTTACTTTGAATTGTTGTACTTTGTGTGAATTACAATAATTAATACTTTTAAATCAATTGTAAATTACCGTCAAAGACATAAATCTTAAATACAACCCTAAATTGTAATAATTCAATGGGGTAAAGGGATTCAACATAAAATAATACATCCATGATTGCATTATTTGGATTTTTATAACATTGTCCTTACCGGACAATGATGCTTCTTACTGAACCCGAGGTCCAGGTTCCATCAATCGCATTGAACTGCACTATCTCGCGAGTCCACAGGCAAGTTCACCCTTGCTCATGTCAACTTGATTATTTTCTACTACTTTTAATGCAAAGCTATATACTTATCATTCCTGCATCGCAAATGAAATGTTATTTTCCAACTATGAATATGACTATGTGGCTGGCAATGGAACCATGGTATGTGTTGATATGGTGGAGGTTCCATTGCAATGGGTTATATCACCCTAGGATTAAATTACCAATGCCGTCCGAGTGATTCTAGCGCCGTACAAACCGCGTTGACCATGAGATCTATAATGGCTCCGGAAAAGCCAGCTGTATCTTTTCCCTTCACGCACGCCAACGGATCGGAGAGACGGTGGGGTGCTTGGAGGCACTGCCGCAATAGGTTGGGAAATCCTTTTAAATCCCCATCCATTGGTGATGTTAATCTCTTCCGATCTATGAAGGATTGTCCGGAGTATACCATGAGTAAAGCCGTATTATCGGGGAAGTCTACTGGAGGTATACGGTCGGACAAAAGGGTGGGTTTGCAGTCGCGGAGAAGGCGGTGTGGGCTTGGATCTTTATACCTGGCCTCACACCAAAGGAAGTGTGAACGGGGGCAAGTCCCTGCGGATGGAAAAAAGGGTGAGATCTCTTGTGGGAAAAGTAACGCACCTCTGCAGAGTGTATCAAATTGTGGCTGTCACTCCTTGTTCCGGGAAGGGAACTGCGAACGCGGCAGGAAAGGAACTCCACGAAGTTCCGGTCAACTCTGTGAAGATCGACGGGCATAGTTTTCATAATAAAAGCAACCTTTTGAAGAAATGTTTTCAAAACATGCATTGACCTGCGATTTCCCGATCAATGGTCGTAGCTAGTGCATCAAACACCTTTTATTCTTTTAGAACTTGCTGAGTACCTCTGTACTCACTTTCTTTCGACACCCTTGCTAGACTGTGATCCCGAAGTGGAGGCTATCAACGATGGAGCACCAGAAGGAAGCTACGAGCTGGTCTACGAAGAACCTGATCTTACCGGCGGAGTGGAAGGCGTAGACTATGGGATAGTCTACGGACCAGATGACACGGAGGTGGAGGAGTAGTGACATACCTTAGTATCATAGAGCCGAGCAACGTAGAACTTACCTAAATAAGTTGTTGAGCTCTTTTCATCTTTAGTATAAGTTGTAATGGTACTTTAGTAGTCTCTTAGGGTGTTCTCATAGGACCTGTGAGAATACCAACTTGTAAGACAATGTTTGTAATAAAGTATGGAGTGTTATGACCTGCAATGTTTCGTTGTACCACTCGAGGGATATGGCAATTTGTGAGGAAGCCCCTTCACAAAGATCATATCAACGACTTGTATACTACAACATGCGGTGGTATGCTTCGGGTCACCGCAGCTGGTATCAGAGCAAATGTTGCGACCTTAGGTTGGAAAAACCTAGTATAGGGAAGAAACCTGTAGGAGTCTAGTAGAAATAGTAAAGGATTCTCTAGAAATATGGTGGTTATTCACTTGAGAATAGCAAAACCATATATTTTAGTGCGATAATTCTTTATTATAGCTATTATGATGCATTATCACTACTAATATTCTGCTTTTGTATACAGCCATAATGGCGAACACTTTTCCCAAGAGGACTTTGAGGAAAGTTGAGGGTTGGCTCGGTGATTATGATGGACCAATAACAGCTCTCCTGTGTGGGATGCTGAAGGAACTTCATTGCGATCCACGGATACCTGTTATCAAGTATACTTACTATGATGGGGAAATCCTAGCCAAGTGCAGAGTATCGGTCCAACTACGGAAAAGCTGGCGATGAGTCGTATAATGCCATACGGAGAAGCCAAAACTATCACCACAGCCTACCATATGGGCCTATTCAAGGCAATCCTTGAGATAAGGCAGCACAAGTCGGTAGAACTCCTATGTTCGAGTTTTCTCATATACCTCATGCCGAGGAAGATGAGGATCCCACTCTTAATCATTTGGTGTTAGCCCACGAAGTCCCGAAGCCGCAGCACGGCACATGGATAGCTGTAAGTCTTTATTGACCACGATGTATCTTTTACACATGAAGATGAGAGGTGAGATTGACCACATGCTAGGCTGAGTTCACGGACCACGATAAAGTCCAAACTCGGATGCATGACTTGAGGGCACAACCACAACATACTACACCCTTCTTTAACCCGGACGAGTGATGTAGATTTGAGTGACCGAGTGGTTCAAGAGAAATCTACCTACAAGAGACCCACTTACACCTAACTTTGTTCCGCACTATCCACATGTGTCGGCATCGTATGATGCTCGGATATGGGGGAGACCATTCATGGAACATAAATTGCTCGGAGTCACCGATTGAAAACTCGACGGGTTGGCGTTTCGGGGAACCTTTCGGTGATGAGGAGGAGCCAATTCCATGTGATACCGGAGATGAGAGTGATGCGGTTAACCCAAATGTTAACCAACACTACGAGCGAGGAAGAGAAAGGTACTGATTCCATTTCTTTAGATTTGGAGATGGGTATATCTAAACCATCACGATACGAAGTAGGTGAGAGTTACGGAACAAAGAAAAAGAAGAAGAAGAAGATGAGGGGTCAAGTGAATAGGAATCCTCCATGGATGAGCTGGAGAAGAGGCACTTGTATTCCACTGGGGATATGTATGAGTCTTTATCTAGTTACTTTGGAATGACGGATCTCTGTCTCGGCACTTCGTCCGATTCGGATTACATACCCTACTGGAAGGACCTTTGTTCCGGACGGTGTTCGGAAGACTAGTCGCTGTACTGGTTGGACCCTAGGGATGTACACGGAGGCGAATGAAGACGATGAGGAGTAGAGCTCCAAGGAAGAATAAAGTAATCTAGGTGGTATTGTAATAGAACGTATTTTAAATTCCCGTTGGCTTGGGCTTGGAGCCAAATAAGTGGTTTATATATACCACATGTAATATAAGTTTGTGAGTGTGTTATGTATTATACGGTGTATATACATAATAAATGTTTGTTTTGGATTTGCTTCTTGATTTCATTGTGTGACTAACTGGGCAATGAGTTGAGCTCAGAAAACATTCGCATGGTGTAATTATGAGTAATCGCTCTTTGTTACATGACTAGGGGGAAATGGCGTTAGTAGAAACCGAAGAGGCTCGCAGAGAGCGGGAAGAAAGAGAGAAAGAGGAGGCGGATGCAGCGAGCTAGAGCAGAAAACGCACCACCACCACCACACCCAATGTTGCACCCGGACTTCCAACGAGTATATGAGGTCAATGGAGGAAGACGAAGGCGTTACCGGGAAAGTCGGAGCAAGAATATGCAGGATTTCTTTACCCATGTCATCAATGAGAGGGGTAATGAAGGCAAGGGAGTAACATTATCGGACTTCCAAAATGCAAGACCACTACCATTCACATCAGCTCCGGAACCAATGGACGCCGAAGATTGGCTTATGGATACCGAACGGAAATTGAAGACCGTTGGTTGCAACGATGAGGAGAAGATCGAGATATACCACTTATGCGATTGTCAGGACCAGCAGCATCATGGTGGGAGAACCTTGTAGCAGTACACCCTCCAGATAAGGTATTCACCTGGGAGGAGTTCAAGAAGAAGTTTCGGGATGCTCATGTTCCGGACAGCGTGGTGGAGCTGAAGAAGAGGGAATTTGAAGAACTGAGACAGAATACTGCACCTATCATGCAAGTATGTTCGGGATTTCAATAGGTTATCCAGATATGCACCCGAGGATGTAGATACGAGAGGAGAAGCGGAAGAAGCGGTTCATGAAAGGCATGAATCCATACATGAAGATGCAAGCTGAGGTTGGCACGGACTGCCGAATTCCGGGAACCGATTGACTCGGCAATCACTTTCGAGGATGACTACGGGCAAGTCCGGGAGGACGAGGAGGAAGAGGGCTCGTATAGAGCCAAGGAAGTACCCAATTAGTAAACCACTACCTGATCGGAGTTTCAAACCTCGATATCGACCTACTACTGGTAATCAATACAATCGGGAGGTCGAGTCAGAACCCAATTAACCAGATCATCTGCAACAATTGTGGCCTGAGAGGTCATTTGCAGAAGGATTGCCAGAAACCCAGAATCATCTGTTATGGTTGTGGGAAGGAAGGACACATCAAGCCGGATTGTCCAAACAAGGCGTCCTGGAACGGACAGAGCTCTGGAGGACGAGG
The DNA here is from genome assembly GCF_022539505.1 of Lolium rigidum. NCBI lineage: Eukaryota > Viridiplantae > Streptophyta > Magnoliopsida > Poales > Poaceae > Lolium > Lolium rigidum. The sequence goes on along the minus strand of NC_061508.1, from coordinate 11,142,350 downwards.
TGGAAACAACAACAACAACAACCGCAACAACAATAACAACAACACCAACCGCAACTACAATAACTACAACAACAAGAAGGGAAAGCCTTATGGAAAGCTGAATTGCACATCTTTGGAACAAGCGGAAGAGTCGGATCAAACGAGTCTTAGGTACGCTAAGCATTCTTACTCATCCTGGCAAAGTATTATTTGATACTGGAGCAACCACATCATTTCTTGCATTGGAATTTGTGGAAAAATTCGGGCTTAGATGTTCTAAGTTAGAAACCCCTATAACTGTCCTATCCGCGGGGGGAACGATCTTAGTGACCCACGTGAAAGAAGCACAAGTCCTAACCATATGTGACTGTGTGTATTTCGCGGACCTATTCATCATACCCATGAAGGACATATCAGTCATCCTAGGGATGGATTGGTTGACAGAAAATGGAGCGGTGATTAACTGTGGGGACAAAACGAGTATCACTTCGCAACTCCATCGGAGGTCGAATAGTGTTCCAAGGAGATAAGTACGAGTGAATTAGAGATTGGATTGGAACTCAACAGCTTGAAGGAAGTGAGAATTGAAGATATTCCTGTAGTAAATGAGTTTAAGGATGTATTTCCTAAGGAACTACCGGGAATGCCACCCGATAGAGAGATCGAATTCACAATCGACTCGATTCCGAGCACAGCACCAATAGCACAACCACCATATAAGATGGGGCCAAAGGAGTTAGTGGAACTGAAAGCTCGGATAGATGAAGCTGGAACGAAGGGATTTATTCAAGAAAGTGTGTCACCATGGGGTACACCGAGTTATTTTTGTGGATAAAAGAGATGGAGGAAAGAGAATGTGTGGAGATTATAGAAATTTGAACAATGTAACTATCAAGAACAAGTATCCTTTACCTAGAATTCAAGATCTTTTTGATCAAGTTCAAGGAGCAGGAGTCTTCTCGAAGATAGATTTAAGGTCGGGATACCATCAAATCAAGATCAAGAAGGAAGATGTACCAAAAACAACATTCGTATCAAGGTATGGACACCATGAATACTTGGTTGTACCATTTGGACTAACAAATGCACCAGCAATTTTCATGAATTTGATGAACAAGATATTCATGAAGTACTTGGACAAGTTTGTGATAGTGTTCATAGATGATATTTTAATCTATTCCAAAGATAAAGAAGAACATGCCAAACATTTGAAGATAGTTACGCAAACTTTGAGAGAACATCAGCTATATGCGAAGTTCAGCAAGTGCAAATTTTGGTTAGATAGTGTTGAATTTCTTGGACATGTCATAACCAAAGAAGGCATAGCGGTGAATCCAAGTAAGGTTCAGTCCGTATTGGAATGGAAATCACCTAAAAATGCTAAGGAGATACGAGGATTTCTTGGTATGGCGAGGCTATTATCGGAGATTCATAGAGGGATTTTCGAAGATTGCAGGACCAATGACCAAGTTACTCAAGAAAAATACTCCATTTGTGTGGACTGATGAGTGTGAAGCCAGCTTCCAAACACTCAAGGATAAGTTAACCACAGCACCGGTGTTAGCAGTTCCTGAACCTGGAAAGGATTACACGGTGTATTGTGATGCTTCCAAGAATGGACTTGGATGTGTTCTTATGCAAGATCGGAAGGTAATAGCTTATGGATCAAGACGAGTTGAAACCACATGAACACAACTACCCGGTACATGATCTCGAGTTAGCGGCGAGTTGTGTATGCTTTGAAGAGTTGGAGACAATTTCTATATGGATCCAAGTGTGAGTTATACACCGATCACAAAAGTTTGAAGTATTTCTTCACCCAGAAAGAATTAAACATGAGACAGAAGAGATGGTTGGAGTTGATTAAGGATTACGACCTTAAGATCAACTATACACCAGGCAAGGCTAACGTAGTAGCAGATGCCTTAAGCAGAAAGAGTACGGAGAATCAACCTACGGAATGGGAAATTCCAAAGGAACTTCGGAAAGAGTTAGAAGATGCTCAGATTCTGTTTATTCAAGGTGATGTCAAAGGAAATATAGCAACCATGAGGATTATGGATGAGATGTATTCAGATTTGAAATATGAGATTATCCGAAAGCAAGCGGATGATTTGTTCATTCAAGAGGAAATCAAGAGGATTGGCGAAGGAAGACCATCGGAATTCCATCTAGGGGATTTTGATTCATTATATTTCCAGAAAAGGATCTGTGTACCAGATGATCCAGAAGTGAAGTCAATCATATTAAAAGAAGCACATGAAACCCCTTATTCCATACATCCGGGAAGTACTAAGATGTATATGGATTTGAAGGAGATGTTCCGGTGGAACAACATGAAAAGAGAAATAGCACAATATGTCTCGGAATGTCATACATGTCAACGAGTGAAGGCAGAGCATCAAAGTCCTGCGGGATTACTCAAACCACTAGAGATACCGGAATGGAAATGGGATGAAATCGGAATGGATTTTGTTACTGGTTTACCAATGACTAGTAAGAGGAAGGATATGATATGGGTAATAGTGGATAGACTTACCAAGAGCGCTCATTTCATAGCCGTAAACACAAAAGATACTGCGAGAAAAGCTTGTGGATATTTATGTGAAGGAAATTGTGAGTAAACATGGAGTACCAAAGAAGATAGTCTCGGATAGAGGTTCGATTTTCACATCGGCATTACGGAAACAACTACAAGAATCTTTGGGATCCAAATTGGATTTCGGTACAGCATATCATCCACAAACCGGAGGACAAACCGAAAGAACCAATCGGATACTTGAGGACATGCTTAGAGCTTGTGCTCCGAACTTTGGAGGCTCATGGGAGGATCATTTACCTTTAGCGGAATTCTCATATAACAATAGTTATCAGAGTAGTATTCAGATGGCACCGTACGAAGCATTGTACGGAAGGAAGTGTCGATCACCAATTTGTTGGTTTGAAACCGGAGAAAACAAGGAGTTTACACCGGACTACATCAAAGAGAGACAAGACGTCATCGAGGTAATCCGGGATAGACTCAAGATAGCTCAGAGTCGTCAGAAGAGTTACGCCGACTTAAAGAGAAGAGATTGGGAACCGAAAGTGGGAGACATGGTCTATCTGAAGGTTAGCCCAATGAAAGGACTTAAAAGATTCGGAGTAAAAGGAAAATTAAGCCCTCGATATATAGGACCATTTAAGATACTCGGTCGGAATCGAGGAACGAGCATTTGAGTTGGAGTTGCCGGCACAATTAAGTCAAGTTCATAACGTATTTCATGTATCCCAACTCGAGAAAATGTTTGAAGGCACCGGATGATCCTATCACATATGAAGAAATAGAATTGCAATCCGACCTAACTTATGTGGAAAGGCACTGAAAAGATCTTAGAAGTTCAATGGAAGAAGTTAAGAAACAGGGCAATCAAATACTGTAAAGTGCAATGGCAACATCATCCCGAGCGAGAAGCTACTTGGGAGACGAGAAGAAGAACTCGGGAAGTCTTACCCCGAGATGTTCGGGTACCAATCTTAACTTCGGGACGAAGTTTACGTTAAGGGGAGAGGCTGTAATAACCCGAACATAGGAACAACGAAGGGTAGATTTAGAAATGGGATGTGCATTTCATCGCAAAACGGGGAAATTTTCGCGCCTTATTGTAACTAAACCTAAGAGGGATCGAGGTTCTCTCTCATTTTGCATTTAGGGTTAGGCAATGTGAGTTAGGGAAATTTCGACATGATCTCTTTTGTATCTTGTTGATTTGGGGAATTGATTTCATTTGACAAGTATCAATACATTAAACAATAAACATTGAACAATATAAATGGAATTCATAATTCAAACAACTTATGAATTCAAACAACTTTGAATTTCAAAGTAAATCACCAATACAATGTTTATTTCAGAATATATATGTCACATAATCAAAAGCTCATAAACAAAAACCTTGGGCTTTATTGATATCAACACAGATTACAAAGTCTTTACAATATTCTTGATACAAGAATTGATAAATAATAAACAGAAATGAAAATGAAGATTACAATTTGCTCCTATAACTAAAACCTAAACTAAATGCTTGAAGAACATATTCTGGTCATATTCAACTTCAAAACCTGCAAAACAAATCACAAACACTAGCCAGAATATAAGTGTTAGCTCAAGATTCAGTTTAGACAGTTAGCAAGTGACACAATCTTCAGTTTGGACAGAACCAAGTCACAGCACACTTGTGCTTGTCCAAAACCAGGGACAGCACAAGATAGGATCAGACGACGGACCAAAGGCGAGCAGCTGCGGGGGTTCAAGTTTCAGCATATGAGAGCACACAGCTCAAGTGTGCTTGGGCAGCAACGACAAGGCCATGCAAAAGCATAGTCACCAAGCATGCCAGGCTTGTGTGTCAATGCGAGGAGAGAAGTAGGGATCATATAAAAGGAGCACAAACCCTAGAAACCAGAACCGGTCGACCGGATAGGATTCACCGAGGTAAGGGTGAAGCAAGAACAAGCTCGGTTCATCCGAGTTCTTGAGCAAGAACAAAGCCAACACACACAACCACTCAAACCATCAGAAATCATGGTGACCTAGAAGATCATCCAGATCTGGAGGTGAAGGGCTGTGGACAACCCACAAGTCTGCATCAACACAAAATCTCATACTAGGAGCTGGAACAAGGTATACCAAGATCCTGGAGAAGATCCAATGGATCTAATCCATCATATGCATGACATAGTCATGGGGTTGAGCGAGATGCTCAACGGGGTGAATCATCACTTGGTTTTCACCAAGGATCACCGCTAGTCTAAAAAGCCACCAAAATAGAAACCATCCGGATACGAGATCTTGTGCACGAAGCAAGATCCGATGCACGAATAGCACCGGTAGATGTATTGCAATAAATAGCAGCTAGTATAGACTACACGAGAAAATCCTAGGCACATAACCATCGAAACCCTAGATTTATTCACGGGCAAGCATATTGGCATTCATACTTACTATGATCCCCTAATATGCAAGCAAAGTTGAGTAGCCAACAAGATCCAACCACTAGGTGAGCAACCGGTCGGTAGCAAGGCTACCGAGGTCACATCACACTTAGCACCAAATAAGAGCAAGCCAAATAGACCACATCACTATCCGAGAAATGGATTCGAGTTTTATTGCTTGTAAAAGAATCATGAACAGCAAACTCATATACAAGCAAGACATTTAAATCATCACTGCATAAGCAGTTCATCATAATTAAGTAATCTAAGCATGAATTTATCACAGATCCATGCTAAGCATGACAACATCATACTGTTAAGCAATACAACTTAATTCATAGCCACTAGAGCAAGTAAGCAACAGCACAGTGATGCTTGAGCATCAGCATCACCAAATAAGTGAACCATATAACCACAGTGTTAGCCGAGTAAGCAATCAGCGACAAACAATTGATCAAATTGATCAATCATAGCAAGCCAAACTACACGGAGAGATTTGCCAACAAGCAAGAAATGATCCAATGGATCATTGGATTGCAGAATTAATACTTGAATCATATCACGGGCACCTGCGGCACACACACAAGTGTCACGGATGCATCACAAGTGCACCTAAACAAGCAAGCATGATAGACCGGTGAGCATAAGCAAGTCATAACCAATCATAGCATGGCATAGATAGCTCTTGAGCAAGCACAGTAGAGCATGGTAAGTGTAGATCATGCTAGGGGTAGCAACAAGGCAAGCATAGCATGAACAGCAAGCAAAGCAGCATGTGCCAGTACCAGGAAATGGTAATTGGGCCATGAGCTTGCAGTAAACCGAAGCACAGTAAGATTGCGCAGCAGTAGCATAACTCTAGATGATCACAAGATCACCAGAGAGTGACATAACATGAGGAGGAAGAAGCACGGTAACAAGGGGAAGCGCACGAGAAGAGAAGGAGGAGGAGCATAGGACTTACCCGCGCACGGAGGCGAAACTATGGCATGGCGAGGCGAGTGCCCGCGCGGCCATAGCAGCTGCAAAGCCGGGGAAGTCGCCGGCGTTACGCCGACGAACACCACCACAGCGGCACGGCATGGAGACGACGGCACGGGCGGCGCAGCGAGCACCCGCGCCGGGTCGGTCTCGGAGGCGCACACGTCGACGACGAAGGCGAGAGCTCGTCGGAGACCACCGGATCGCCCATGGCGATTCTCCGAGAGATCCGGATCGAGGCGATTCGCCGGGAGAGGACGAGAGGAGAGAAACGGCTCGGACGGATCGATAGATCTGCTCGAGGCGGTTCTAGATCGGTAGGTGGCCACGGCGGAGGAGGCCGGTGATGGCCGGAGCGGGGCGGCGGCCATGGCGGCGACGCCATCGCCTCAGGGTCGCCAGAGATTAGGGTTAGACGAGTGAGAAGAGGGCCGAGTGAGAGTGAGAGTGGTGGGCCGCTTCGGCGCCACCAAACCCAAAAGGGGGCCAGCCTATTTGGGCCGTCCACTGAGTTAGGCTATTGGGCTGGGCCCAATAGGGGTCCGAGGGGTATTTTGGTCATTTTTCATTTAATAAAAGACCAAAACTTTACCAAATTTTAATAAATCATAAACAACTCTAAAAATCCAATAAAAATTGGATTTATGAATGAAAAATAAATCTTAACAAGAATAAAATATGAAATGGAATTTAAGAAACAAATTCAAAATTATGAATTTTCAGAATTCAAATAATAACTTGGAATTTTAAATTATTATTTCCTTGTATTTAAAATTCAAGGAAAAATATCAAATAAGTTCAAATACTTATTTTCAAACATTTCAAAATGAAATTCTAATATTCCATGTCATATCTATTGCAAAGGGTATTTTTCCAAGAAAATACTATATTCCTTTTTATTCCAAAAACTATAGAGGTAACTCTATAGTTTCAAATTATTTTGGAATAACTAAGGTAATTATCCAGTAAAATCATTTTACTTTGAATTGTTGTACTTTGTGTGAATTACAATAATTAATACTTTTAAATCAATTGTAAATTACCGTCAAAGACATAAATCTTAAATACAACCCTAAATTGTAATAATTCAATGGGGTAAAGGGATTCAACATAAAATAATACATCCATGATTGCATTATTTGGATTTTTATAACATTGTCCTTACCGGACAATGATGCTTCTTACGAGAACCCGAGGTCCGAGGTTCCATCAAGCTGCATTGAACCGCACTATCTCGCGGTCCACAGGCAAGTTCACCCTTGCTCATGTCAACTTGATTATTTTCTACTACTTTTAATGCAAAGCTATATACTTATCATTCCTGCATCGCAAATGAAATGTTATTTTCCAACTATGAATATGACTATGTGGCTGGCAATGGAACCATGGTATGTGTTGATATGGTGGAGGTTCCATTGCAATGGGTTATATCACCCTAGGATTAAATTACCAATGCCGTCCGGTGATTCTAGCGCCGTACAAACCGCGTTGACCATGAGATCTATAATGGCTCCGGAAAAGCCAGCTGTATCTTTTCCCTTACGCACGCCAACGGATCGGAGAGACGGTGGGGTCTTGGAGGCTACTGCCGCAATAGGTTGGGAAATCCTTTTAAATCCCCATCCATTGGTGATGTTAATATCTTCCGATCTATGAAGGATTGTCCGGAGTATACCATGAGTAAAGCCGTATTATCGGGGAAGTCTACTGGAGGTATACGGTCGGACAAAAGGGTGGGTTTGCGGTCGCGGAGAAGGCGGTGTGGGCTTGGATCTTTATACCTGGCCTCACACCAAAGGAAGTGTGAACGGGGGCAAGTCCCTGCGGATGGCAAAAAGGGTGAGATCTCTTGTGGGAAAAGTAACGCACCTCTGCGCGAGTGTATCAAATTGTGGTTGTCACTCCTTGTTCGGGAAGGAAGCTGCGAACGCGGCAGGAAAGGAACTCCACGAAGTTCTGGTCAACTCGTGAAGGCCGACGGGCATAGTTTTCATAATAAAAGCAACCTTTTGAAGAAATGTTTTCAAAACATGCATTGACCTGCGATTTCACGATCAATGGTCGTAGCTAGTGCATCAAACACCTTTTATTCTTTTAGAACTTGCTGAGTACCTCCGTACTCACTTTCTTTCGACACCCTTGCTAGGCTGTGATCCCGAAGTGGAGGCTATCAACGATGGAGCACCGGAAGGAAGCTACGAGCTGGTCTACGAAGAACCCGATCTTACCGGCGGAGTGGAAGGCGTAGACTATGGGATAGTCTACGGACCGGATGACACGGAGGTGGAGGAGTAGTGACATACCTTAGTATCATAGAGCCGAGCAACGTAGAACTTACCTAAATAAGTTGTTGAGCTCTTTTCATCTTTAGTATAAGTTGTAATGGTACTTTAGTAGTCTCTTAGGGTGTTCTCATAGGACCTGTGAGAATACCAACTTGTAAGACAATGTTTGTAATAAAGTATGGAGTGTTATGACCTGCAATGTTTCTGTTGTACCACTCTGAGGGATATGGCAATTTGTGAGGAAGCCCCTTCACAAAGATCATATCAACGACTTGTATACTACAACATGCAGTGGTATGCTGGGTCACCGCACCTCCCCCCGATTAAAACTGTTTTCTGGGTCCTTTTCTATTTTAAATAAAACCTTTTTATCTATTTTAAATAACTAAAAAACTATTCTATTAATAACTTTTAAATGGTAAATCAAAATGAAAAGATTTATATATGAAAATTGATCAGAAAAATGCAAGGATCATGAATATGCCATCCATATGCTTGTTTGTATCTTGCATCATGTCGCACGAAGATAGTTATGCATGTTCACCTCACATATATGCGGAGTATTTTGGATTTCCAACTATGGTTTTCCCCGCTCTGTTTAATGTTAAAGTAGATCACCCTTGCCATGCTACTGCCATGTTAAACAACCTTTAACCTTGTCGGCAGAAATGCAACTCCAATCTTAATTGTTTGTCCGGGGTTCCGACTCCGATTAATTTGGATAAGTTGCATCGCATCATCGTTGCGATGTCATGCATGCCTGCATTTGACCATGCTGGATCTTCTTTATCCGTAGTAGTAAGACTTGCACATGTTGTTTGTTCTAGCATTTGCTTCTTCCCGGATAGGATCGCGAAGTGGTGTTGTGAGATACGACAAGTTCTCCGGATGTTCCTCGGCAAGCTTTAACAGGCAAGCATTTCCCATACTTCTGCCTCTACAGAAGTCGCTCACCTATTTTATTTTGCCTTCTCCCTCATGATCGCCTTAAGTTGCGTTCTTGTCACGTGTCCTATCCACACGTTACCTCAAGCAGCCTATGTTGCCTCCACCAACCTCCTACAGTTGTTGTTTGGTTTTCGAGTCTGCCCTTGCGAGTCGTAGTGCATGCTAGTGTTGTTTTATCTTGTTACCGTTATCGCTATCTTATCGGATTATCTGCTGGGGAATCATGACACATGGTCTATGGATATATTGTTCGAGATATTCACACTTTACTTTAATATTAACAACTAAAATGGTAAGCAGAGGCATCTGTGAGCCCCTTTGCGAAAGCATTGGAACTTTGACTCACTAATGTCCCCTAGGACCCGAGTTCTTGTTATATGTTCCGAGACTGAGCGCTCTAACCACACGTGGGTATGTTTTTGGGTCTCCCCTCGACCACTGCCGGAATCTACAGCTTTGTCCAGTGGCCACAACTAGTTTGCAATGTTTTACCATTTGTTGTTGCGTGCATGCCAGATTGTTACTTATTTACTTTGGGAAGCCCCTGGGTGCCTTGTATCCCTTGTTTCTGGTATGCACGTATAGGTTTGCGGCCTGAGCGTTATCACATGCTGAAGCGGGTCATTCGCCCCTGTGTGTGTTTTGACCCTCGGAAGCCGTGCACGCAATAGCTAGGTCCGCTTCGGAGATTCGGCCGGACTTCGATTCGGGTTCAACTTGGTTAGGTGGCTTCCTGGACATTATTGTCGTGAAGGAGAGTGTGAGTCGTCATATCCGCCTGTCGCAAGTGGGTTGATCATGCGTGTGGGCACATTTGGGCACCCCTGCCGGGTTACAATCTTATCGATAAGCCGTGTCCGCGGTTATGGATGACTTAGAGCTGTATGACTCGACCATAGATAACGTACACCTGATGTTTCAATCATAATAACTTGTGTAGTAAGTTAGCACCACTTCAATAATAAATGGTTAAAACTTGATAACCGTGTGAGTGCCTTTGTAAGTACTTCTTTGTGAAGGGGGAACACATCGGCTGTGTTATGTTTGCAGAGTATAGAACTGGTAGTTTATACGCTCTCTCATCTTATCTGGTAGACGAATGTTGTAGAGTGTCTCTATAGGTTTTTAGTGCTTGCGCGCTGCCGCTTAACCCCACCATCTTGCCTATGACGTTCCTCTTGCGTCCTCTAAGTCCCCTGCGTGCCTCAAGTACAAAGGACGACTGGTTGAGGATTGCTTATACATCTTGAAGTCTTGTTAAGTACGAACCCGTACTTATTGATGCTTCGTTGGGACATAACCGGGCAGGTATGAAGTTGTGTTCAATGTAGACGATGTTAGCAAGGTTACCCTTCCGGTTTGGCCTGGGTAGGGTTATGGACGCCATCGTTTATCTTCAGGACTCTTAGTCCCATTTGTATCTTGTCGGTACTCGGACATTTTGATCTTCTGTATGATTTGGATCTTATGTTGTATATTTGTATCTTGACTCATTGGAGTCGTTGTTGTAATATATGTTTCTTGTGAGCTCTATTGTAATCTTGTTGTAATGTTACCGCTCGTGTTAATTCCTCTGGCATCACATGTGTGATCCATCACGCACGTCGTGTCAGAGGGCGTCTCAGAATCGATATCGTGCGGATTTCGGCGGATTCGCTGGGATCCTCATGGTACCGGTTCCGGGGCGTCACAAGTTGGTATCAGAGCCTCAGGTTGACGGTACCCCACTAGTCCAGCCTGTAGGATAACCTTGCCAGCAGACATTTTGTCTAGTGTCAAAACCTATTTTCTGAAAATTCGTTGGATAGATCTGATTAGTTCTAATTTTTCTTCTTACCTCCATTCTTTCTCCTCTTACCTCTGCGAGTTTTGAGTCTTCTCTCTTATCGGAGTTCTCTGAGTCTTAGGTTCCGACGCGGGTTGGACGATCTTTGCCCCTCACCTATTATGTCCGATCTTCGGAGGATCCCGACATAAGCGCCTCGTCATCACCAGCGGAACAATGACTTCTTGTTGGTGTTGTCGCCTGATCAGCTTGGAGCAAGAATTTTTGTTAGTGGTGTCGAGAAGATCAACACATATCCAGAAGAAGGTTCCACGTAGAGGTCAGGCGATTGTCAACATGGTACAAGAAGATCCGATAGTTTAACCAACTCCCCCCTTAGGTTGACGTGGAACCTCGGGGTGAGGTTCCTTATTAGTGGTGTCGATTGTAACGGCCCAGGGTAGGACCCCTAATAGATTTGCATGTTCTTTTCTTTTTGTGCATCATCATGCATCGTGCATCAACTCATCTACAAGTTTTATCAAATAAAAGCTATTTTTAAATAAAATCTATTTGTGTTTTCCCTCTCATATGGTTTAATAAAACATATCCCTTGTCCTTTTCATTTAATAAAACCCTAAACAAAAGTTATAAAGCAAAATAAAAATTATTACTTTAACCATTTTATTTACTCTCCTTCACCTCGCTATTTGATTTCAACTTGATTTTGAATCATGTTTAAAACCAGTTTTAAATCAGCAATGGAAGACAACTTTAAAAGAAAACCCTAACCTAACCAGCAGCCAACCTGAGCCCTTCTCCCCTTGGCCTGCTTCCTCTCCCCCCCAGCGGCCCAGTCCTTTCCCCTCTCTTCCCTTCTCTGCCCGGCGGCCCAAGCAGCCCAGCCCAGCTCTGGCCCATCTTCACTCCACCATCCGGCCCATACCCCTTCGTTCGATGGAGACGAAGACCCTCATCGTTGTCCTCTTCTCCCTCACGCACAGAGCGTGCTCGCGTTTTCTCCACCAGCGCGTGGTCCTTCCCTTCCTTCTCGCGTGAACCCTATCCCTCTCTCTGATAAAGCGAGTCTCGACTACCACGCAACCACCAACCCACCTGCCCTCCTTTCTTCCACTTCAAGCAAGCGAGGGAAAATATCCCCAACAAGCACCACCACCGTGAGCCACCGCCCACAGTTCGTCGTCGAACCGTCGTTTCTGACCGCCCCGCGCCAAACCAAGGTCACCGCTGGCTCCGCCTCGTCTTGCTCGTCCTCCTGGTGCCCTCAATTGAACCGGGGGCGCTTCAAAATGACGACGCCGACCTCCTTTCCCAACTCCGGCTATGCCATGTCGACGACGATGGCGTCTCCGTCCGTCTTCCCCCGACCTCACCGACCTCTCCATCGGCTTCCTGGTGAACTTCCGCGTCTCAGGGTACCCTCAAATCCCTCCCTCGCTGCTTGGGTTCGCATCCCCGCCGGTGACCACATTTTTCCGCCGCAACACCTCAATGTCGGCGCCCCTCCGGTGATCCCCAAGAGGGTGCGCCACCACCTTCAGGTTCACCTCATCGATGCGGTTCCAACGCGTCCACCCGCTCCTCCTGGTTCGAACCACATCGGCCGCGCCGCGCTCGATTCGTCGCCGGCGGCTGCAGTTTGACTTCTTCCAAGCTTCGCCAGCGTGGCATCCAGCGTGGCCGCGGGCCCCACCCGTCAGCCGGTCGGGCTGTCCGCACCCTGGGTGAGAAAATATCTTCCGAATCTGGATCTGAATCTTTGTAGTTAGGCCCCTGCTGTTCTCTGAAACCAACCCGCAATCCCTATCTCTGAACCTTTTCAACATATCCCCCTGTTAATCCTATAAAGTAACCCGGGGTCCTCCCCCCGATTAAAACTGTTTTCTGGGTCCTTTTCTATTTTAAATAAAACCTTTTATCTATTTTAAATAACTAAAAAAATATTCTGTTAATAACTTTTAAATGGTATATCAAAATGAAAAGTGTTATATGAAAATTGATCAGAAAAATGCAAGGATCCTGAATATGCCATCCATATGCCTGTTTGCATCTTGCATCATGTCGCACGATGATAGTTATGCATGTTCACCTCACATATATGCGGAGTATTTTAGATTTCCAACTATGGTTTTCCCCGCTCCGTTTAATGTTGAAGTAGATCACCCTTGCCATGCTGCTGCCATGTTAAACAACCTTTAACCTTGTCGGTAGGAATGCAACTCCAACCTTAATTGTTTGTCCGGGGTTCCGACTCCGATTAATTTGGATAAGTTGCATCGCATCATCGTTGCCATGTCATGCATTCCTGCATTTCACCATGCTGGATCTTCTTTATCCGTAGTAGTAAGACTTGCACGTTGTTTGTTCCAGCATTTGCTTCTTCCCGGATAGGATCGCGAAGTGGTGTTGTGAGATACGACAAGTTCTCTGGATGTTCCTCGGCAAGCTTTGACAAGCAAGCATTTCCCATACTTCTGCCTCTGCAGAAGTCGCTCACCTATTTTATTTTGGCTTCTCCCTCATGCTAGCTTTAAGTTGCGTTCCTGTCACGTGTCCTATCCACATGTTACCTTAAGCAGTCTATATTGCCTCCACCAACCTCCTATAGTTGTTGGTTGGTTATCGAGTCTTCCCTTGCGAGTCGTAGTGCATGCTAGTATTGTTTTATCTTGTTACCGTTATCGCTATCTTATCGGATTATCTGTTGGGGAATCATGACACATGGTCTATGGATATATTGTTGGAGATATTCGCACTTTACTTTAATGTTAACAACTAAAAGGGTAAGCAGAGGCATCTGTGAGCCCCTTTGCGAAAGCATCGGAACTTTGACTCACTAATGTCCCCTAGGACCCGAGTTCTTCTTATCTGTTCCGAGACTGAGCGCTCTAACCACACGTGGGTATGTTTTTGGGTCTCCCCTCGACCACTGCCGAAATCTACAGCTTTGTCCAGTGGCCACAACTAGTTTGCAATATTTTACCATTTGTTGTTGCGTGCATGCCAGGTTGTTACTTATTTACTTTGGGAAGCCCCTGGGTGCCTTGTATCCCTTGTTTATGGTATGCACGTATAGGTTTGCGGCCTGAGCGTTTATCGCATGCTGAAGCGGGTCATTCGCCCCTGTGTGTGTTTTGACCCTCGGAAGCCGTGCATGCAATAACTAGGTCCGCTTCGGAGATTCGGCCGGACTTCGATTCGGGTTCAAGTGGCTTCCTGGACATTGTTGTCGTGAAGGAGAGTGCGAGTTGTGATATCCATCTGTCGCAAGTGGGTTGATCGTGCGTGTGGGCACATTTGGGCACCCCTGTAGGGTTACAATCTTATCGATAAGCCGTGTCCGCGGTTATGGATGACTTGGAGCTGTATGACTCGACCATAGATAACTTACACCTGATGTTTCAATCATAATAACTTGTGTAGTAAGTTAGCACCACTTCAATAATAAATGATTAAAACTTGATAAGCGTGTGAGTGCCTTTGTAAGTACTTCTTTGCGAAGGGGGAACACATCGGCTGTGTTATGTTTGCAGAGTATAGAACTGGTAGTTTATACGCTCTCTCATCTTATCTGGTAGACGAATGTTGTAGAGTGTCTCTATAGGTTTTTAGTGCTTGCGCGCTGCCGCTTAACCCCACCATATTGCCTATGATGTTCCTCTTGCGTCCTCTAAGTCCCCTGCGTGCCTCAAGTACAAAGGATGACTGGTTGACGAACGCTTATATGTCTTGAAGTCTTGTTAAGTACGAACCCGTACTTATTGCTGCTTCTTTGGGACATCACCGGGCAGGTATGAAGTTGTGTTCGATGAAGACGATGTTAGCAATGTTACCCTTCCGGTTTGGCCTGGGTAAGAAAGGACTCTTAGTCCCATTTGTATATTGTCCATACTCGGACATTTTGATCTTCTGTATTATTTGGATCTTATGTTGTATGTTTGTATCTTGACTCGTTGGAGTCGTTGTTGTAATATATGTTTCTTGTGGGCTCTATTGTAATCCTGTTGTAATGTGACCGCTCATGTTAATTCCTCCGGCATCACATGTGTGATCCGTCACGCACGTCGTGTCGGAGGGCATCTCAGAATCGATATCGTGCGGATTTCGGCAAATTCACTGGGATCCTCATGGTACCGGTTGCGGGGCGTCACACCCCGTTTCTTCCTCAAAATTCTTCCTCTCCTTTTCAGTTTCGCAACCTCTCCGTGCATCAGCAATGGTCCGACCAAGATCATCAGCGGGCTCATCACGTGCATCTTCTTCACCTTCCCCTTCACCTTCCCCACCTTCAGCATCCTCCATGAAAGTATCACCGAAATGATCAGGATAGTTGTCATCGATGATATCATCCCCTTCTTCATCTTCTTCCATTATAACCCCTCTTTCTCCATGCTTGGTCCAACAATTATAGCTTGGCATGAAACCGTGCCGAAGCAGGTGCAGATGAACTTCTCTTGAGGAAGAGTAACCCTTCTTATTCTTACAGCCAACACATGGACAGATAACAAAACCCCCATGCTTGTTCGAATTAGCCACTACGAGGAAATCTTTCAAACTCGTAGTGAACTCGCCGGAGAGTCGGTTGCCGTACATCCATTGCCGATTCATCTGCATTATTATTATATAAAGTATATAATTAACCATCATGTATTTGTTAAACTAACTAGCTAGAAATAATAGAAATTAAACAATGAACTACACACATGCATATTTTATCAATGACACATGAAAGGTTCAAGTTGCTAACCGCGATCGAGGAGGAAAAATAAATGAGAAAGCTCAAGTGTGGCTCGGACACTTCATATCATATTTGTTTCATGCTCTCGGGCATTTCATCGAACACCTTATGTGCATAAGAGGAACCGAAAGCAAACCCACCACCCCTTGTGAAGATTGTGAAGACAAGTGGCACCAAATGGCTAAGTGAAATGAGCTGAGCTACCTTTTATAGGGATGGACCTTTAGTCCTGGTTGGCCTGGCCAACCGCGACTAAAGGCCTTCGGGCCAGGCCTGAGGGCCAACCGCGACTAAAGCTCCTCCCGTCCACCAGCTGGCCACCGAGCGCGTTGGGCCCAAGTCTTTAGTCGCGGGTCGCCTCCCGAACCGCGACTAAAGACCCCTTTAGTCCCGGTTCCTATATTTTGGGGACTAATGGGGCCGGATGGAAGCCTCTTTTTCTACTAGTGAAAGCCTAAACCGTGGCAGCGACACCGACCGCGCCACTCGCTCCATCGTCCCAGATCTATCCGGATCAGCATTGTCTCTGCTTGGCGGCGGCTCTGAACACGGTTTCCCAGCCCCTAGCCCGGATATCCCAAAGATGCCGACATGCATCACGCCTCCGAGACACCACGATACCGCCGCCGGCCGCCGCCACTCAAGTCTCCCAGCCGTTGAAAGCGAGGGGCTGGCGGGTGTCGGAATCTGGAGCCCTAGCCACCCGGAGCAAAAGCCTTCCAAGGGCCATGGCGGAGAGAGCCCCCGAGCAACTCCACCAGCTGAATGAAGCTCCAAAGAAGGACGGACACCATTGGCCGGAGTGGTGGACTGTCTGTTTCCCTTTCCAGATCCGAATCCACCCGGTCATTGTCGGCGGCGGCCGGCGAGCAATCCACCTCAGGCTCCCCTGGCTGTGCCTAGAACCTTCCCCGACACATCCCAACCCCCGGGGACGGCACCGAGCCCATGCAGCCCTCGCCGCGACCGTCGTCGCAGGCGGGCGGCCCCGGCGAGGTCGCAGTTGAATTCAAATTTGAATCGCCACTTTTGTCGCACGAGCCCATCTGTACGGACATACCTATTCGCGCACCTCCTCCCCAGTTCCTCCGCTCTAGAATTATTGAAGATGGTTTCGCCCCCTGCGCCCTAGGGCGCATTTTCGTTGACGGCTGCTTCAACAAGAACTGAAGCCATGCATGCGAGGCGGGCTGTGTCCGATGGTCTTTCTTTTCCGCTGCTTGAGCTGCCCTATATGTCCTGTTTGCGTGATTGTTTTGTATCTCTGTTTTTCTCTCTGCCTCTCTTCTGATTGAAAAGTTGGGTTCGCGTGCGATCCTCTCCTAATTGTTGTAAGATGTCTGCTGTAATGGTAATGTATGGTTATGTGACATCTGTCCGTCTAAGTTCTTCAACTAAACGCTGTTCAAAACAACTTCACCTCAAATAATTAGTACTTGCATGCGAATAGGTTGCCACTTTGATTCTCAAATATACACTGAATTCGTGCTTCTTCCTGGGACGTTGCAATCGCTGCTCCTTGGGCGTGTGTGTGCAGAGGATAATAATGTAGCATATCATTGGTCTCGCCGTCAAGCATCCACAATTCTTCAATTAACATGCTACGCCATTCATAGCCGAGTTAATTGAACATGACACACGCTTACGTTACAGGGAATAATTGAACATCCCAAAGAAAATCCCCTCACATTTTAGATTTCTCAAAAAGAAATTGAACACCACGTTCGTTTACACAGAAAACTAAACAATGCGACCTTTCCAGATATTAAACATGTGTCGAAAATATTCGTCTTGCCTTATTTAGGTACCAAAGTACCTTTTGGCATTTTAGTATTCATGGAACAACTAATATCAATTTTGTCAAGTTTTTAAAGCTCTATAAATCTGGGGATATTCACTTTGGCTCATAGGAGCATATGCTCCCGTTATGTGAATCTACATTTCAAAGTGTCGAAAAATCCTAAAATAAATTTCCCATTTACATCTACACATTTTATGTTCGTACACAAGTTTACAGAAAAAACTAAAAAAATATGTGATCCCTGTAAAAAAGATAAATTTTGATGCTATAACATGACTACGTATAGAACATTTTTTTGTCTTTTTTGTACGCGCCACATAAAATGTTGTTTCTCCATGAAAACTTGTGCACTAACATAGAATGTCACGACGTACACCAAAAAAATTATGTCAGAATTTTTTAACATTTTAAAAATTGTTTTTTAATTATTTGATATAATGGAAGCATTTGCTCCTGTGAGCCAAAACGCCGCCTCCTATAAATCAGTCACTAAAAAATATTATATTTACCTAATACTGAAAGCATTAACATTTTCCCAAATTTGTTGTGAGTTTACACCCATATGGCCTATTTATCTGCCCACCGAATTACTTAATATGTTATATTATACTAAATGGAGACTAAGTAAATTTAGTCATTGCATCTAAAATCTGTGGTTATGATCATATAAAGTATCGATGAGTTGTATTTAGATCTGGACTTGGGAGTCTTATAACTAGGTACGACGCCAACGTGTTAAGAGCATCTCCACTAACGGCCCTTGTAGTGACCCCAAAAACCCTATGGGGGTGCCAGGCACAAAACAATAATTCCATCGAATTGAGTATGACTCTATGTGTGATAGCATCTACTATACAAGGAATATCAATGAACCCCCATTCTTGCAATTGCTCAGAATACCCTCTTTTAGTTGCTAGGTCTATTTCTTTCAAAAAAATATACAAGAAGTGTGGGGGTTTAATCATGAATCCATTAATTCTTCTTGTTAATTAAAACTTATTTTTACTTAACCTCTTTTTTATTTGCATTTGAGGGTGAGGGGAGAGGATTTAGTCTTTATTTCAGAAGTGGTATAGCGGATCTTGTATCTGTGTATTCAGTATAAAGAGATATGTCGAAAAGGGACTTGCATCTGAAATCTTTCTAGGCGTTAGTGGATCTTTTTATATGGCTATGTTCTACTTGTACGAGCAAAATAGGGATTTGGCTGTGGAGAGATGGCTGAGTGGTTGATAGCGCCAGTCTTAAAAACCAGTATAGTTCCAGGAACTATCGAGGGTTCGAATCCTTTTCTCTCCTTTTGCTTATTGAATATGCTTGTTTCTTGATTTTTTATCTTTATTCTCTCTGATATCTTTCTTTCATAAAAAGGAATGAATGGCTCGGCTAGATGGAATAAACGAGCTAGAACAGAAAAAATAAACATTAGAATAGGTATAAATAAGAAAATCTTAATTACGAGGGTTTATTGATGGGGATATGCCCATAGGGGGTGGGTCGCCAGTCCCACTCGTCGTGAAGATGAAGGCCCAAGTGGACTGCCAGTCGCCCAAGCGACTGGGCCCAAAGGCGACTGGGCCGCGATCCTAAGGAGAAGATTTGTGCGACTGGATTAGAAGATTACTTGCAAGGGGGTTAACGAATCCCGGATTAATAGCAACGAATACGATTTGGAGTTATCGCCATGTAACCCTAGATCGGGGGTGTCTATATAAACCCCCGAGCTTAAACCCTAGAGGACACTTGATTCGAGATCTAATCTCTCCTTGTAAGCTCACGGCGTAGCCGCCGACTGAGCCCCCCCATTGTAATTCTCCACTGAGCAATAAAGATCTAGCAGGACGTAGGCCTTTTACTCTCCGGAGGGGCTGAACCTGGGTAAAACCCTTGCGTCTCTTGCACCTCGATCCGTAGATGGCGATGTTCCCT
The DNA here is from genome assembly GCF_022539505.1 of Lolium rigidum. NCBI lineage: Eukaryota > Viridiplantae > Streptophyta > Magnoliopsida > Poales > Poaceae > Lolium > Lolium rigidum. The sequence goes on along the minus strand of NC_061508.1, from coordinate 11,122,926 downwards.
TCCCCTCGCATCAACGAAGTGCTACCCCTGTAGCATCTGCCGTGGCCACATCCACGACAGTGGCGCCCACCGTGGGGCATGGGACATCAAGCCTTCGAGCTACGGCGAGGCCCTACTCGCCAGTGCGGCGGCCGGTTGCTTCCGGCAGGATGATCGCCACCGGCAATTTCTTCCACATCCAGCCAAGCACCTACCGGCCCGCCTCGTCGCCTCTCAAGCACGCCTGGATGGTGCCGATCGGCTCCATCAACCTCTTCGTTGGGCTCGCCGGCGTCAGCGACCCCTCTGAGCCTCGCCCCAGTCGCTCGCACGACCCCTTCGCGCCAGGGCAGCTCCTCACTGCTACTCGCCCGGTCACCGGCGAGGTATACGCGGAGGCTGAGGCGGCCCTGGAGGACGATGCCGAGTCGGCGGTCGTGGCACCGACTGCCAACTCCACCATTGCCTTGGCAGCCGTTGACTCCGCCGACACCGCTCCAACCGCCGACTCCACCGACACCATCCCAGTCATCGACTCCGTCATCGCCGCGATCGACGCCGACTTCACCGACATCATCGCTATAACGTCGGTCGCAGGATCCACCGCTGCGTCCCCGACTGCTCGCTCCATCGCCACAGCGTCAACCAAGGACTCTATCTCCCTGGTCTCCCACCCGAGCGATTTCGAAGGTGGTTTCGAGGACGACTCCATCCTCTCCATCTTCGGCAGCGACTCCGACTCGGACTCCGTCGAGGCCCCGCGCTACCGCTACCCAACCGCAGTCTTCATGGCAGGGGGTGAGGAAGAGCACCCAGTCGACGCCTTCACCACTCCCCTCCCTGCAACCGCCACCGCAACCGAGATCGAGGCGCACCGAGCGGCCCTCGAGGAGCAGAGGAAAAAGGAGCTCGCCGAAAGGCAAAAATTCCGCCTCGAGCAAGATGAAGTGAGAGCCGTATCCCACTATCGCCAACAGCGAAACCGCCGGCGCATGGAGCGCGCCCGTGCGAACGACTTTCCCAGCGCACGCCTTAACTTCGACGACCCAGACGGAGAAATCCGGGTCGCCCGAGTCCAAAACCCTGACATCCCGGAAGGAAGTCGGGCTGCTGCGGATAGAGCGGCGCACGGAGCACCTCCGCCACCCCCACCACCACCACCCGAAGTTCCTCGGGCAGAAGTCGACGCCAACGGCCTACCACTGCACTCGTCTCCAGCCGACAACGTTGCAGCTGCGCAGGCTGTCCTCGCAAGAATCCCCGAAATGGGAGACGGTGCAATCCTCGTCCAGCACGCCAAGGCTTTGGTAGCCAAGGCATTGGAGCAGCAACACGCCGCAGCCGACTCGCAAGGGCGACTCTATTCGCGCACATCCGTCAGTCGCGCGGCGTCGTCAGACGCGGCAAACCGCGCAATCGTCAACGCCAACAATGGCCCGCCCCCAGCACCGCGCGCGGCCCACTCGTCTAACAACCGAGTCGAGCCGCGCCCTGCGCGGGTGATGGTCGCCGCCAACGGGCAGCCAGTCGATGCCCGAACCCACATCGTTAACGATCAAGAATGGCGGGCGCGCAACCGATTGAACGACCGCCACGCCGATGAAGCCCCGCGCCAGAGCGCGTTCACCCGAATCGGCCCCGCTTGCTTCGGACCGATGATCAGAGGCGAGCCGTACCCGGTGGGGTTCAAAGGACCCCGCGACATCGAGAAGTACGACACACACATCGACCCTACCGTTTGGATCGACTCGTACGCCATGGCAATGGGGATCCAGGGCCACTCCGAGCTACTCGCAGCACGCTACCTGCCTCTCATGATGGACGGCGTAAATCGTCCACCGGTTCAACACCCTCACCGCCAACAGCATCGACTCCGGGAAGAAGCTCGCGCCGCATTCATCCAGCACTTCGCCAGCGCATACACCCGTGCCACAACCATAGAAGACCTGGATCGCTGCGTCCAAGGCCCGCGCGAGTCGACCCGCCGGTGGGTGCAACGCTGGCAGGACATGTGGACGACCTCCAGCGGCATCAGCACGGACACGGCAATCTACTGCTTTCGACGCTGCTGCCGGTATGAACCACTAAGCGCCAAGCTCCGTCGCGTCAGTAGGGATAATATCTCAATATCCGAACTCTTCGACATCGCCACCCGCTACGCCGACGAAGACCCTACAGTCGACTCGGACGACGAGTACGGTCAACGACGCAATCGCCGCCCTGCACACACGGAGCCCCGGCGTGGCGACTACCGATTCGCCGGCCGGTCCAACAACGGCAAGCGTCGCGGAGAGGGAGGACACAACGAGCTGGTCGCCACCACCGACTACGAGCAGCGCGAGCCAAAATCATTCCGGCGCAACACTCGCGCACCTCGGGAGGATCGGCCCCAACCCAAGCGCTTCGACGCCCGCAGCCTCCTAGACGCACCATGCATCTATCACAGCAAGGAGGGCAAGCCCGCCAATCACACGACCGGAAATTGCTACTCCCTGAAGCAGATAGAAAGAGCTCGCCGCGCCAAGGAAAGCGACGGCGGCAACCAGCACAAAGACCGCGCCAAGGACCAAGACCAGCACAAAGGAGAGGGCTTCGGTCGCAGCGCCGGCTCGCTCCACACCTTCACCGGGGTCGGCGACCGGCGGGACAGGAAGGTCCTCGCAAGGGCTGTGGCGGTACACGCAGTCATACTTTCTGACGTGCCCCGGTGGCTTAACTGGTCCGAACAAAGTATCACCTGGAGCCGCGAAGACCACGCCCCCCGCATCGAGTACCCCGGGCGAGTGGCGCTAGTCGTCAGGCCTAAGGTCACCGACTACTGGCTACCAAAAACCCTGATGGACGGGGGAAGCTCCATCAACATTATGTACTACGAAACCTTCCGGCGGCTTGGCCTACCAGACTCACGCCTCGAGAACACCAAGGTTACGTTCCACGGCATCGTCCCTGGGCGGAAGGCCTTCCCGATCGGCAAAGTGACGTTGCCAGTCACCTTCGGCACGCCCGTGAATTACCGCACCGAGCGGATAACGTTCGAGGTGGTGAACTTCCGCAGCTCCTACCACTGCGTACTTGGCAGGCAGGCGTTCGCCCGCTTCATGGCGACCCCACACTACGCATACAACATGATGAAGATGCCAGGGCCTCGAGGCGTCATCACCGTCCACGGCGATCCGGAGATGGCGCTGGAATGCGAGGATGACAGCGCCAAGCTCGCCGACGCCGTCATTGCCGACGAACAAGACAACTCCGCCGAGCTCGCCAAGTACCCAGTCGACCGCAACAACCCCGCCATCCTGGAGAAGCCAACCGAGCTCGACTCGTCCGCAACAACCTTCAAGGCCGCAGCAGGCACTCGCCAAGTAGATCTTGTAGAAAACGATCCAAGTAGGCAAGTTACCATTGGGACGGGCCTGTCCGCCCAATAGGAAAGCGCGCTCATCAAGTTCCTCCGTGAGAATCGAGATATCTTTGCATGGAAACCATCTGACATGCCAGGTGTCCCGAGAGAACTTGCTGAGCACAAATTACACGTCGATCCCACCGCGCGACCCGTTAGGCAGGCAATGCGCCCTGTGGGAGAAGAACGGCGACGCGCAATCGCCGAAGAAGTAAACCAGCTACTCGCTGCCGGCTTCATCATAGAAATCAAGCACCCAAAATGGCTGGCGAACCCAGTCCTAGTGCTAAAGAAAAACAAGACGTGGCGAATGTGTATCGACTACACAAGCCTCAACAGTGCGTGTCCCAAGGACCCATTCGTCCTACCGCGAATCGACCAGATTATCGACGCGGTCGCCGGGTCCGAGTCGCTATGCTTCCTTGATGCATACTCCGGGTACAATCAAATAAAGATGGCCAAGGAAGACCAAGAGAAGACAGCATTCATCACGCCCCTAGGCGCCTACTTGCTACACGTCCATGACCTTCGGCCTCAAGAACGCCGGAGCAACATACCAGCGGTGCATGAACAGCTGCTTGGAAAGCCAGATCGGCCGCAATGTGCATGTCTACATCGACGACGTGGTGGTCAAATCGACTCGCCAGGCCGACCTCGTCAGCGACCTCACCGAAACATTCGCCAACTTACGGCGGTACAAAATCAAGCTCAACCCTTTAAAATGCACCTTCGGGGTTCCATCAGGACAACTGCTAGGCTACGTCGTCTCCAAGCGAGGCATCGAGCCCAACCCGGAGAAGACACTGGCAGTCATGCGCACCAAGCAGCCGACTTGCCTAGTCGACGCGCAAAAACTCGCCGGTCGAGTCGCCGCACTCAGTCGCTTCATACCCCGGCTCGGAGACAAGGCTATGCCACTCTACCGCTTGCTCAAGAAGTCAGAATCATTCAGGTGGACAGACGAGGCGCAGCGGGCCCTGGAAGAACTCCAGCACGCTCTCTCGACTGCCCCTATCCTCGCAGCCCCACTGCCAAAAGAAACCATGCTCCTATACGTCGCCGCGTCGAATCACGCTATAAGCGCAGTCATGGTCGTCGAACGGAAGGAAGAAGGAAGGGAGCAACTGGTACAACGCCCGGTCTACTACATCAGCGAAGCCTTAATCGAATCCAAGCAGCGGTATCCGCACTACCAAAAGCTGGTGTACGCAGTCCTCAGGGCCCAGCGGCGACTGGCCCCTTACTTCCACGAGCACCCCATCAAGGTAGTCGCCTCAACACCACTCGCCGACATCATACGAAACCGCGACGCAACCGGCCGAATCGCCAAGTGGGCAGTCGAGCTCGGCGTCCACAACATCACCTACGAGTCGCGCCACGCCATCAAATCTCAGGCACTCGCCGACTTCCTCGCCGATTGGGAAGAGGCCCAGCAGCCAAGCTCGCCCGCGGACCTTAAACACTCGGACACCGCACTTCGACGGTTCTAAAAACCTCGAAGGGGCGGGCGCGGGAGTCGTCCTCACATCACCAAAGGGCGACACGAGTGAAGTACGTCCTGCAACTTAGATTCGAGCCCTGCACCAACAACATGGCCGAGTACGAGGCGCTCCTACACGGCATGCGAGTCGCAAAAGAGATGGGCGCAACACGGCTGCGCTGCCTCGGCGATTCCGACCTAGTCGCCACCGACGCCAACATGATCGCATACAAGCGCGCCGTCGACCATGCCGGCGCCAGCTTCGCCGGCCACATCGTCGAATGGGTCGACAGGCGCAAGAACGAAGAAGCCGACGCGCTAGCCAGAATCGGGTCCAAGCGACTCCAACCCCCTCCGGGCGTCGTCCTGGACATCCTCAGCCACCCCTCGGTGCGCGCACCACGCGAGCTGGACATTGCCGAGCCACCTGCTCCCGACTCCACCTTAGTCGCACTCACCGCCGATAGCATCGATTGGACCGAGCCATACATAAGTTACCTTGAGCGCCAGGCACGCCAATGGATGAAGCCAAAGCACGGGCCATCGTGCGCGGATGCAAGTCCTTCACCATTATCAACAATGAGCTATACAAGCGCGGTGTCTCGGGAGTGTTCCAACGATGCGTCGCTACTACGGAAGGGCGCAACATCCTGCGCGACATCCACGCAGGGGACTGCGGCCACCATGCGGGCGCGCGTTCAATCGTCGCCAAGGCCTTTCGTCACGGCTTCTACTCGGCCAACAGCCCACGAAGATGCAGTCGCCCTCGTCCGTTCGTGCGCCGGGTGCCAAAAGTATGCAAGCCAGTCGCACATGCCAGGGTCGGCATTGAAGACCATCCCCCTCACCTGGCCCTTCGCCGTCTGGGGCGTGGACATGGTGGGAAAATTCAAAACGGCCCCCGGCGGATACACTCACCTCCTGGTGGCGGTGGACAAGTTCACCAAATGGGTGGAAGCAAAGCCCATAAAGAAGTGCGACGGGAAGACAGCCACAAAGTTCCTACGCGAGCTTATCTATCGGTATGGCTACCCTCACAGTATCATAACCGACAACGGCACCAACTTCGCGAAGGGGGAAATGGCTGATTTCTGCGAAGAGAAGGGCATCCGACTCGACCTCGCCTCAGTCGCCCACCCCGAGTCGAACGGCCAAGCAGAAAGGGCAAACCAGAGCATCCTTCATGGACTCAAACCGCGCCTGGTCGTGCCCCTAGAGCGCGCAGCCGGTTGCTGGGCAGAGGAACTCTCTTCAGTGCTATGGGGCATCCGCACAACGCCTAACAGGTCAACCGGCTTCACGCCTTTCTTCCTGGTGTACGGCGCCGAAGCCGTCATGCCTACGGACATCGCCTACGACTCGCCTCGGGTCGCCAACTACGCCGAACAAGACAACGAGCGAGCTCGCCAAGATGACGTCGACCTCCTCGACGAGGCCAGAGACCTCGCACTCTCCAGAACCGCCATCTACCAGCAAGACCTCCGTCGCTACCACAGTCGCCGTGTTCGGAGTCGCTCCTTCCAAGTCGGCGACCTGGTACTCCGGCTAATCCAGGACAAGAAGGGGATGCACAAGCTGTCCCCGCCACAGGAAGGACCGTTCGCCGTCAGCCGCGTACTCGGCAACGACTCCTACTACCTCATCGACGTCCGCAAGGACGACAAAGGCGAGCCACTCACCAAAGAGGTGGAGCGCCCCTGGAACATCAACCTCCTCCGACGGTTTTATACCTAAGGACAAAAATGTAGCCCGACAATTCGAGAGGTTAATAAAAATCGCCGACCATTTTTGATCTCCAGCTTCGACTACCTCACCCTCACCCGCCAGATATTCTCATCTCTCATCCCGGTATATACCGGCCCAGTCGCCGCGATAAGCGATTAGGTACTGAGAGACCTCCGGTCGCCGCTGCTGGCAGAGCGAAGTCCACGATCGGCCAAGTAACCGAGCTAACAAGGGCACGACGGAGTGACCGGTCGCAACACCAGGCCCGGCCACCCACCACCCCTTACGCTGTCGGGTGAAAACGGCGACTGGAACCCACAGCAGGGCCGCATGCTCGGCCAGCCCCACGGGCCACGGCGACCGCCTCGTGCTACGATATACAGCACAACAATGCCCTCCTCTACCTTAGGCTGGCGACTTGCGTGGCTAAGTACTTCGACTAGGGACCCCGCAAAACGGACCCGCGGCTCGCCAAGGAAAACACGCCCGCAATGACCCCCTTTGGAGTCGCCCAGCGACTGGCTCACCGAGCCACGACGAGTGGCGCGCTACATCCGAACAGCGCAAACTACAACTCACCGCTACTCCACCCATGAGGCTGCTATTTGCACTATAATGACTACGTACTTGCGGCCGGGGACGCCCAGCTCGAAAAGGAAAACAGTCAAGTCAATAGCCCTCATCGGGGTCGCAAGGCGACTGGCCCGAAGGCCATGGATAGTCGGAACCAACTCCAACACATTGCCGCAACAAATAACGCAAATTCAAAAGCAACCACCAAATTATATTTAAGCAAAAGTTATCACTGTATTTACAACTGACACCCGCCCGCGGGAATCCAAGCTCCTTCTTACACAGGGACTCAAGAAGCTACGAGGACGACCCCGGAGCCCCCTCTACGACAGGCTCGGCGCCACCATCGCCGTGACGAAACTTCGGCGTGTACAGCACGACCGGGTATGTCGACAACGAGCCGGCGGCCGCGGCATGGAAGAGGCGCTCCGCAGGGAAGTCCACCGGGCCTGGCTCCTTCTCCGCGTCCCCAGGCGCCGCTTGGCTGGGGATGTGAGTCTCCAAGTCCGCAGTCGCCAGCACTCGGTCGGCAAAGGGGCGTACCGCGTCCATCAGCCGCAGCACTTCGGCAACATCAAATTCGCCAGTCTCCGAGGGGAAGCCCGCGAGTAACCTCCTCCACGTCGAACCCCTCAGAGTAGTGCGCCAGCACCATGCTCAGAGCCATGGTAATACCAACGCGGCAGGAGGAACGGCGAAGCCAGTCCACAACAGCAGGAATATTGGACACGGCCTTGAAGACGGACGACGTGTCCCGCGGCATTACCTCCCGCGGACTCAGGTACTGGAGCGCGGCCAGTATCTCCCCCGCACAGGCGATGATATGCGCGGTCGCGGTCGACAGGCATTCCCGCGGGGTCGCCTTCTCCACGAAGTCGCACGTACCTGCCATCAACAACACAAAGGGAAAATGAGAACTCCACTCCAAAGCCAACTCGCCATGCTCGGGGACTGGCCCCCGAAACCGACTCGACATGCTCGGGGACTGGCCCCCGAAGCCGACTCGCCATGCTCGGGGACTGGCCCCCGAAACCGACTCGACATGCTCGGGGACTGGCCCCCGAAGCCGACTCGCCATGCTCGGGGACTGGCCCCCGAAACCGACTCGACATGCTCGGGGACTGGCCCCCGAAGCCGACTCGCCATGCTCGGGGACTGGCCCCCGAAGCCGACTCGCCATGCTCGGGGACTGGCCCCCAAAGCCGACTCACCGAGACCCGGGGGGCGACCCCCGGAGCCAAGCCGCCACGACCGGAGACTCGACGCCTCGGCAAGGAAAAACAGCAAACGTGAGCACAGGAGCTTACCGAGAATCTGCCGCGACATCTCCCGGACGAAAGCCTCGAAGTTGGTCTTCTCGGCCCGTACCGCCAGGACGGTGCCTTCGGACGCCTCCTTTTACGCAGCCAACTCCTTGGCGTGCTGCTGCCTTCAAGGCCGCAATCTCCTCCCGCGAGACGCGGCAGCCCCACGCGCGGAGTCCCGCGCTTCGGTCGCGGCCACCGGCTTCCCTTGTATTCGGTGATGACGTCTTCCGAGTTCCCGGCCCTTCGCTCCGGGACCTTGGTCAGATCGCCACCTCCGCTTTCGCCTTTTTCCGGGCCTCTTCGGCCTGCTGCGCCCGGAAGTCGGCTTCACGGTAGAAAGACTCCTTGACGAATCCTTCCCGAGCCTCGGCAAGAGCCTTTTCCTGCGCCTCTGCTGCCAAAAATAGAAAATGGTGAGAACTAAAGCTCAGCCAGGAATAGCGATACCGAAAGAAGAAGGCGAGTGGGCGTGACTTACTGCCCAGAGCAATCAACTTGCGGTTCTTTTGAGCCGCCTCCTCCACGAGCGTGGTCAATCTCTTAACCTCCGCCTGCAAAAATTCAAGAACAATGCAAAAGGTCAGCAAAAGGAAAACAAATAAAAGGAGACTCGACTCGCCCCTTCAGACCAAGTCGACCCTCGGGGACTGGGGGCGACTAGACTACGAGTTCAGAAACACTCACCGCGTGTGCTTCACCAAGTGCCGTGTGGAGCTCAGCGAAGGTCAAGGTAGAAGGCGGCGGGTGGAGCGACCCGGTCGCCTCTCCCGCCTGCGTCACCGCCTCAGTCGACGGCGCCTCGCCCACCCGAGTGTCGGCGTCATTGGGTGGGGCTCGGTCCCTGGCAGCCTTGGACCGGCGCTCCTTCGATGGCTCCGAGAGGCCGCCCTTTTCAACAATGATATCCTCGACCTCGGGCGCTTCCTGCTCCTTGGTCGACTCGACGACCGCCGACCCCTTCTCCCCCATGGGCGGAACGACGTCCGACCCGGTCGCTGCACTCGCCATCCCCCCATGAGCCATGCTGGGTAGAGGGAAGACCTTGGCGGTGGACTCGGCATGGCGGGCTCCCACTTTCTCAGCTTGGCTCGCGGCGGCAGGCTCTTCCGGAGCCAACCCCGCGCCCCCAAGATCGGACGGCGCCGCTTTCTTCTCCGCGGCTTTCTTCTTCGCCTCAGCCGCCCTTGTGGCCGCTGCCCCAGCCACGGCCGGCTTCACCAAGGTCTTCTTCTTGGACCTGCGGGGAGGCAAGGTGAGTCGGCACCCAATCCCGCGACAAGGAGAATAAGTCTAGCGAGGAGCACTTACTTCACGGTGGGGATTGCTTTTACGCCGGGGCCGGCCCGGGCTCCCGCGTCAATCGCATCCTTCAGAGGACGCTGAAGCCTCATGGAACCCTCCAGGAGAGTGGGGCGCAAGCGCTTCGACAGCGGCTCGGCCCCTTCCTTGGAAGGCTCTGCCTCGCCCTCCGGACGCGAGGTCGCCTCCTCCTCAACCGCGCCCTGGGATGAGGACCCGGCATTCCTCTTCGTCCCGCGCGGGAGTCTGATGAAGTCTCGCGCCTCGGAGTCCGACTCGGTGCGCTCCTCCTCATCATCGACCTCCTCCTCTTCGCCTTCGGTCATTTCTGGCGGCTCCTTCCCGGCAAGGGGGGGAAGGTGGTCAGCGATTTTCTGCCAGCGCTACATTTGGATCAAGGAAACAAGTCAGAAATGAGAAAATGAGGCCAAGCCATGCGGAGTCCCCATACTAAAGTGATACCTGGGGCGCCGGGGTTTCTTCAGAGTAAGGCTGCAGGCCGTCCTCGAAGGAAGTAAAAGTAGCCGTGGTGATCTTGGCGAGCGCCTTCCGGTACTCGCCCTCGTCCCACTCAGTCGCTGTCGACCGGGTGCAGTCGTTTTGCCCCCGGTATTCCCACATGGGGTGAGCTCGGCACCGCAGGGGGATCAGCCGCCGACCAAGCCAGCAGTTGTACATATCAACCGCCGTCAGGCCACTATCCTTCAGCGCCTGGATCGCTTGGCGCATCTCCTTCACCACCTCCTCCTGCTCGCGCGGTAGCGACCGGACATTGAGGCGCCGCGGGACGCTTGGCTCGGGGCTGTACTGGGGAATGCAGACCTCGCCGGGGGGAGTGTACTCCTTGGCGTAAAACCAGAAGCGGCGCCACAGTGACTGCGCCTTCTTGGGAAGCGCCATGTCGATGAAGCTTTCCCCGGACTTCACTTGGAAGGTGATCCCGCCGTTCGGGATGAGTGCTTCGCTGTTCTTGCTGGCCCGAGTCGCCCGCCCGTGGAAGATGGACACCCACAGCGGGAAGTAGGGCGGACAGCCCAAGTAGCATTCGCACAACGCCACGAACGAGAGAAATCTGTTGGACGCTCGTGCGGCCCGAGGTCGGAGACCTTGATGCTCGTAGAAGGCCAGCAGCTGCCGGAGGAAATCAGAGGTGGGGAGAGCGAACCCGCGATCAAGGAAGCTCAGGAAGAGCACGAACTCCCCAGGCCGCGGGAGGGGCTCCACTTCGTTCGCCGGCGGAACCCGCCATCGCTCCTTATTGAACTCGGGGATGACCCCGGACGCAACGTACGGGAGGAGAGACTCCCGCGTGACCTTCGATTTGCCCCAGCCTTTCGTCGCCATGGATGCGCGTGAGGCTCGGAATGAAGATGAGATGGGGAGAAGATGGGAGAAGAGTGCGGGGGAGTGACGAACCCTAATCCCAGGGGTGATCCTTTATACCACCCGCACTCTCCCAGATTAAGGATGAAATCTGTTCGTTAAATCGGCCCGGAATCGCCGCCCCGCAATCAACGGTCGAGATCCGCGCCGGTTCCGGCTGAATAGTCGTTAAACTAGCCGTTAGCGGTCACGTCAGGTCCAACGGTCAACAGCATGCAAGTGGTTCACGCCTCGGTCAACGTGAAATCCAGCCGTTGGCTCCTCCACGTGTCTTCATGGTGAATGCGCGCCGACTGGCCCACGACGACTGGCTAACGCCGACTGTCATACGCCGACTGGCCCACGACGACTGGCTAACGCCGACTGTCCTACGCCGACTGACTGATCAAGGCCTGGCAATTAGAGACTGGCGCCGAACCCGCAACTTTATCTTTGGGAGCCCGGAGGCGATTCAACTTGATCCATGACTGCACCTCTCCAAGACTTGCCATAAATCTACGCTTCATCACCACCGCGCTCGGGGACTACTGATGGGGATATGCCCATAGGGGGTGGGTCGCCAGTCCCACTCGTCGTGAAGATGAAGGCCCAAGTGGACTGCCAGTCGCCCAAGCGACTGGGCCCAAAGGCGACTGGGCCGCGATCCTAAGGAGAAGATTTGTGCGACTGGATTAGAAGATTACTTGCAAGGGGGTTAACGAATTCCGGATTAATAGCAACGAATACGATTTGGAGTTATCGCCATGTAACCCTAGATCGGGGGTGTCTATATAAACCCCCGAGCTTAAACCCTAGAGGACACTTGATTCGAGATCTAATCTCTCCTTGTAAGCTCACGGCGTAGCCGCCGACTGAGCCCCCCCATTGTAATCCTCCACTGAGCAATAAAGATCTAGCAGGACGTAGGCCTTTTACTCTCCGGAGGGGCTGAACCTGGGTAAAACCCTTGCGTCTCTTGCACCTCGATCCGTAGATGGCGATGTTCCCTTCCCCTCGCATCAACGAAGTGCTACCCCCTGTAGCATCTGCCGTGGCCACATCCACGACATTTATGTAAAGAACAGGTTCCAAATCACGATCGATTCCCTTTTCAAAACCTATTGCATCTGCTCAGGCTCTTCCTACATGCCACAAATGGCCCACAAAAAAGAATAATCCTAGAACAAAATGAGAATTTGAGAACTAAATTTTAGGAGAGACATAATTAACTGCATTGATCTCGGTAGCTACGCCACCTACATAATTTTAAGAGCCTAAAGCGGCGTGGGTCATATATTCTACTGAACGTTGTTCTTGCCAATGTTGTATGTCTTTTTTCAACCTATTCAAGTCCAAACCATTGGGGCCCCTTAGGGGTTCTAACCATGGATCTCGAAGGTCCCAAAAAAACGCATAGTTTCCCCTCCAAAGATAACCTTCCTAGTTGGGGAACACATTAGATATTTACCTAAACCTATGGGTCCTTGAGCAGATCCCACATTAGCTCCAAGACGCTGATCTCTAACAAGAAAAGTAAATGCCTGAGATTGAGAAGCTTCTGGCCCGGTGGGTCCATAAAACCCAGTCGGATAAGCCGTATTATTGAACCATACAAAATAACACACGATAAAACCAAAGACAGATAAATAAGCTAAACTATAAGACAAGTAAGCTTCTCCAGACAATACAAATGCACCGCGAGCACATGCAAATGGTTTGGTTAAGATATGCCAAATTCCTCCAAATACACAAATGAAACATGTCCACCAATTATATCTTCTAAATCATCCACACTAACAATCCACACTTCTCCCCAAAAGGAGATTTTAGTAAATAACCAAATATAACACTCAAGGTAAGAGTCAAATTTGTGATCTTTCTTACACCCCCACGGGCCAGGTATCATATACACCGCCAAAATATAGAGCCTTAATTACTAAAAGAAAATAACCTAGACCTAACAAAATCAAGTGAATACCCAATATTATAGTCATTTTATTTCTATCTTTCCATATATAACCAAAAAATGGAAAAGATTCCTCAAGAGTCTCAGGGCTTAGAAGCGCGTGATAAATGCCACTGAAGCCTAAGGCTGCGAAGGAAATTAGGTGAAGTACTCCAGATACAAAGTACCGAAAATATCGCGAACTTCTCCCCCGGTCCTACTCCACAACCTAGAGTAGCTAAGTGTGGAACTAAAATTAAGCCTTGTTCATACATGGGATTTTCGGGTACAAAATGAGACACTTCAAATAGGTTCTCCAGCCCAGAATACGATTAATCCGACATGAGCTACGTCGGCTCCAAGTAACTTATCGGACAAATTGATAAGTCTGGCATTCCCATCCCACCAAGTAAAGCCGGTGGTTTCTTGGTCACGACTAGCTAAATGAAAGTTCCATTAAAGAGCGTTTCCACATGGTAGAACCTCCTCAGGGAATATAAGATTTTCATGAGGCTGGTCCTGCGCTACCATCCACGCACGAATACCCCCGTTTAAATGAATATTTTTTGATGTAGAAAATGTCAAATTCAGGATCTTCGGCTGCACGGATTTCCTTGGAAACAAAGTCATAGTCATGTAAGTTCAGAGCCAGGCCAACTACGCCAAGAGCAATAATTCATAAACCGGTGAGGGGTACACATAGCATAAATAAATGTAGCCAACCGTTTATTGGAAAAAAAGCAACACTAAAGATTTGGGACCAAAAGCGGTTAGTAGTGACCATTGAATAAGTTCCTTCAACTTGAGTTGGGTTAAAAGCGCGGAAGGTATTGCACCATCACCGTCCTCAAATAGAGTGTTTTCTACGGTCTCTCCATGAATAATGCATAGCAGAGCCACGCCTAATACTCCGGGAACTCCCATCATATGAAATGGGTTCAACGCCCAATTATGAAATCCTTGGAACAAAAGAATGAATTGAAATATCGCTGCTACGCCAAATCTCGGCCCAAAAAGCCAACCAGATTGCCCCAGTGGATAAATAAGAAATACAGAAAAAACTGCGATTGGTTCAGAGAATGAGATTGCATTATAAGGCCGCAATTGACTAGACACCGAGCAAGTTCAAATTGGCGCAAGATGAAAACTATTAGTGCAAAAGCCCCGTGGAGAGCTACTCCATAAACCGCCTTTCACAACCACTGATGAAGGATTCCTCGAAAAGTTAAGAATTAGTAGCTCTTTTTTGAAATCATTTCAAAAAAGAATGGATTCGGTCTTATACATACGCGAGAAACGTAATCAACAAAGAAAGAAGACGAGTTCTTCTTTATTTTATCACCTAAGAGTCATGCGATATGAAAGTCCCCCACACGGTTTTGCATGAGAGAAAGAAGTGAGGAATCATCTTTTCTACTCTGACTCCCCCACTACAATCGTTGCTTTTCTTTCTGTTACTTCAAAAGTCGCTGCTTCAGCTTCAGCGACATGAATTCTCGATAATGTCCACGAATTCTCGATAATGTCTGAAGTTACTACTTTATCTCCAGACCTATAAACAATGGGTCTCAATTCGGGAGGATTAACCGGTAATAGGAACAAAACCATCCATTCTGGTTCTACGTTTGTTTGAATAAAATGTTTCACCAATTGCATGCGTCTAATAAAAAACATTTCTTATTCTTCTTTTTCTACCTTCCAATTCATCTCCACTATACCCGACGTCTTCTAATTACTTCCATTCGAACAAGGAATTCTTTTGTAATAATTCGTAAATCCAAATCTGCTAATTGTTCTCTAATATCACCTGCTCTTGTTGCAATTTCCCGATTTCAAAATGTTGCAAAGCTTGGGGTAGGAACAAAGAGAGAAATGTTGTGGTTACAAGATGCAACTTCCTCTACGAATAAACCGCGTAATCGTAAAAAAGTAGGTTTATAGTGTTGGGCCTAGCAAAAGATAAATCGTCGTATACTAGGCCTTCCAACTTCTTAAGAGGTCTAACTAAAATATTCACGATATAACAAGGAATACATTTCAAATACCACACATGAGTCACAGGACATGCGAGTTTGATGTATCCCATTTGATATATTCGTATCCGAGTATCCACAAATTCTACTCCGCATTTTTGGTAAAATCTTTCGTCTTTGTTATGAGCTCGACTCGCTCGAGAATCGCCAGAAGCGCAAATTCCGCTTTTTATGGGTCCAAAGATTTTTTCGCAAAATAATCCATCTTTTTCTAGTTTATCGGTTTTATAATGCAAACTAGAGGGCCTTGTGACTTTGCCAATGACTTCTCCATTAGGTAGTTTTTTGTTTGCCCAAGCCTTTATTTGTTGAGGGGAAACGAGTCCAATTTGAATTATTTGATGTTTATATTGGTCAATCATAAAATAGAAATAAGAAATAATTTATATTTATTCCGATCAAACTTCCTCCCTAGTAACATGGAAGTTCTTCTCAGATGCAAGGAAATGATTCAGTTCTAGAGCCAAAGATCGTAGCTCTTGAACGAGCACTCGAAAAATTCTGGAGGATCCTCGTGATTAGGTATTCTTTTTTCCCAGACCGTAGCATTAAGTATTTCTTGGCGAGCTATAAGACGGGCAGACTTATAAGTAAGTATCTCTTGTAAAATATGAGCAACACCAAATCCTTCTAAAGTCCAAACTTCCATTTCTCCTACTCGTTGTCCCCCTTGATTGGCTCTTCCTCTAACTGGTTGTTGTGTAACAAGTGAGTGGGGCCCAGTAGAACGCCCATGAATTATCTCATCAACTTGATGAATTAATTTTAAGATATAGGACTTCCCTATTAGAAAATGTTGTTCGAAGGGGTCTCCTGTTCTTCCAATATTCTTCTTTTTCCCGGGTACTCGGGTTCAAATACCCATGGATTTTTTGTTTTTTTACTGGCTTTATATAATTCTGAAAACACAAGTGTTCTTGAAGCCTCTTGCTCATATCTCTCATCAAAGGGTAATATTCTACAATTTTTCTTTAGCACATCCCCCGCTAATCCGAGTGAGCTTTCAAATATTTGTCCCACATTCATTCAGGAGGGTACCTGATACGTCTCAAACGAATCTATATTTTTTGATGTTTCATGCTTGTTTTACACCAATTACACTATGTTTTACTTACAGTTCGTTGCAATTTTATACATTTTTGGCACTGACCTATTGACAAGATGCCACAGTGTCAGTTCCCTATTTTCTGCTGTTTTTGGATTCAGAAATTTTTTACAGGAAATATTCTTGGAATTGGACGAAACAAAAGTCAAAGTGCCTATTTTACTATAACAAAGAAGGAGTCCAGAGGGGAGTCAAGGAAGTGCCACAGGGCGGCCAGACCAGGCCTAGGCGCAGCCCAGGCCCTGGCCGCGCCTAAGCATGGTGTGGGGCCCTCGGGCACCCACCGAGCTGGCCCCTTCGCCTATAAGTTGCCTACCGATGCGAAAACCCTAAATAAATAAGCCTCCGTTCCAGAAAAATTCCGTAGCTCCGCCGCCGTCGCAGACAAGATCCGGGGGCCAGAAGTCTCTGTTCCGGCATCCTGCCGGGACAGGAAATTTCCCCTAGAGCCATCTCCATCAACTCCACCGCCATCTCCATCGCTGTTGCTGACTCCTACGATGATGATAAGAAGCGGTAGAAAACAGTTAAGTCTGAGTTACAGTTGTGCCAAGGTTATTGCCGGTGCACCAGGGACCTGGTGCACCGGCAATAACCTTGGCACATCTGTAACCTGGGACTTGTTTAGCAATATGAGTTATATATACATGCATTACAAAATCCTATACTATTTTTATTTCTTTTCTCTTTCTTTTATGTTTCTTTTCTTTTACCCCAAATGCTATACTATTTTATTTTTCTTATCTTTTCAATATAATAACAAAGCAATATGCATGAGTTATGCAAAAACAAAAAGATATGAGTTATATATACATACATAAAATATTGACCAACACAATATTAGTTATACATAAAATATTGGCCAACACAATATGAGTTATGTATTACAAAAAATATGATTTATACATTGCAAATAAAGTTTTACATCATCGATTGAGAAGAGTGTTTCACTTTCTTCTTGATTTTCTTGCTCGTCGTTGAATAATTTAGCCCCGTGTCGTGACTTCTTCTTTTGAAGGGTTGACTTGACCTCGATAGCATGGTCCTGCTTCTTCTTGTGGTGTATGTTGTATCTTCGTCCTCGGATTCTTCCATCATTATTGGGTCTCCGACATGTCCTTCGAAGTCTTCCTCGTTGGTGACTCCATCAATTCCGACGATGGTCCTCTTGCCTCTCCTCACAACAACACGGCTAAGCCTAGATGGGTCTGTTATTAAGAAGCATTGGTCCATGTGTTTAGCCAATACCCAAGGCTCATTTTGCGCGGTGGCTTTCGTGGACTTTGATTTGTTGGCTTCGGGTAGAAACATGGTGGTGAAATACAGGTCTTCTTTTGTGACGCTCTTAGCCCATCTGATACAGAACATCGGCACTTTCTTCCATGCGTAGCTAAGCTTCCAGATTTCATCTATCCTTCCGTAGTATATAGTCTTTACGTCACCCGTATAGGATTCCATCGTTACCCCTGAGTTCTGGTAAACGATGTTCTTGTCTTTTTCTTCCGTGTAGAATATGTACCTGTTGATATCGTACGCTTGGTAAGTCATGATGTTGGGCGTGGGGCCATGTGACAAGGCCAATACTAGTTTATCATCGTTACAATCCATTAGTGGGGGATTAGCATCAATGTGGTCTTTGAACCAGGGCGCGAAAGAGGAGTTGTGCTCTCTGAATATTTCTGCTTACGTCATCGGCTTGCCACTGTTCTCTATGATGGTTTTGTGCTCTTTCAACCAAGGATCGATCAAGTCAATGTGTTGTAGCGCTACTAAGTTGGCCCTGTCAAAGTCGGTAGTCCGACCAGACATGTGCACGTGCAGTTCCTATGTAACATCCCAAAAACTTCAAAATCAATAAAGATATATTCTCCCTTGTTCAAATTTTGGAGCTAACAAAAACTTTATATAATTTCCATGTGTTGCATAATATGGATGCATGTATGTGTGACTTTGCCATGCTATGTGTTTGAGTTGCTTGACACCATCCCTAAACCCTCACCATGATCCTTTGAGATCAAAAAGGGAAGTGATACGTCTCAAACGTATCTATAATTTCTTATGTTCCATGATACTTTTATGATGATACTCACATGTTTTATACACATTATATGTCATTATTATGCGTTTTCCGGAACTAACCTATTGACGAGATGCCGAAGTGCCAGTTCCTGTTTTCTGCTGTTTTTGGTTTCAGAAATCCTAGTAAGGAAATATTCTCAGAATCGGACAAAATCAATGCCCAGCATCCTATTTTTCCACGAAGCTTCCAGAACACCCGAGAGCCAGCAGAGGAGGGCCACAGGGCCACCAGATGATAGGGTGGCGCGGCCACGGCCTGGGCCGCACCCCCCTATTGTGTCACCGCCTCGTCAGCCTTCCGACTCCGCCTCTTCGCCTATTTAAAGGTCCCTGATCTAAATCTTCGATACGGAAAAGCCACGATACGAGAAACCTTCCAGAGCCGCCGCCATCGCGAAGCCAAGATCTGGGGGACAGGAGTCTCTGTTCCGGCACCCTGCTGGGACGGGGAATTGCCCCCGGAAGGCTCCTCCATCGACACCACCGCCATCTTCATCACCGCTGCTGTCTCCCATGAGGAGGGAGTAGTTCTCCATCGAGGCTAAGGGCTGTACAGGTAGCTATGTGGTTAATCTCTCTCTGTACTCCAATACAATGATCTCATGAATTGCTTTGCATGATTGAGATCCATATGATGAGCTTTGTATCACTATTAGTCTATGTGCTACTCTTGTGATGTTATTAAAGTAGTCTATTCCTCCTTCACGATGTAATGGTGACAGTGTGTGCATCGTGTAGTACTTGGCGTAGGTTATGATCATAATCTCTTGTAGGTTATGGAGTTAATTATTACTATGATAGTATTGATGTGATTTATTCCCCCTTCATAGTGTAAAGGTGACAGTGTGTATGCTATGTTAGTACTCGGTTTAAATTGCAAAGATCTATTATGCTCTAAAGGTTACTTAAATATGAATGCCGAATGTTGTGGCGCTTGTTAACTCCGGCTTGAGGGAGCTCTTGTAGCCCGACACAACGAATGGTGTTCATTATCAAACAAGAGTATATGTAGCACAAAGGAAGAGAACTTATTTATTTATGGGATCAATGTTGAGAGTGTCCACTAGTGAAAGTATGATCCCTAGGCCTTGTTTCCAAATACTGCAATCATCACTTGTTTACTGTTTTACTGCATCTTTACTTCATGCAATATTACTACCATCAACTGCACGCCAGCAAGCACTTTTCTGGCGCCGTTACTACTGCTCATATTCATTCATACCACTTGTATTTCACTATCTCTTCGTCGAACTAGTGCACCTATACATCTGACAAGTGTATTAGGTGTGTTGGGGACACAAGAGACTTCTTGTATCGTGATTGCAGGGTTGCTTGAGAGGGATATCTTTGACCTCTTCCTCCCCGAGTTCGATAAACCTTGGGTGATCCACTTAAGGGAAACTTGTTGCTCGTTCTACAAACCTCTGCTCTTGGAGGCCCAACACTGTCTACAAGAATAGAAGCACCCGTAGACATCAAGCACTTTTCTGGCGCCGTTGCCGGGGAGGTAAGGTAAAAGGTATTCACATCCTCCGACTACTAAGCTATTTCCTAGCACTGTTGCCGGTGTGTGAGTGCTTGAAGCTGTTTCCTTTAGATCCTGCAATTGCATCTTTTTGTTTCTTGTTTTACACTAGTAAGGCATAATGGAAAACATCTGTGAGCTTTTTAAACTATTTCCTGAGTCAAGACATGAATGGTTTAATGCAAAAATTTAAAAACCTATGGAACCTTATTTGCATGCTAGTAGCAATGATATTAGTATGAACGCTTTGAACACCATTGTTGCTAATGATATAGAAAATTCTAAGCTTGGGGAGGTCGGTTTTGATGAAAATGATCTCTTTAGCCCTCCGGGTATTCAGGAGAAAGTTTATGTTGATTATGATATGCCTCCCATATATGATGATTATAATGATAGTGGTCTTCTGGTGCCGCCTACTATGGAGAGTAAATTTTATTATGATGATACTATACCTCCTATATTTGATGATGAGAATAATAATGATAGCTACTTTGTTGAATTTTCTGCCACTACAACTAATAAAATTGATTATGCTTATGTGGAGAGTAATAATTTTATGCATGTAGCTCATGATAAGAATGTTTCATTTGATAGTTATATTGTTGAGTTTGTTCATGATGCTACTGAAAGTTATTATGAGGGAGGGAAACATGGTTATATGCATCTTAATAATATTAAGTTTCCCCTCTTTATGTTGAGAATCTTGAAATTGTGCTTGTGTTACTTTTCTATGATTGTTGCATTATGCTTCATGAATTTGTTTATTTACAAGACTCCTATGCATAGGAAGCATGTTAGGCTTAAAATTTGTTTCATACTTGCTTTTGATGCTCTCTTTTGCTTCAACTCCTATTTCTTGCGAGTGCATCATTGAAATTACTGAGCCCATCTTAATGGCTATAAAGAAAGCACTTCTTGGGAGATAACCCATGTGTTTATTTTACTACAGTACTTTTGTTTTATATTTGAGTCTTGGAAGTTTTTTACTACTGTAGCAACCTCTCCTTATCTTATTTTATTGCATTGTTGTGCCAAGTAAAGTCTTTGATAGCAAGGTTGATACTAGATTTGGATGCTACCGCGCGAAACGGATTTACGTCTGTCACGAATTTGGGCAGGGTTCTCTGTAGGTAACTCAGAAAAATCTGCCAATTTACGTGCGTGATCCTCAGATATGTACGCATCTTTCATTCAATTTGAGCATTTTCATCTGAGCAAGTCCAGTGCCTCTAAAAAATTCGTCTTTACGGACTGTTCTGTTTTGACAGATTCTGCCTTTATTTCGCATTGCCTCTTTTTTTCTGTGTTGGATGGATTTCTTTGTTCCATTGACCTCCAGTAGCTTTGGGCAATGTCCAGAAGTGTTAAGAATGATTGGGTCACCTCTGAACATGTGAATTTTTGATTATGCACTAACCCTCTAATGAGTTGTTTTGAGTTTGGTGTGGAGGAAGTTTTCAAGGGTCAAGAGAGGAGGATGATATACTATGATCAAGAAGAGTGAAAAGTCTAAGCTTGGGGATGCCCCCGTGGTTCATCCCTGCATATTTCAAGAAGACCCAAGCATCTAAGCTTGGGGATGCCCAAGGCATCCCCTTCTTCATCAACAATTTATCAGGTTTCTTCTCTTGAAACTATATTTTTATTCGGTCACATCTTATGTACTTTACTTGGAGCGTCTGTTTGTTTTTATTTTCGTTTTTGTTATTTTCATTCTCTGAATAAATTCATGCTTGCGTGGGAGAGAGACATGCTCCGCTGTTGCGTATGAACACATGTGTTCTTAGCTTTACTCTTAATGTTCATGGCAAAGGTTGAAACTGCTTCGTTCATTGTTATATGGTTGGAAACAGAAAATGCTGCATGTGGTAATTGGTATAATGTCTTGAATAACTTGATACTTGGCAATTGTTGTGCTCATATAGATCATGTTTAAGCTCTTGCATCATGTACTTTGCACCCATTAATGAAGGACTACATAGAGCTTGTTAAAATTTGGTTTGCATGATTGTTCTCTAGAGTCTAGATATTTTCTGGTTAAGGTGTTTGAACGACAAGGAAGACGATGTAAAGTCTTATAATGCTTACAATATGTTCATATGTGAGTCTTGCTGCACCATTTTATACTTGAGTTTGCTTCAAACAACCTTGCTAGCCTAGCCTTGTATTGAGAGGGATTCTTCTCGTGCATCCAAATCCTTGAGCCAAAAAACTATGCCATTTGTGTCCACCATACCTACCTACCACATGGTATTTCTCTGCCCTTCCAAAGTACATTACTTGAGTGCTACCTTTAAAATTCTATTCTTTGCCTTTACAATACATAGCTCATGGAAAAATAGCCTTAAAAACTATTGTGGTGAAGAATATGTACTTATGTATCTTATTTATTAATAAGTTGCTTGTTGAGCGGTAACCATGTTTCTGGGGACGCCATCAACTTTTACCTTTGTTGAATATCATGTGAGTTGCTATGCATGTTCGTCTTGTCTAAAGTAAGGGCGATTTTCATGATCAAATGGTTTGAGTATGCATATTGTTAGAGAAGAACATTGGGCCGCTAACTAAAGCCATGAATCATGGTGGAAGTTTCAGTTTGGACATAAAACCTCAATCTCTTATGAGAGTATTAACTGTTGTTGAATGCTTAAGCATTAAAAGAGGAGTCCATTATCTGTTTTCTATGTTGTCCCGGTATGGATGTCTAAGTTGAGAATAATCAAAAGCGAGAAATCCAATGCGAACTTTCTCCTTAGACCTCTGTACAGGCGGCATAGAGGTACCCCTTTGTGACACTTGGTTGAAACATATGTTATGCAATGATAATCCGTGTTAATCCAAGCTAATTAGGACAAGGTGCGGGCACTATTAGTATACTATGCAAGAGGCTTGCAACTTATAGGATGTCTTATACATAACACATATGCTTTATTACTACCGTTGACAAAATTGTTTCTATGTTTTCAAAATGAAAAGCTCTAGCACAAAAATAGTAATCCATGCTTCCTCTCGCGAAGGGCCATTCTTCTACTTTATTGCTGAGTCGGCTTTTCCTACTTCTTTCTATCTTAGAAGCAAACACTTGTGTCAACCGTGCATTGATTCTTACATGTTTACCTATTGCACTTGTTATATTGCTTTATGTTGACAACTATCCATGAGATATACATGTTACAAGTTGAAAGCAATTGCTGAAACTTAATCATCCTTTGTGTTGCTTCAATGCTTTCTACTAAGAATTTATTGCTTTATGAGTAACTCTTATGCAAGTCCTATTGACGCTTGTCTTGAAAGTATTATTCATGAAAAGTCTCTGCTATATGATTCATGTGTTTACTCATTGTCTTCATCATTGCTTCGAATCGCTGCATTCATCTCATATGCTTTACAATAATGTTGATCAAGATTATGTTGGTAGCATGTCACTTAAGAAATTATCATTGTTATCGTTTACCTACTCGAGGGCGAGTAGGAACTAAGCTTGGGGATGCTTGATACGTCTCAAACGTATCTATAATTTCTTATGTTCCATGCTACTTTTATGATGATACTCACATGTTTTATACACATTATATGTCATTATTATGCATTTTCCGGAACTAACCTATTGACGAGATGCCGAAGTGTCAGTTCCTGTTTTCTGCTGTTTTTGGTTTCAGAAATCCTAGTAAGGAAATATTCTCGAAATCGGACGAAATCAATGTCCAGCATCCTATTTTTCCACGAAGCTTCCAGAACACCCGAGAGCCAGCAGAGGAGGGCCACAGGGCCACCAGATGATAGGGCGGCGAGGCCAGGGCCTGGGCTGCGCCCCCTATTGTGTCACCGCCTCGTCAGCCTTCCGACTCCGCCTCTTCGCCTATTTAAAGGTCCCTGACCTAAATCTTCGATACGGAAAAGCCACGGTACGAGAAACCTTCCAGAGCCGCCGCCATCGCGAAGCCAAGATCTGGGGGACATGAGTCTCTGTTCCGGCACCCTGCCGGGACGGGGAATTGCCCCCGGAAGGCTCCTCCATCGACACCACCGCCATCTTCATCACCGCTGATGTCTCCCATGAGGAGGGAGTAGTTCTCCATCGAGGCTAAGGGCTGTACCGGTAGCTATATGGTTAATCTCTCTCTCTGTACCCCAATACAATGATCTCATGAATATCTTTGCATGATTGAGATCCATATGATGAGCTTCGTATCACTATTAGTCTATGTGCTACTCTTGTGATGTTATTAAAGTAGTCTATTCCTCCTCACGGTGTAATGGTGACAGTGTGTGCATCGTGTAGTACTTGGCGTAGGTTATGATCATAATCTCTTGTAGGTTATGGAGTTAATTATTACTATGATAGTATTGATGTGATTTATTCCCCCTTCATAGTGTAAAGGTGACAGTGTGTATGCTATGTTAGTACTCGGTTTAAATTGCAAAGATCTATTATGCTCTAAAGGTTACTTAAATATGAATGCCGAATGTTGTGGCGCTTGTTAACTCCGGATTGAGGGAGCTCTTGTAGCCCTACACAACGAATGGTGTTCATTATCAAACAAGAGTATATGTAGCACAAAGGAAGAGAACTTATTTATTTATGTGATCAATGTTGAGAGTGTCCACTAGTGAAAGTATGATCCCTAGGCCGTGTTTCCAAATACTGCAATCATCACTTGTTTACTCGTTTTACCGCATCTTTACTTCTGCAATATTACTACCATCAACCGCACGCCAGCAAGCACTTTTCCAGGCGCCGTTACTACTGCTCATATTCATTCATACCACTTGTATTTCACTATCTCTTCGCCGAACTAGTGCACCTATACATCTGACAAGTGTATTAGGTGTGTTGGGGACACAAGAGACTTCTTGTATCGTGATTGCAGGGTTGCTTGTGTAACATCCCAAATTTCAATAAAAGAGAGAAGCAAAGTTTCAGAGATCCAAAATTCAGAACAAACAAAAACTTTTCTTTTGCATATAGTACCCTGCATAGGACTTGTGCATTTTGAGTGATATGCCATGATGATTGTCTAATTGCTTATGTGATGAACTCTAAAACCCTAAAGTGATCAAGTGAAGATCACCAACCAAATAAATCAAAAAGAGAAAGAAATCAAATAAGAGGAAAGCCCTAAAAACCCTAACATATGGCTTATGACATTTTTGCAAATTTTGACCCTAGACCCATTTGACTTCACCATTACTTGTAATATGCTATTAGATGGTTATTACAACCTTGGGGAAATCAAAGAGATACCTTTTTGAACCAAATCCAAATTCAATTTTGGCTCACATGAGATACTGGTCATTTTTGAATTTTATAGTCTGGTCACCACTTTGAGCCTCTAGTTTTCAAGTTTTCTAAACCAAACAAATCCTATTCTTTGCATGTCATCCAAGTAATCAACAAGATGAACAACTTTTGTAAAGATCATCATACCAGATTCTTTTTGCATCAAGAGTTATGATCAAGCAAAGATGAGACTTTGAATCAAATGCAAGATTCCCAATTTTCAAAATGTGATCAAACCATGCCAAGTCTTGACCACCACCTGCCCTAGCACTGACCCCTGGACACCACCACACCTAGCCCATGCAAAGGAAACACCAAGAGAGGGTCAGACATGGCGTGGCCATGGCCATGCCGGCCACGTTCCACCTCGACACCCTCCCCTCTCTTCTCTCCACGACAGGCCTCACCACCTTGCCAAACACGTAGCCCTGGATCCCAGAAGATCGCCCGTACTCGCCATTGACCGAGAGGACGACGCCACGACCCGCCATGCACGCGCCCAGTATGCTCCAGGTACGACGCGAGCGGCATGGGCGACGTCACCGTGCACGGACGCGCGCGACACGGCCACGCGGCGCTCGCCGAATCTCGCCGTACCCCGACCATATCCGCACGCCCTGGTACCCTCCTCGCCACGTGGAGCTCGCCGGACAAGCTGGTCATGCCTTAGCGCCCACGGTCACCGGAGAGGACGAGCGCGCCCGCCACGGCCGCGCCAGTACGAGCAAGGACCCGACCACCCTAGGCACCCCCTTGCCGCGCCATTCACGCTCATAGCCTCGCCATGGCGTCGTGAACACGACCGCGTCGTTGCCTAGCCCTCTACGCCGCCGGAGAAGCCGCGCCCTTGTCGACTTGCTGCAGCACCACGGCACCCTCATGTGCCTATAAAAGGAGGCCTCCCCTCGACGATCTGAGCACACCACCATGACCACCTCTCACCACCGCTTCGCCTAGCACCGTTAGCCACCTCGATTGACGCCAGAGCAAGCCCAATTGGACGATCGGAGCCGCCAGTACCCGGAGGTCACCGCCGTCGATTGAAGCCGCCCCTGGAGCCGCCGCCGGTACCAGGAGCTTCGCCGTCGTCCACAACTTCACCGAGCACACTGCCAACCCTAGCTGGAGCCACCGTAAGCCCTCCGACCCCCTACCTGAGCCGCCGGCGAACTCCTCTCTCGCCGTCGACGACGACGAGCGTGAGCCGTCGATCTGTGATCTAATCCAACGCCCCACGTTAGTTCATACCGCTTCGGGTTTTTGACTCGCTGATGGGTGGAGCCCACTGTCAGGCAGCCTGCGCGTGCGTGGACGCGTAGTGGGCTGGCCTTGGGCCGTTTTTAAACTAATTAGGCCCAACTGTGTTTCCCGCCGGCCTTTTAATTCAAATCTAGTTTAAATAATTTAGTTCAAATTCAATACTGGACCCAACTTTGGAAATTCATAGAATCTATTTGGCTTGGCCAAATTTGACAAATTTCATATTATTAGAAAGCTATGGAAAAGCTCTACAACTTTCCACTGGTCTCACCTTGAGATTAGTTGTAGAAATAATGTGACAAAAAGAACAAGCCAGAGACTTTTGCACATTCAAATAAATCTTAAAAATCAACAAAAATAGATATTAAGTTAATTCCAACTCCAATAGCTCACAATTGACTTACACTAATTGTTTCTGCAAGAAAATGGTGTGGTCACTTTGCATGATCATGCCCTAGTTTATATAATGGACAATATGGCTATTTTACTTAAGTGATATCATCCAAAACTATTATGCAAACCATATGAAGTATTTTTACTTCATTTAAATCTTGTCTCAAGTGAATTCATGAGATGTTTGAACCCCTGGTCAAACACTCTTATATGAAATACTTGGAGATTTAAATCATTTGTAGAGTTATGAAATGGTATGAGGTGTTCTACCTCATTTAAATCATTTTCTCCAATAATGATAATGAATGGTTGACTTAGGTCAACATAAGTTCATGTATTATTGTTTGAGAAATTAAATCTTAAGAAGATTTCAATGAGAGGAAATTATTCCTCAAGCACCCTATGGAAATTAACTTTCACATATGAATGTGAGAAAATTCTTTTCCTCAAGTCACACAACCAATGCACCTTAATTGAAATATTTGTGTGCTTAGAATAGTTTGTGTGTTTGTTTATGATGTTTGGGAATAGCCATTGAATTAGTGAGTAATTATACTCATATTCAAATTTAGACGCTAGCACCGGAGAATACCAAGAAGAGGAGGGATACTATCAAGAGGAGGAAGAAGAGAACCTTGAGAACTACCAAGGCAAGCTAATACTCTTGCAAAGTGCAAAGCTCCTTTCGAGCAAGGCACCATGATTCTTATCTTGTTTAACACAAGCCTATCCCAAGTTTTTACTATACAAGTTTTACTTGTTTATTTCAAAGAGTTACTTTGGATAACTTAGCTTGATCTAAGTGGTTATGAATATTAGGGTAGCAAGTTAGTCTCAAACTAGCCAAGCAAGATAGCACCCCTCATGATTAGTGCTAGTGCTAAAATACAAAAACTTGACTACTCTAGATGGGAACTTGTGACTTTGAAATAAATTTGAAACCTTGGAATGATAGGTCATTCCATTGAATGATGTTTGAAGGTGAAAATGACCAAGAGAAGATGGTGATTTTTTTTATACAAAACTGATGTTGGTTTGGATGCGATACCTTTCCAATATTGAGTACCCCCACAATACCTGATTATGGGTAGGGCTTAACTGGAAGTTTATGCATCTTAGTATGGGTTCCCTCTGAACACACATCATAGGGGTTATGCCGAGGCTGCCTCCGTTGTTGAGAAAACATGTGAATTGAGGTGACTTGTAAGGCCAAGCCCTGTGCAGTTCCCAGGTTGACAGTTGGTCTTCACTGGGAGGCCAAGCGCATGGGGAGAGGTGCTCATACTAGGGTTTGTAAGTGAAAGGTTATGGTTTATGATCCGTGTACTGTGTTATGATGATTCGGGGTTATCCCGAAGGATGAAATCAAATGTTGTGGCACCAGTGTGCAAACTCTGCAGAGTGTAAATCTATTCAAATAGCCGTGTCCACGGTTACGGACGGTTGGAAAGGCCATACAGTTTCCGGTGTCAGATTTTTGAAAACATGGGTGAAGTGAATGATGACTTTGTGACTTGTTGAAATACAACCAATGTTGTGGGAATGACACTAATGTTCCCACTTGAGTTAGTTAGCTCATGAATAAGTCTTTGCTCAAAAACTTGTGAACTAAAATTGGCTTTATGCAAATCAAACTAGAGCTTAGCACTCCTTACTAAAATTGTAGCACTTACCTTAGTATTAGTTTGCAAGTACTTAAAGTACTTACGGCTTTGTCCCTGGCTATTCAAATGGCCAGAGTATGAAGATGAACAGAATTACCAAGGAGATGACCAGCAGGACGCCTACGACAACTAGGAGTCTTCCGACGTCAAGCGTTGGCCTGTGGACTAGAGAGTCCCTTTATCTGTACGCTTCCGCTATGAACTTGTGTTTGTTCGTTGATCAATAGATCAACTATTTGTGTAATATGGATCATGTGATTCAAGCTGTAAGACAATATGGTTTGTAATAAATGATGACTATGCTATTCGACTATTATGCCTCGCAACAACATTATCCTGGGATTGCGATGAATGACATAATATTAATTCAGACTTAAAAATCCGGGTGTTGACAGCTTGAGAGGGATATCTTTGACCTCTTCCTCCCTGAGTTCGATAAACCTTGGGTGATCCACTTAAGGGAAACTTGCTGCTGTTCTACAAACCTCTGCTCTTGGAGGCCCAACACTGTCTACAAGAATAGAAGCACCCGTAGACATCAGGAAGAAAAGAAGAAAAAGAGAAATTGCCAAATGTTGGCGTCAGAAACCCACCGTCGAGCAACGACTGGCAACACAGTAGAGCCGGGAACAACTAGGGCTGCGGCTGGCCCCAGTCCCTCTGAGCGACGGCCCGCAAAGCCTTCTGGTCACACGCCCGATGCTGTCGCAAGGGCGTGCCACCTGACCTATACCTGGTCAGGAAGGTGTGGATGATGCCTCGCTTAGTTTCCTGCAGGGCACACACGTAAACGTTAAATAGTAAACGTTAAATACGAGCCTCGATCGGCTCTCAGGTTATCCTGTGAATCGGCTCAAAGAGCCGATCCACCCATGATTCGTACAAGGTGTCCGAATATATGGTGGTCCTGCTTGATCAAGATAAAGCTGAAGTGATCTACGACGATTTAGGGTTTTCACCGCATAATCGGATCATCCTACTCACGATTGGGCCTCGCGCTCGCGTACGGTGATCGTAAGCCGATCCTAGACAGGGCCTAAAAACCAACACGAGGTTGATCCTCGAACGTCCCGTCTAGGGCTAGCAAACTACACCCTACACGCCGCTGGATCCTCCAACCCTTTGTAAGGCCTAACTATTGCGGATATTAAACTAATCCTTGAAGAATCAAGGAGCAACCGTAACGGATCGGATCTACTAAACCATAATCAAGCGGGGTGCCGCCCCTACACCTAGGATAGGTGTAAGGGCGGCTAGACATGCAAGGGTCGCACTACGATAGCATATGATATGAAGAACAATGCTAACCCTAACATATCTAAGATAACTACGTTGCTCGCCATCAAAAAGGCTTCAGTACGAGCAACGCATGCACAACGTGATAGGCATTACGCTGCCTAGATCGCAAGATGCGATCTAGGCAGCATTGTGCTTACCGGAGAAACCCTCGAGACGAAGGAGTTGGCGATGCGCCGAGATTTGTTTGTGGTGAACGTTGGTTGTTGTTTATTCCATAAACCCTAGATACATATTTATAGTCCAGGGGACTTTCTAATGTGGGCGTGCACCAAATCGTGCACGGGCAAAACTCTAATTTCTAAACTAAGATGCGATCTAATATGTTACAGATACACGGGCAATTAAGCCCAGCTTGGTATAAAAGGCCGATTCACGTATTTCTTCCGTATATAATCTTCAAGCCCATCTTGATCGCGGCCCACCTCTGACTCGGTCAAATTCTGGTGATAACACCAAAAACCTCACATATGGGCCTGTGGTCATTTTTTAAAATCTTTAACCTAGGTCATATTAATTTGTGCCAATGGTTTGGAAACACATCTAAACTCAAAAGAATCCCTTTTGCATCAAAGAAACCCAAATCAAATCAAAGAAAAATTCAAAAACTAGCCACATGTGATAATGGTCATTTTTGACTTTCACATCAGGGTACCCACTTTGAGCACCTGGATTAAGAGATTCTTAAACCAAACTCTCCCAACTCTTTGCACCTCATTCAAGACCTCATCAATTTGAACAACTTTGCTGTTGACCACATTGACTAATTCTCTTTCTATTGCTTAATACAAAGAGGCAAAGTGGCAATATCAAATCAGATTCTAGATTGGGTCCATTTTGGATTTTCACAAACTTACACCATTTTGCACACCACCACCACCAACATGTGCCAAATCATATTTAAATCAACTCCACCAAAAATCTTTGCAAAATTCAAAAATAAATCTCTTGCGGCCATTTGGTCGAGGACCTTGTGTGCAACACCCTGCCAACCCTAGACATGCTATAAACTGCTGGGTTTTAGCCTAAACCATCATGCCCAAGTCAGCACACAAGCTCTACTCAACCCCCTGGACCAAAGCCAAGCGCCAGAGATAGAGTTTGAGCATGATTGCATCGAGGACAAGGCCATGTCGTGGCATGATGCCACTCCACCATGCCATTCTCCTCTCCCTCCCATCCAACGTGCACCACCATGTCCTGGAGGCTCTACATCATCCCTTGGTCACGCTCGTGCCAACCCCTGGCCAGTAGACGCGCGGCAACGTCGAGATCGTAACATGCCCGTGACGCACAGACGCGCCAGAGCGTGCACGCTCGGGTCACCGGAGCGTGCCAGAGCATGGCCTGCCCTCGTCACTCTCGTCCTCCCCTTGACTTCTCCTCTCGCCCGTAGCACCACCACGTCACCCTCTACCTACTAGACATGCTCACCTACGCCGGAGAGGACGCTCGCCGTCGTCACCATCGAAGATTTCCGCCGCAGTACTGAGCGTTCACGTCACCCGCCAGCTCGCGTCACTGCATCGTTTTCAACGCCGTCATGCACGTCGTGCTCGCCATGACGTCGCCAACACTGCAGCATCGTCGCCCAGCTCGCTCCGCCCCTATAGCATCGTTGACAACGATGACCTACCGCACCGAGCCGCTATAAAAGGAGGCCTCCCGCGCCTCAATTCACCACACCATTCGCCTCCTCTCTTCTCTCTGACCCTCCTCGAGCACCGCCGCTTCCCAGTTCCACCTGTAGACCACCAATCGACCGCCGGAGCTCCGCCAGTACTGCCTCAACATCGCCGGAGCTAGGAGCCGCCCCTGGAGCTGCCGCTTGTACCAGGAGGACCGCCGTCGTCCACAACCCCGCCGTACATCATCGCCGATCATCGCCGAAGCGCCGGTGAGCTGCCAACCCCTGCCCTCGCCGCGCTAGTGAGCTGTGCTCGTCGTCGACGACGACGCACGCCAGCCACACGATCCTCTTCTAATCCTGCGTCCCAGATTGATCGATACCGTTTCGCTGTTAAATAGTCACTAACTAGTGGGACCCATCGTCAGACGGCCCGTGCATGCGAGACGCGTTACTGGGCCGGTCTGTTAGGCTTTTGCACTCATGGGCCCATTTGCGTCTCCCGCGCAAGCCCAGTATTTCAAATTTCGTTTAAATCTTTTCAGTTGAATTCAATACTTGTTCCTTTTTCAAATTTAAATTTAGGAAGATCCACTGGGCCAAATTTTACGAATTTGGTATTGTTGGAAAGCTTATAAAAAGCTCTAACCAACTACACTGGCCTCAACCCTAGATCTATTGTAGAATTAATTTAGCAAAAAGAACAAGCCAGTACCTTTTTAAAATTTAAAATTTTATTAAAAATCAACCATAAGTGATTTTGAGTTGATTCCAACTCTCATAAATCACATTTAACATACTCTACATGAATATGTAAAAACATAACCTACTTATTTGCATGATCATGGGCTAGAGCAAAATAATGGCTATGTGGCTATTTCTAGTCCATTTAGGGGGTGTTTGTTTGGGCTTTTTTTAGCTTTTCAGTGGAAAAAGCAGGCAAACAGAAACAAACAGGGTGCTTTGAAAACTGGCTTTGCCAAAGCCAAAGCAGCCTACAGGCAGATACGGAGAAGCACGTTTTGAGGTGCTTCCCGCAGCTTCCCCTTTCCACCCGAATCGTTTTCTAGATCTAGTCATGTCGTTTCGCAGTATTTACGTTAGAATGCCACCCCGCTGGACCGATCAGTTTTCTTCAATGGGATGGTTTCTTCCCCATCGCGACAGGAGACGTGGGGAAATCGCCCGCGCCTCCGCGGCCACTCCGCCGGCGACCCTCCCCATTCTCCATCTCCCGCCGTCGTCCGCCGTCTCAGGCCGGTTCCCACCTTCCGCGTCCTACATTCGCCGCTCGCGCCCTATCAGATCGACCGCGCCCGTCTTCTGCCGATCCAGATCTATGGAAGCCACTGTCGACCTGGACGGAAGGACGCGGGAGGGCACCGCTGCTGTCCTTGCTAGAGAATCTCAGCTCCAACGTGGTTACGAGCTCCGCGTGAGATCCTGTCGCTGGTTACGGCCACCCTTGACATCTCCTTGCCATTATCAAACGCGACCAGGTCTTGGCAGATTCTATGTACTAGTATTTCTTGCAGCTCTGCTGAGTACAAATACGAGTTGCAGCTTCTTTGTACAACTAGTAGTATTGAGCCATGGACACATCCAAGTTAGCTCTGTACGTGGAGTGTAAATATATAGAAATGTATGTGTGCAAGTCAATTGTGCAATAATCTAAGAAACAAATTCATGGTAGTTTATAGTGATCAATATTTTAAATTAGTACAAATACATGTTATGAAAACTCTGGGTATTTTAGTCATTTCTCTATTCACAGCTAAACAGCCAGCCAAATTGTCAAACAGTGAAACTAGGAGCAGCAGCTTTTCCTGCACAGCTGCTTTCCCTACACAGCAGCTTTCCCTACACAGCCAGTCAGCTATAGCCCAAACAAACATGCCCTAAGTATTTCAATAGGAGGTAATTAATTTGGTCTATAGCACCTCATAGTTGATTACTTAGTGATGTTAAATTGTGCTTAGTAGTGTTTAAATTGCATGAGGTTTAGTACCTCATTTAAATCCTTTTTATCAAATAATAAGGGTGAAGTGTTGACCTTGGTCAACATAATCCAACAATTATTGTTTGAGGAAATTAAATCTTAATAAGTTTCAATGAGAGGAAATTATTTCTCTTACAAGTTTTCTTAAACACAAAGCCAACCCCCTTGTGATTAATGTTGTGAGGATATGATGGCTTGTGTGACCCATTTATGTGTTAAGTCTAGTACTTAAACTTTGTGTGGTGATTGTATACCTCATATCCGTTTATAGACGCTAGTACCGAGGACTACCAGAAGGAGGAGGTATTCTACTAGGAAGAAGAAGAAAGCTTTGGTGGTGCTCCAGCTCTGAATCATTAGTGAGTTCATCAAGTCTTGTGCTTAATTATATCTTCTAGAGCCGTAGCTCACGCGTATAGATATAGGCACGTGATGATCCATACAACTCTGGATCGATACATGTGAGTACTATGTGAGGAATTAGTTTTTGCATGCGAGCGGATCCATCCATGCACTAGTGGAAAACGGGGCAACATGCCCGGTTTGTTTGGGCCTTCAGTCCCGGTTTGCAAACCGGGACCAACAAGGCGGGACTAAAGGGTCCCCCCTTTAGTCCCGGTTTAAAGATGCACCGGGTCCAAAGGTCCCGCCACGTGGTGCGGCTCTGGGGGTTCTCTGCCGCGGCACGGGTTTAGGGTGGAGCAGCGTTTCTCTGCCGCGGCAGAGAAACTTGGCGTTTCTCTGCCGCGGCAGAGTTTCAGCAATGCATACATATCATTCAAGAAACCACAAAACATCGTCATGAATATATAGACATCATCAACAGTACACGTAATGCATACGTATTTACAATATAAAGTCGAACCTCTTTACTAAATCTATCTCATATGCCTAATGACTACGAAGTACACGATCAAGATCTACGAACTTCCGATAGTACTCTCCCGTTGGGCAATGGCCTCGTTAAGAAAGAATCCCGCGAGTTCCTCTTGAATTGCTCGTATGCGATCCTCCGTTATGAGAGTGTCCCACAGGCGTATCATCTATATTTAAAAAAGGAGATCAATATATATATGAATGGAACTCAATACAATTGATGGTACTAAGATTAATTGTCAAATATTGTTCACGTACACGAGTGTGGTGTATAGCTTCCTCTGCATCCCTGTGATAGGCCATCTCACGAATGAAGTCGCAGACGTAGTATCCACATAAGTTATTCCCGGATTCCTGCCTCATACACTTTACGAAAAAATAGTTCGATCAAACTAATAATCAAGCATCGTATTGAAAGAAAATATATCAAAGAGATTCACAGACATAGATATATATATAGTACAACTTACAGGGTAATCTTTAAATGTAAGCTCCGATTTCCATTTACCTGGAACAGTAGTGATGAACCATTTCCAAGCCCTGCCCGGCAGAGAAAAAAATGAGTAAATGAGTTATTGATTAGTTGATGATATCGTTGAATTAAAACAGATGAAGATGCTGATTCGAAATTGATTGAAATTACCTCTGGAGGATGGCAGCCATGTCCGCCCATTCCGCATGTTATTTACGTTTCCAGTCCATGACAAGTACGACTCCTTTGTTAAGTTCAATGATTAGGAGAATAAAGTGGAAGCTGCACAAACATAGCTCAATGATTAGGAGAATAAAAGTGGAAGCTGCATAAACATAGCTCAATGATTACGAGAATAAAAGTGGAAGGTGCACAAGCATAATGTATGCTATAACACTCACTTGAAGTTGTAGGGAAAGAATATATCCTCTTTGCTTGCTTGCTTCACTAAAAACCTTAGCATGTTGTCCTCTGTGTCCTTTGCGTACTGTCGAACCGTAACTTCATGAACTGTGTTTGGGTCAATGAACCCCATGTCGTGGAGCTTGCCTCTTTTGCATTCAAGCTTCTTCATTCTGCATAATTAATATATAGCGTACACAAAGAATATAGTGAGGATAATTCTTAGTGCAAATGAATGAGCTGAGCTACAGACTTAATTACATAAATAAATCACTTACAGGCAGTAGCAACTGATGACTTATTTGTCCAGGGCATTTTGATTGAATAACTGAAATAGTTCTTCTAACTCAAGGTTTATCTCCTCCTGCCCCCGGAAGTAATGCTCATCTCTGAGATGCACCATGAGATAGAGATCACCTCTTCGACAGGCTTTCAGGTACCATTCATGCAACCTTCACATCTATATTTGTCGAGATCATATCCGTATCTATATTTGTTTACGACTTGAGTCATTGGATAGTAATCTTCATATTGAACATCTGCTCCCTGACCTCTAGCCTCCCGTTCGATCATCGATGCCGTCTCTGGATCATCATAGGACTGCACGACGAAGTGGGGTATGGACTGATTGTCCTGATGTCCAAGATGGGCGACATTTTTTTGCTTTGCTTGCTCTATAGGACTGTCCAAGAGAGCGGTCATAATCACTTCTCGGCTCAGCTCTCTTTATTCTCATCTCGACAAAGTGCTTCATTTTTTGCGGTGGAATAAACATCTTATTCGGTGCAAGAAACGCGTTTTGCTCATCAGTCTGCTCATGTGGTAACAACTCTGGAGTCTGTGCCCTCATCGGAGTTGATGATCTCTTTGGAGCTGTAGGAGGTGTCGCGGTTAGCTTCCTCTTTTGCTTAGGTGGAGGCGGCGGAGTCTCCTGACGAGGAGGAGGAGGCGGCAGAGTATTGTCACGCGGAGGAGACTGCTCATGCACAGGGGAATCATCATCGCGCAGAGGAGAATCATCACGCGGAGGAGACTGCGCAGGTGGCGGAGGAGGCGGACGAGGTGCCTGCTTGGTGGCTTCTCACCTGGAAACTGTAGGGATTCGTTGCATAGAAAATAAAAAATTTCCTACCGCGAGAACGCAATCCAAGCCAAGATGCAATCTAGAAGACGGGAGCAACGAGGAGATCATCGAGACTCACCCTTGAAGATTTCCAAAGCCTACAAGATGAGGCTCTTGTTGCTGCGGTAGACGATCACTTGCCGCTTGCAAAAGCGCGTAGAAGATCTTGATCACGGCGCCACGATCGGGCAGCACCTCCGTACTCGGTCACACGTTCGGTGTTGATGAACATGACGTCCTTCTCCCCGTTCCAGCGGGCAGCGGAAGTAGTAGCTCCTCCTTCAATCCGGCAGCACGATGGCGTGGTGGTGGTGGCGATGGAGAACTCCGGCGGAGCTTCGCTAA
The DNA here is from genome assembly GCF_022539505.1 of Lolium rigidum. Lineage (NCBI taxonomy): Eukaryota > Viridiplantae > Streptophyta > Magnoliopsida > Poales > Poaceae > Lolium > Lolium rigidum. Next base: position 11,086,376 of record NC_061508.1, on the reverse strand, counting down.
GCGTGCGGGAGAGGTGGAGGAGGTGGGGCGGCTAGGGTTTGGGATAGGGGGGCGCCGGCCACTATAGGGTGCGGCCACCTTGTGGTCTTGGGGTGGCCGGCCCCCTCCCCTTGGCCCTCATTATATATGTGGAACACCCAAGAGTTGGTCTACAAGTCTTCGAATAAGACCCCAAACCAAAACCTTCCATATGACATGAAACCTACCCAAAGTGGGATTCCCACTTGAGGTGGGATTCCCACCTTTCCTTGGGAGGGGGTGGCCGGCCACCTTAGGTGGAGTCCACCTGGGACTCCACCCCCTAGGGTTGGCCGGCCATGGTGGTGGAGTCCCTCCGGGACTCCGCCTTCCAAAGTGATTTCTTCTAGACTTTTCTAGAACCTTCCATAAATGCACCGGATCATTTCCAAACTTGGAATATGACTTCCTATATATGAATCTTATTCTCCGTACCATTCCGGAACTCCTCGTGATGTCGGGGATCCCATCCGGGACTTCGAACAATACTTCGAACTCCATTCCATATTCAAGTTCTACTATTACAACATCAAACCTTAAGTGTGTCACCCTACGGTTCGTGAACTATGTAGACATGGTTGAGATCTCTCTCCGACCAATAACCAATAGCGGGATCTGGAGATCCATAATGGCTCCCACATATTCAACGATGACTTAGTGATCGAATGAACCATTCACATACGATACCAATTCCCTTTGTCACGCGATATTTTACTTGTCCGAGGTTTGATCATCGATATCATTCTATACCTTGTTCAACCTCATCTCCTGACAAGTACTCTTTACTCGTACCGTGGTATGTGGTCTCTTATGAACTTATTCATATGCTTGCAAGACATTAGACGACATTCCACCGAGAGGGCCCAGAGTATATCTATCTGTCATCGGGATGGACAAATCCCAATGTTGATCCGTATGCCTCAAGTCATACTTTCCGGATACTTAATCCCACCTTTATAACCACCCATTTACGCAGTTGAGTTTGATGTAATCAAAGTACCTTTCCAGTATAAGTGATTTACATGATCTCATGGTCGAAAGGACAAGGTAACTATGTATCGAAAGCTTATAGCAAATAACTTAATGACGCGATCTTATGCTACGCTTAATTGGGTGTGTCCATTACATCATTCATATAATGATATAACTTTGTTATTAATAACATCTAATGTTCATGATTATGAAACTAATCATCTATTAATCAACAAGCTAGTTAAGAGGCTTACTAGGGACTCATTGTTGTTTACATAACACACATGTATCAATGTTTCGGTTAATACAATTATAGCATGGTATATAAACATTTATCATAAACATAAAGATATATAATAACCACTTTTATTATTGCCTCTTGGGCATATCTCCAACAGTCTCCCACTTGCACTAGAGTCAATAATCTAGATTACATTGTAAGGTACCTAATGATGACGCATAAAGCACACGCCCGTTGGGAAGCCCAAGTGGAAGGTGTGATGCGTACAGCAGCAAGTTTCCCTCAGTAAGAAACCAAGGTTCATCGAACCAGTAGGAGCCAAGAAGCACGTTGAAGGTTGATGGCGGCGGGATGTAGTGCGGCGCAACACCAGAGATTCCGGCGCCAACGTGGAACCTGCACAACACAACCAAAGTACTTTGCCCCAACGAAACAAGTGAGGTTGTCAATCTCACCGGCTTGCTGTAACAAAGGATTAACCGTATTGTGTGGAAGATGATTGTTTGCGAGAGAAAACAAGAAAACAAGTATTGCAGCAGATTTGTATTTCAAGTATTAAAAGAATGGACCGGGGTCCACAGTTCACTAGAGGTGTCTCTCCCATAAGATAAAAGCATGTTGGGTGAACAAATTACAGTCGGGCAATTGACAAATAGAGAGGGCATAACAATGCACATACATGTCATGATAAATATAGTGAGATTTAATTGGGCATTACGACAAACTACATAGACCGCCATCCAACTGCATCTATGCCTAAAAAGTCCACCTTCAGGTTATCGTCCGAACCCCCCCAAGTATTAAGTTGCTAAACAACGGACAATTGCATTAAGTATGGTGCGTAATGTAATCAATAACTACATCCTCGGACATAGCATCATTGTTTTATCCCTAGTGGCAACAACGACAACACAACCTTAGAACTTTCGTCACATCGTCCTGGTGTCAATGCAGGCATGAACCCACTATCGAGCATAAATACTCCCTCTTGGAGTTAAGAGCAAAAACTTGGCCGGAGCCTCTACTAATAACGGAGAGCATGCAAGATCATAAACAACACATATGTAATAACTTGATAATTAACATAACATGGTATTCTCTATCCATCGGATCCCGACAAACACAACATATAGCATTACAGATAGATGATCTTGATCATGTTAGGCAGCTCACAAGATCCAACAATGAAGCACAATGAGGAGAAGACAACCATCTAGCTACCGCTATGGACCCATAGTCCAGGGGTGAACTACTCACTCATCACTCCGGAGGCGACCATGGCGGTGTAGAGTCCTCCGGGAGATGAATCCCCTCTCCGGCAGGGTGCCGGAGGAGATCTCCGTAATCCCCGAGATGGGATTGGCGGCGGCGTCTCGGGAAGGTTTTCTCGTATCGTGGTTTTTTCGCATCGTGGGTTTCGCGACGGAGGCTTTAAGTAGGCGGAAGGGCGAGTAGGGGGCCGACGAGGGGCCCACACCACAGGGCGGCGCGGGCCCCTCCTTGGCCGCGCCGCCTTGTGGTCCGGCCACCTTGTGGCCCCACTTCGTATGCTCTTCGGTCTTCTCGGAAGGTTCGTGGCAAAATAGGACCCCGGGACTTGATTTCGTCCAATTCCGAGAATATTTCGTTACTAGGATTTCTGAAACCAAAACAGCAGTAAAACAAAGAATCGGCCCTTCGACATCTTGTTAATAGGTTAGTTCCAGTAAAATGCACGAATATGACATAAAGTGTGCATATAACATGTAGGAATCATCAATAATATGGCATGGAACATAAGAAATTATCGATACGTCGGAGACGTATCAGCATCCCCAAGCTTAGTTCTGCTCGTCCCGAGCAGGTAAAACGATAACAAAGATAATTTCTGAAGTGACATGCCATTATAACCTTGATCATACTATTTGTAAACATATGTAATGAATGCAGCGATCAAAACAATGGTAATGACACAAGTAAGCAAGTGAATCATAAAGCAAAGACTTTTCATGAATAGTACTTCAAGACAAGCATCAATAAGTCTTGCATAAGAGTTAACTCATAAAGCAATAAATCAAAGTAAAGGTATTGAAGCAACACAAAGGCAGATTAAGTTTCAGCGGTTGCTTTCAACTTGTAACATGTATATCTCATGGATAATTGTCAACATAGAGTAATATAACAAGTACAATATGCAAGTATGTAGGAATCAATGCACAGTTCACACAAGTGTTTGCTTCTTGAGGTGGAGAGAAATAGGTGAACTGACTCAACATAAAAGTAAAAGAATGGTCCTTCAAAGAGGAAAGCATCAATTGCTATATTTGTGCTAGAGCTTTTATTTTGAAAACATGAAACAATTTTGTCAACGGTAGTAATAAAGCATATGAGTTATGAAAATTATATCTTACAAGTTGCAAGCCTCATGCATAGTATACTAATAGTGCCCGCACCTTGTCCTAATTAGCTTGGACTACCGGATCTTCGCAAGGCACATGTTTTAACCAAGTGTCACAATGGGGTACCTCCATGCCGCCTGTACAAAGGTCTAAGGAGAAAGCTCGCATTTTGGATTTCTCGCTTTTGATTATTCTCAACTTAGACATCCATACCGGGACAACATGGACAACGAGATAATGGACTCCTCTTTAATGCATAAGCATGTGACAACAATTATTATTCTCATATGAGATTGAGGATATATGTCCAAAACTGAAACTTCCACCATGATTCATGGCTTTAGTTAGCGGCCCAATGTTCCTCTCTAACAATATGCATGCTCCAACCATTACGGTGGTAGATCTCTCTTACTTCAGACAAGACGGACATGCATAGCAACTCACATGATATTCAACAAAGAATAGTTGATGGCGTCCCCGTAAACATGGTTATCGCACAACAAGCAACTTAATAAGAGATAAAGTGCATAAGTACATATTCAATACCACAATAGTTTTTAAGCTATTTGTCCCATGAGCTATATATTGCAAAGGTGAATGATGGAATTTAAAGGTAGCACTCAAGCAATTTACTTTGGAATGGCGGAGAAATACCATGTAGTAGGTAGGTATGGTGGACACAAATGGCATAGTGGTTGGCTCAAGGATTTTGGATGCATGAGAAGTATTCCCTCTCGATACAAGGTTTAGGCTAGAAAGGTTATTTGAAACAAACACAAGGATGAACGGTGCAGCAAAACTCACATAAAAGACATATTGTAAACATTATAAGACTCCACACCGTCTTCCTTGTTGTTCAAAACTCGATACTAGATATTATCTAGACTCTAGAGAAAGCAAATATGCAAACCAAATTAGCAAGCTCTAAGTGTTTCTTCATTAATGGGTGCAAAGTATATGATGCAAGAGCTTAAACATGAGCACAACAATTGCCAAGTATCAAATTATTCAAGACATTTTAGAATTACTACATGTATCATTTTCCAATTCCAACCATATAACAATTTAACAAAGAAGAAACTTCGCCATGAATACTATGAGTAGAGCCTAAGGACATACTTGTCCATATGCTACAGCGGAGCATGTCTCTCTCCCACAAAGTGAATGCTAGGATCCATTTTATTAAAACAAAACAAAAACAAAAACAAACCGACGCTCCAAGCAAAGTGTATAAGATGTGACGGAATAAAAATATAGTTTCAGGGGAGGAACCTGATAATGTTGTCGATGAAGAAGGGGATGCCTTGGGCATCCCCAAGCTTAGACGCTTGAGTCTTCTTAGAATATGCAGGGGTGAACCACCGGGGCATCCCCAAGCTTAGAGCTTTCACTCTCCTTGATCATATTGCATCATACTCCTCTCTTGATCCTTGAAAACTTCCTCCACACCAAACTCGAAACAACTCATTAGAGGGTTAGTGCATAATAAAAATTCACATGTTCAGAGGTGACACAATCATTCTTAACACTTCTGGACATTGCATAAAGCTACTGGACATTAATGGATCAAAGAAATTCATCCAACATAGCAAAAGAGGCAATGCGAAACAAAAGGCAGAATCTGTCAAAACAGAACAGTCCGTAAAGATGGATTTTATTAGCCCACCAGACTTGCTCAAGTGAAAATGCCCAAATTGAATTAAAGTTGCGTACATATCTGAGGATCATGCACGTAAATTGGCTTAATTTTCTGAGCTACCTACAGGGAGATAGACCCAGATTCGTGACAGCAAAGAAATCTGGAACTGCGCAGTAATCCAAATCTAGTACTTACTTTACTATCAAAGACTTTACTTGGCACAACAAAACTCAAAACTAAGATAAGGAGAGGTTGCTACAGTAGTAAACAACTTCCAAAACACAAATATAAAACAAAAATACTGTAGTAAAAACATGGGTTGTCTCCCATAAGCGCTTTTCTTTAACGCCTTTCAGCTAGGCGCAGAAAGTGTAACTCAAGTATTATCAAAGGGTGGTGCATCTACAGCGGGGTTTGGAATTTTCTCAACCATGCATACTATATTGGATACATAAGTTTCAGCGTCTCCCTTCTCATTAGTCTTGGGCTTGCTACTCTCATCGAACAAATTTTCAGGAACAAGCCAAGCATAGTTATTTTCTAGTGCATCATTCATAGCTAGGAGTTTACATGGTATTGGTGCTTTGATCTCCCCACCATCATTAGTATTATTAGTGTACCTTATTCTATCCATGTCCATTTTTTCAAGGAGACCAATAAAATTAGTATGCGAACCAAGCATATTAAATTTAGCAAAGACCTTTCTAGCCTCTCTTGCTAGACCACCAAATTCTCTAAGAAGGGTTTCTAAGACAAAATCTTTCTTTTCCCCTTCTTCCATATCACCGAGTGTAAGAAACATGTGTTGGATTATAGGATTGAGATTAACAAATTTAGTTTCCAACATGCGAACTAAAGCAACGGCACCAATTTCATAAGTGGGAGCAAGTTCTACCAAGTGTCTATCTTCAAAATCTTCGAGTGGTACCGACATGAGTGAAAAATTCTTCTATATTGTTTCTCCCAATTATAGACCCGCGTCCTACCGGTATGTCTTTTGTGGTAAAATTAAAAGGAAACATGTTGAAATAAGTAAAGTAAATGCAAGTAACTAATTTTTTTGTGTTTTTGATATAGCGTGCAAGACAGTAAATAAAGTAAAGCTAGCAACTAATTTTTTTGTGTTTTAATATAATGCAGCAAACAAAGTAGTAAATAAAATAAAGCAAGACAAAAACAAAGTAAAGAGATTGAGAAGTGGAGACTCCCCTTGCAGCGTGTCTTGATCTCCCCGGCAACGGCGCCAGAAATTTAGCTGCTGGCGTGCAGTTGACGTGGGAGTTAGAAATCTTTGTGGTGTAACTTTTCTTCGATCCCCGGCAACGGCGCCAGAAATTTAGCTTGATGACGCGTAAAGCACACGCCCGTTGGGAACCCCAAGTGGAAGGTGTGATGCGTACAGCGAAGAAGTTTCCCTCGTAAGAAACCAAGGTTTATCGAACCGAGTAGGAGCCAAGAAGCACGTTGAAGGTTGATGGCGGCGGGATGTAGTGCGGCGCAACACCGTAGATTCCGGCGCCAACGTGGAACCCGCACAACACAACCAAAGTACTTTGCCCCAACGAAACGAGTGAGGTTGTCAATCTCACCGACTTGCTGTAACAAAGGATTAACCGTATTGTGTGGAAGATGATTGTTTGCAGAGAAAACAAGTAAAACAAGTATTGCAAGCAGATTTGTATTTCAGTATTAAAAGAATGGACCGGGGTCCACAGTTCACTAGAGGTGTCTCTCCCATAAGATAAAAGCATGTTGGGTGAACAAATTACAGTCGGGCAATTGACAAATAGAGAGGGCATAACAATGCACATACATGTCATGATAAATATAGTGAGATTTAATTGGGCATTACGACAAAGTACATAGACCGCCATCCAACCGCATCTATGCCTAAAAAGTCCACCTTCGAGGTTATCGTCCGAACCCCTCCAGTATTAAGTTGCTAAACAACAGACTATTGCATTAAGTATGGTGCGTAATGTAATCAATAACTACATCCTCGGACATAGCATCAATGTTTTATCCCTAGTGGCAACAGCACAACACAACCTTAGAACTTTCTGTCACTGTCCCGGTGTCAATGCAGGCATGAACCCACTATCGAGCATAAATACTCCCTCTTGGAGTTAAGAGCAAAAACTTGGCCAGAGCCTCTACTAATAACGGAGAGCATGCAAGACCATAAACAACACATATGTAATAACTTGATAATTAACATAACATGGTATTCTCTATCCATCGGATCCCGACAAACACAACATATAGCATTACAGATAGATGATCTTGATCATGTTAGGCAGCTCACAAGATTCAACAATGAAGCACAATGAGGAGAAGACAACCATCTAGCTACTGCTATGGACCCATAGTCCAGGGGTGAACTACTCACTCATCACTCCGGAGGCGACCATGGCGGTGTAGAGTCCTCCGGGAGATGAATCCCCTCTCCGGCAGGGTGCCGGAGAAGATCTCCAGAATCCCCCGAGATGGGATTGGCGGCGGCGGCGTCTCTGGAAGGTTTTCCGTATCGTGGTTTTTCTTATCAGGGGTTTCGCGACGGAGGCTTTAAGTAGGCGGAAGGGCAGATTCGGGGGGCTGACGAGGGGCCCACACCACAGGGCGGCGCGGGCCCCTCCTTGGCCGCGCGGCCCTGTGGTCCGGCCACCTCGTGGCCCCACTTCGTATGCTCTTCGGTCTTCCGGAAGGTTCGTGGCAAAATAGGACCCCGGGACTTGATTTCGTCCAATTCCGAGAATATTTCGTTACTAGGATTTCTGAAACCAAAAACAGCAGAAAACAGCAACTGGCACTTCGGCATCTTGTTAATAGGTTAGTTCCAAAAAATGCACGAATATGACATAAAGTGTGCATATAACATGTAGAAATCATCAATAATATGGCATGGAACATAAGAAATTATCGATACGTCGGAGACGTATCACCTAACACCCATGGCATTCTGGTGTTGGTCATGTTTTGCCCTAGGGAGAGCTTTAGTCAACGGATCTGCTACATTCAGATCAGTGTGTACTTTGCAAATCTTTACTTCTCCATCTTCGAGCATAGAAAATAAAAAATTTCCTACCGCGAGAATGCAATCCAAGCCAAGATGCAATCTAGAAGACGGGAGCAACGAGGAGATCATCGAGACTCACCCTTGAATATTTCCAAAGCCTACAAGATGAGGCTCTTGTTGCTGCGGTAGACGATCACTTGCCGCTTGCAAAGCGCGTAGAAGATCTTGATCACGGCGCCACGATCGGGCAACACCTCCGTACTCGGTCACACGTTCGGTGTTGATGAAGACGACGTCCTTCTCCCCGTTCCGGCGGGCAGCGAAGTAGTAGCTCCTCCTTGAATCCGGCAGCACGACGGCGTGGTGGCGGTGGCGATGGAGAACTCCGGCGGAGCTTCGCTAAGCGTGCGGGAGAGGTGGAGGAGGTGGGGCGGCTAGGGTTTGGGAGAGGGGGGCGCCGACCACTATAGGGTGCGGCCACCTTGTGGTCTTGGGGTGGCCGGCCCCCTCCCATTGGCCCTCATTATATAGGTGGAACACCCATGAGTTGGTAGACTTGTAGACCAACTCATGGGTGTTCCACCTATATAATGAGGGCCAATGGGAGGGGGCCGGCCACCCCAAGACCACAAGGTGGCCGCACCCTATAGTGGTCGGCGCCCCCCTCTCCCAAACCCTAGCCGCCCCACCTCCTCCACCTCTCCCGCACGCTTAGCGAAGCTCCGCCGGAGTTCTCCATCGCCACCGCCACCACGCCGTCGTGCTGCCGGATTCAAGGAGGAGCTACTACTTCCGCTGCCCGCTGGAACGGGAGAAGGACGTCGTCTTCATCAACACCGAACGTGTGACCGAGTACGGAGGTGCTGCCCGATCGTGCCGCCGTGATCAAGATCTTCTACGCGCTTTGCAAGCGGCAAGTGATCGTCTACCGCAGCAACAAGAGCCTCATCTTGTAGGCTTTGGAAATATTCAAGGGTGAGTCTCGATGATCTCCTCGTTGCTCCCGTCTTCTAGATTGCATCTTGGCTTGGATTGCATTCTCGCGGTAGGAAATTTTTTATTTTCTATGCAACGAATCCCTTCTAGAACCTTCTAGAACCTTCCATAAATGCACCGGATCATTTCCAAACTTGGAATATGACTTCCTATATGTGAATCTTATTCTCCGGACCATTCCGGAACTCCTCGTGATGTCCGGGATCCCATCCGGGACTTCGAACAATACTTCGAACTCCATTCCATATACAAGTTCTACTATTACAACATCAAACCTTAAGTGTGTCACCCTACGGTTTGTGAACTATGTAGACATGGTTGAGATCTCTCTCCGACCAATAACCAATAGCGGGATCTGGAGATCCATAATGGCTCCCACATATTCAACGATGACTTAGTGATCGAATGAACCATTCACATACGATACCAATTCCCTTTGTCACGCGATATTTTACTTGTCCGTGGTTTGATCATCGGTATCATTCTATACCTTGTTCAACCTCGTCTCCTGACAAGTACTCTTTACTCGTACCGTGGTATGTGGTCTCTTATGAACTTATTCATATGCTTGCAAGACATTAGACGACATTCCACCGAGAGGGCCCAGAGTATATCTATCCGTCATCGGGATGGACAAATCCCAATGTTGATCCATATGCCTCAACTCATACTTTCCGGATAGTTAATCCCACCTTTATAACCACCCATTTACACAGTGGCGTTTGATGTAATCAAAGTACCTTTCCAGTATAAGTGATTTACATGATCTCATGGTCGAAAGGACTAGGTAACTATGTATCGAAAGCTTATAGCAAATAACTTAATGACGTGATCTTATGCTACGCTTAATTGGGTGTGTCCATTACATCATTCATATAATGATATAACTTTGTTATTAATAACATCCAATGTTCATGATTATGAAACTAATCATCTATTAATCAACAAGCTAGTTAAGAGGCTTACTAGGGACTCATTGTTGTTTACATAACACGCATGTATCAATGTTTCGGTTAATACAATTATAGCATGGTATATAAAAATTTATCATAAACATAAAGATATATAATAACCACTTTTATTATTGCCTCTCGGGCATATCTCCAACAGAAACACAATGTTCTCGTTCCGCCATTGCACGGTGGTTCTACGGGCTTCTCCAAGTTCTTTGATTTCCCCATCTTCACCTGCAGGGTGCTCAAGGACCAACTCCTCATTATCTCTCATCACTTCATCCACCATCACAATAGCAAAGTCGTCTTGGACCGGACGGCAATGGTAAGTCCTTGTAGGTAAGAGAATGTCGACCGCCGCCTTGAAGGATAGGTTGAAAACTTTAACATGCAGCTCACAAGGACGACTCTCAGTGAGATCATCCACGGGGGGGGGTAGCGAGGAGGCTCGACAACATGGTCATCATCATCATTATCCTGCTGAGTGGAAGCCACACAGCTTTTCCGGTGTTGAGATTGCAGCGGGTCGATAGCATCGAGCAATGCAGGATCTACAGCCTGCCCCTGAGCCATCTAGGATGTAAGTACTTGGGTTACTATAGTTAATTGGGCTTTCATGGTGCTCATAGAATCCTCTAAGGACGCTATGTGGTCTGTTTCCCTTGCCTTTCTCCTCTCATGGCTTTTATCAGGAAATCTCTTCCTTTTCGCAGGAAAGCCATACTTCCACGGAACGGAGCCTTCTGTGCCCCGTGTCCGTCTACCGTGTTCTTTGTTCCCAGGGGCGCATGTCAGCTCATCATTCTCTCTTTCGGGCTGGAACCTCCCCTCCTCCACATCCTTATGTGCTTGTTGCAGGGCTTCAATGGGGTGCTTCAGATGAGATTTCTTATAGATAAATTTCCCTGTTTCTGGATCCAACTTTCCCCCAATCCCGTAGAACCACTCCTTCGACCGTTCGGTCCAACCGTGTGTCCCTAATCTGATCCCTTTCCTGGTTAGTTCCGCCTCAGCTGCCTGCCACTTAGGACGGTTTGCCCTGTATCCACCGGGACCCATAACTTGGTGATATTTCTTCAACGCAGCATTTGCCTTATTTGTTGCCGACCTTTTCTTAAATTCTTCTGACTCCGTGTTGTACTTCACGAATTCGTTCCAGTGATTTTGTACCTCCTCACTGTCCGGAGTCTTGTCTTTCTTGATAAGGACACGCAATCTTTTCTTGTGGTTCTTAAATAGTTCGGCCATCTTCTTCTTGGCAAAGTCACAGACTGCCTTCTCCATCTTTGCCTTTTCATTGGCATCCCCCTGTGGAGGTACTATATTGAAATGTGCCATGAGCTTGGTGAGAATGTTGTTTTTGGCTACATCATCGATATAAAGACCTTGAGCTTCTTCCTCTGCAGACAGCTCTAGTCCTTGCGGCTTGTTCCAATCTCGAACGGTGATCGGGATGCAGTCCCTAACAAGCACTCCACATTGAGCTATAAATGACTTTGCATGCTTCTCGGGAGCAATCGGTTTACCATCCTTAGCGATATGGGTGATGTCGCGCCTAACACCGTCGTCCAACTTTTCGGCCTGGCCTCGCTTCTTCGACTTTACAGAAGAAGTGCTCAATCTGGAGGGCTAAAAAAGAAATAATTCATCGCCAGTATAATTTAATTAGTTAATGCATCTAGTCAGCAGTGGTTTAATTTATATACCTGGGTGATAACTACGGTTCCATCACCGAAGCCATTATGATGATCTTCTTCCTCACAAGAGCCATTAGGATCTTCTTCCTCATCGTAGCCATCTTCTCTTCGAACAATATTCTCCGCTCCCTCACCGGAGTCATTCAAAAAAGTTGCGGTGACATCGTCACCGCCATCATCTGGAATAACGTCATCGTCGCGATCATCCAGAGTACCGTTGGCTATGAGGTCAGCCATGATTTTTTCTTGGGCTTTGTCTCTATGTCCGTCCATGCTTTCTACAATGACTTGCAAGTTATATATAGGAACCATCATATGATCAAATTAAGGATAATGCAGAAAACTGAAATTGGAGTTACATATATAGTTATTAATTAAGGATCGATAATGTAGTGCTGAAAGCAGATAGTGCAGTTACATGCATACATAGATCTAATTTAACTCTAATACATCGATCACTTCTAGAACCTCTCAACGGCGCGACCGGGTGCTGAACCGCGCCGGCTAAACACCCAAAGCCACGGAACAGTAACAGGGTCATAGCTAATGTGAGATCCCTGCATAACTGACCATCCGGTCCTATAAAAGGTGTCTAATGCATACATGTAACGGCGAACATGCTCGTCCTCCTCTATAATGCGCTGAGACACCACTTCCTGCGGGGCCGGCTCCCTCTGAAACGACCGTGGCCCACGCGACCTCCACCAGAGAATATCCGGGTCAATGGCGGGACCCGGATTCCGCACAAGGGTGCGCATCCCGTAAGATAACACCTTCCAGTGCCACCCCGGCGGAGCCCAGTCCCGGACCTCCCCCATCGACAGCATCTGCTCCAGAATGGACCCTCCACGACGCGGCGGCTAGCGCGGCATCGTTGCTATGAAACTAAATCATATACTTACTAACATAAATAAAAACACTTTATATTCTAACATGTAAAAATTTCTATCATATAATTTTCACAACTTTTCAAATTTCAATATTTGAATTTGAATAACTTATTTCTAACAAATATTCTTTTCACAAATTTTTTCTAACTATAATTTTCACTACTTTTTTCTAACATATAATTTTTTATCTAACAAGTACTTATAACTAATTTTCTAACTAATATTTGTAACTAATATTTCTAACTATATATTATTTCTAACTAATATAAATTTCACTATTTTTTATATAACAATTTTTTTCGAATTAACTATACTAACAATAAAATAACAACTATATATATATACTAACAATATATATAACAACTATACTAATTAACAACTATACTAACAATTTTTCTAATTAACTATACTAACAAATATACTAACAATATAATAATTTTACAAATATAAATAACAATAATAACAATGAAAAAAATAGAGGGGGCCGGCCGGCTCACCTCTTGCAGGTGGAGAGGAGGCGGCGGTCAAGGAGGAGGCGGCTGACGCGGCCGGCGCGCGGCGTCGTGCGGCGGTGGTCCAGAAGGAGGCGGTGTCGGCGGGCGGAGAGGAGGAGGCGGCGGGCGGGCGGCGGCGGAGATGGCGCCCGGGAGGAGAGGAGGGGCGGCCGGGGCGCGCGCGCGAGCGGCGGAGGTAGCGGCGGCGGCACACTGCGGCGGCGGTTGCGTGCGCGGCGGCGGCAGCGACGGTGCGAGCCAGATTTGGGCAGCCTGGCGGCGTGCACTCGTTCGTCTCCGCGGGATTGATCTCCGCGGAGATGAAGGGAGCAGTTATAAATGCACCCCCCCTTTGGTCCCGGTTTGTGGCATGCACCGGGACCAAAGGTATTTTTCGCTTGTTCTGCTTCCTTGGCGCCAGAGGCAAATTTTTTTCGTTTCCGGCTTATTTCAAATCAAAAAAAGGGCTATGATATATCAAAATGTTCAGAAAAAAATTCTCTATGTAATAAAAGTATAATTTACACACGATTTTAAATATAAATTTAAATAACTTATGAATTTGAATTTGAAGCCACCGCCGCCGCCGTACCACACGTGTCCCTTCCACGTGTCATGCCCCACCACTTTCCCGCGCCACGTGTCGCCGCCCCTTCCACGTGCCACCGCCGCCACAGCCGCCACTGTGTCACACGTGTCCCTTCCCCGTGCCTCGTGTCGCCGCCGCTTCCACGTGCCTTGCCCCGTCGCCGCCGGCGTGCGACGTGTAGATGCCGCTTCCACGTGCCATGCCCCGCCGCCCCACGCCTCCTATCACCAAACTTGCCACGTCGCTTCGCGTGCTATGAAGCGCCGCGTGCGCGTGGAACCACACGTCGTCGTCGCCTCCGCTGATTCATCTCCGGAAAAGGGCGGGAAACAATGGGCGGGAATAAAATAATTATTACGATTGAACTGGAACTAAAGTACAGAGATCAACTGAAAATTAAGATACATGGCCAGATTCGACTGTTGGAGTCATTCAGTCATACTCGTGCCTAGCCCTATAGTAGTCGCCACTCTGGTCGTCATAGTCGCTGACATCATCATCGCTGGCATCGGGGTCGCGGTAGTCGAACCTCGGTGGGTGAGCACGCGTGGGCTGGGACTGACGGTAGCGCAGGTGGGGGGCACGATAGGCCATGAAGCTCTGGAGAGTCCGGTCGCGCCACCACAGCCGATGGCCGGCCTCGTTGAAGTTTGAACGAGGCGGGTCGTCCTCCTCGTGCCTGGCAAGCGCACTCTCATGCCGATTGATGAAGAAGTTGTCCCAAGTCGGGCTGTAGTCGGGATGCCACTGGGGATTCCTCCACTGCTCTGGCGTGAGCTCGAAGTAGTAGTGGTTCGTGATGGCCATCTCGCGCGCCACACCTAGAGGGACAGGAGGGACCGGTACGCCTCCGACGCTCAGCAACCAGCCAGTCGGGACGCGGTAGCCCGGCGGGCAGGGGTAGTTCGAGGCGCAAAGCGCCTCCGCCTCCCGGGGAGTTAGAGATATGATGGAAGCCATGGAACAGAGTGGCGAGATTTGCAGATATGAGTCAAGATGTGATATGTAAATGGAGACCAAGCCTACATATATATAGTGAAAAAATGGCGGAAAGACGGAGGCGGGAAGCAGTGGAAAGCGCGGGAAGAAAAATAGGCGGGAACGCAGTGGCGCCGGAAACTTTCATCCAGGGTGGGGGCTCAAACCGGGACAATAGATGGGAGGCTTATCTGGTTTTTGCATTATCTGGGGAGGATTAGTCAGGAAAACATTAGTCCCGGCTGGTGGGTACAACTAGGACTAAAGATCCTTTTTTTGTCATCTAATAAAACTATCGGTGGGATAAGGACGTGTGGGTAACCTTTAGTCCCGGCTGGTGGGTACAACCAGGACTAAAGATCCTTTTTGTCATCTAACAAAACTGTCGGTGGGATAAGTACGTGTGGGTAACCTTTAATCCCGGCTGGTGGGTGCAACCGGGACTAAAGATGTCGGCAGGATAAGAACGCAAGGGTGGACGCACTGCTCGATGAGATAAAGCATGTAGCGCACGACGCCCTGTCGAAGGAACAAGACAAATTAGAAGCGGTGATGTGCCTATATAAGGAGCATCGATACGCCTTGCCAAGCAGATCAACAAGCGAAGCAGAGTTTCATTCCCATGGATGAAGGAGAGGGTTGGGAAATCTCCCGTGGCGCAGTTTCTCGAAGATGTTGTTGGTGCACACGCCCTACGGCATCTTCGGAACCTGCGCCTCGGAATTTTTTCCTGCAAGCCCGTGAACGACTACATCTCCTCTAACAGTGTTGGGGAAAGGGTTGGAAAATCTCCCGTGACGCAGTTTCTCGAAGATGTCGTTGGTGCACACGCCCTACGGCATCTTCGGAAACTGCGCCTCAGAATTTTTTTCCTGCAAGCCTGTCGTCGTGGTGAACAGACAGATGCCATGGGATGGCTTAAGTTGGGGCCGGATGTGCGCTAGAGGATTCGGGGGAGGGTTTTGGTAAGGATGGGATGGATTCCGGATGCTTTCCTGACGAACTTGGCCTTAGCCAGAGGTAGAAGATGAACAACACAAGAACTATCTCAGCTAGGAATCTCTCTATTCCATGGAACTAGGTTACAAGCTCTCAGATACAATGCAGAACATAGCTCTCTATCTCGTGCCCGCGTTAGGGCGTGCCCCCTCTCCTTATATAGGGGAGAGGGTGGCTTACAGGGGAAGAAACCCTAGGAAACCCTAATGGCATCTTTGACTAGAAAAACTACTTTACAAAGCCTCTTTGGCTACCGGTGACGCCGGTATCTCTTTAATCAGGGAGGCTGACGTCCTCCGGTACCTTTTACGTCATCATCTGCTTTGGCCCCAGAGCTTCGATTAAAGCTGAAGTGCTTCGCTCATCTTTGTCCTCTAGCTCCTTAGAGAATCTTTGACCGGTCTTGCC
Organism: Lolium rigidum; assembly: GCF_022539505.1. Classification (NCBI taxonomy): domain Eukaryota; kingdom Viridiplantae; phylum Streptophyta; class Magnoliopsida; order Poales; family Poaceae; genus Lolium; species Lolium rigidum. Next base: position 11,070,108 of record NC_061508.1, on the reverse strand, counting down.
GACGTGCTACAGTGTAGCCTGTACCGGTAATCCGGTACCTTCTTAGCTCATTCCGGTATACCCCTCCTGGGATACCGGTATAGATTCACTTAGCCAAAAGCTTAGCTTCATAGCCCGGAATAACCTTTAAACCGGTATCTTGATAGCTCAAACCATCCGGTTTGGCATGCCTTTGGCATACCGGGGGTCATCCCCCCAACATTAGTCCCCGAAGCTGGTATAGTCCGGTGGATCCTATCCAACGGCCATGCCAGGTTCCCATCGTTCAAGGTACCGGTTTAATCCTTCCGGTAACCAGTTCAAACCTTCCGGCTTCTCTGCCGATCTTCCCTTTTCATACCGGTCTCTTCCGGCATCTTTGTCATTAAACTCTCCTCGGCAAAGTCGAGAATTTCTCGGACACGGTGCCTGTCAGTGAGATGCGCACTGTTTCTGACGCAGCAGTGTCAGGGGTCACTTCCCTTCGACTTCTGCGCTAGCATTTATGGAGCCACACCGGATCCTCGCCACCGTTACGGATCCGTGTGGTATCACCGCGCTACATGGCGGCCCACGAAGCGAACCGCCGCGGCCCAACGGTTTCTGGCCCACTACTTCTTCTCCCTATTTAAGGGCGAAGCGGTTCCTTCTCCTCTTCTTCTCCGCATTCTCCCAGTTCTCACGCGCTCTGAGCCTTTGCCCTTGCGCTCCTCTCGCCGCCGAAGCTCCGTTCTCCGACGAACATGCGAAGAAGCTCCGCAGGGCTCTGCTCCGCAGAGAGTCACCGCGCACCTTCGCCTCTTCTGCCTCGAGCACTTCACGGCACTTCATCTTCCTCCTTCTCTGTTCGTCTTCATCGCCTGCAAGTTCGTCCCCTGTCCGGCGGTCGTCATCCTCAACGTCCTCCGCCGCCTCAGGTTAGCTTCAACGCCTCTTTACTCTCTTCTTTTTGCCTTCTAGTTATTGGGCCGGTAGGGGATTTACTTTTCCTTTTCTTCTGGTTTTTCTCTTACCCGTAGATCTTCGCGCGAGGCTAGATCTTGGGAAATCTGTTTGTGGGTAGGTTTGAGCATCTTTAGACCGGTATGTCTTCTGAGGACTATGTTTCCGAATCTGCCGGCAGCAGCTGATGACGCGTAAAGCACACGCCCGTTGGGAACCCCAAGTGGAAGGTGTGATGCGTACAGCAGCAAGTTTCCCTCAGTAAGAAACCAAGGTTTATCGAACTAGTAGGAGCCAAGAAGCACGTTGAAGGTTGATGGCGGCGGGATGTAGTGCGGCGCAACACCAGGGATTCCGGCGCCAACGTGGAACCTGCACAACACAACCAAAGTACTTTGCCCCAACGAAACAGTGAGGTTGTCAATCTCACCGGCTTGCTGTAACAAAGGATTAACCGTATTGTGTGGAAGATGATTGTTTGCAGAGAAAACGAGTAAAAACAAGTATTGCAGCGAGATTTGTATTTCAGTATTAAAAGAATGGACCGGGGTCCACAGTTCACTAGAGGTGTCTCTCCCATAAGATAAAAGCATGTTGGGTGAACAAATTACGGTCGGGAAATTGACAAATAGAGAGGGCATAACAATGCACATACATGTCATGATAAGTACAGTGAGATTTAATTGGGCATTACGACAAAGTACATAGACCGCCATCCAACTCGCATCTATGCCTAAAAAGTCCACCTTCAGAGTTATCATCCGAACCCCTTCCGGTATTAAGTTGCTAAGCAACGAGACAATTGGATTAAGTATGGTGCGTAATGTAATCAACAACTACATTCTCGGACATAGCACCAATGTTTTATCCCTAGTGGCAACAGACACAACACAACCTTAGAACTTTCGTCACTCGTCCCGGTGTCAATGCGAGGCATGAACCCACTATCGAGCATAAATACTCCCTCTTGGAGTTAAGAGCAAAAACTTGGCCGAGCCTCTACTAATAACGGAGAGCATGCAAGATCATAAACAACACATATGTAATAACTTGATAATTAACATAACATGGTATTCTCTATCCATCGGATCCCGACAAACACAACATATAGCATTACGGATAGATGATCTTGATCATGTTAGGCAGCTCACAAGATTCAACAATGAAGCACAATGAGGAGAAGACAACCATCTAGCTACCGCTATGGACCCATAGTCCGGGGGTGAACTACTCACTCATCACTCCGGAGGCGACCATGGCGGTGTAGAGTCCTCCGGGAGATGAATCCCCTCTCCCGGCGGGGTGCCGGAGAAGATCCCAGAATCCCCCGAGATGGGATTGGCGGCGGCGGCGTCTCTGGAAGGTTTTCCGTATCGTGGTTTTTCGCATCAGGGGTTTCGCGACGGAGGCTTTAAGTAGGCGGAAGGGCAGAGTCGGGGGGCTGACGAGGGGCCCACACCACAGGGCGGCGCGGGCCCCTCCTTGGCCGCGCGGCCCTGTGGTCTGGCCACCTCGTGGCCCCACTTCGTATGCTCTTCGGTCTTCTGGAAGGTTCGTGGCAAAATAGGACCCTGGGACTTGATTTCGTCCAATTCCGAGAATATTTCGTTACTAGGATTTCTGAAACCAAAAACAGCAGAAAACAGCAACTGGCACTTCGGCATCTTGTTAATAGGTTAGTTCCAAAAAATGCACGAATATGACATAAAGTGTGCATATAACATGTAGAAATCATCAATAATATGGCATGGAACATAAGAAATTATCGATACGTCGGAGACGTATCAGCATCCCCAAGCTAAGTTCTGCTCGTCCCGAGCAGGTAAAACGATAACAAGGATAATTTCTGAAGTGACATGCCATCATAACCTTGATCATACTATTTGTAAACATATGTAATGAATGCAGCGATCAAAACAATGGTAATGACATGAGTAAACAAGTGAATCATAAAGCAAAGATTTTTGATGAATAGTACTTCAAGACAAGCATCAATAAGTTTTGCATAAGAGTTAACTCATAAAGCAATAAATCAAAGTAAAGGCATTGAAGCAACACAAAGGAAGATTAAGTTTCAACGGTTGCTTTCAACTTGTAACATGTATATCTCATGGATAATTGTCAACATAGAGTAATATAACAAGTACAATATGCAAGTATGTAGGAATCAATGCACAGTTCACACAAGTGTTTGCTTCTTGAGGTGGAGAGAGATAGGTGAACTGACTCAACATAAAAGTAAAGAGAATGGTCCTTCAAAGAGGAAAGCATCGATTGCTATATTTGTGCTAGAGCTTTTATTTTGAAAACATGAAACAATTTTGTCAACGGTAGTAATAAAGCATATGAGTTATGAAAATTATATCTTACAAGTTGCAAGCCTCATGCATAGTATACTAATAGTGCCCGCACCTTGTCCTAATTAGCTTGGACTACCGGATCTTTGCAATGCACATGTTTTAACCAAGTGTCACAATGGGGTACCTCCATGTCGCTCGTACAAAGGTCTAAGGAGAAAGCTTGTATTTTGGATTTCTCGCTTTTGATTATTCTCAACTTAGACATCCATACCGGGACAACATGGACAACAGATAATGGACTCCTCTTTAATGCATAAGCATGTGACAACAATTATTATTCTCGTATGAGATTGAGGATATATGTCCAAAACTGAAACTTCCACCATGATTCATGGCTTTAGTTAGCGGCCCAATGTTCTTCTCTAACAATATGCATGCTCCAACCATTAAGGTGGTAGATCTCTCTTACTTCGGACAAGACGGACATGCATAGCAACTCACATGATATTCAACAAAGAATAGTTGATGGCGTCCCCGAAGCATGGTTATCGCACAACAAGCAACTTAATAAGAGATAAAGTGCATAAGTACATATTCAATACCACAATAGTTTTTAAGCTATTTGTCCCATGAGCTATATATTGCAAAGGTGAATGATGGAATTTAAAGGTAGCACTCAAGCAATTTACTTTGGAATGGCGGAGAAATACCATGTAGTAGATAGGTATGGTGGACACAAATGGCATAGTGGTTGGCTCAAGTATTTGGATGCATGAGAAGTATTCCCTCTCGATACAAGGTTTAGGCTAGCAAGGTTATTTGAAACAAACACAAGGATGAAAGGTGCAGTAAAACTCACATAAAAGACATATTGTAAACATTATAAGACTCCACACCGTCTTCCTTGTTGTTCAAAACTCAATACTAGATGTTATCTAGACTCTAGAGAAACCAAATATGCAAACCAAATTAGCAAGCTCTAAGTGTTTCTTCATTAATGGGTGCAAAGTATATGATGCAAGAGCTTAAACATGAGCACAACAATTGCCAAGTATCAAATTATCCAAGACATTTTAGAATTACTACATGTAGTATTTTCCAATTCCAACCATATAACAATTTAACGAAGAAGAAACTTCGCCATGAATACTATGAGTAGAGCCTAAGGACATACTTGTCCATATGCTACAGCGGAGCGTGTCTCTCTCCCACAAAGTGAATGCTAGGATCCATTTTATTCAAACAAAACAAAAAAAAAACAAACCGACGCTCCAAGCAAAGTGCATAAGATGTGACGGAATAAAAATATAGTTTCGGGGGAGGAACCTGATAATGTTGTCGATGAAGAAGGGGATGCCTTGGGCATCCCCAAGCTTAGACGCTTGAGTCTTCTTAGAATATGCAGGGGTGAACCACCGGGGCATCCTCAAGCTTAGAGCTTTCACTCTCCTTGATCATATTCCATCATACTCCTCTCTTGATCCTTGAAAACTTCCTCCACACCAAACTCGAAACAACTCATTAGAGGGTTAGTGCATAATAAAAATTAACATGTTCAGAGGTGACACAATCATTCTTAACACTTCTGAACATTGCATAAAGCTACTGGACATTAATGGATCAAAGAAATTCATCCAACATAGCAAAAGAGGCAATGCGAAACAAAAGGCAGAATCTGTCAAAAATAGAACAGTCCGTAAAGATGGATTTTATTAGGCCACCATACTTGCTCAAATGAAAATTCCCAAATTGAATGAAAGTTGCGTACATATCTGAGGATCATGCACGTAAATTGGCTTAATTTTCTGAGCTACCTACAGGGAGATAGACCCATATTCGTGACAGCAAAGAAATGCGGAACTGCGCAGATAATCCAAATCTAGTACTTACTTTACTATCAAAGACTTTACTTGGCACAACAAAACATAAAACTAAGATAAGGAGAGGTTGCTACAGTATTAAACAACTTCCAAGACTCAAATATAAAACAAAAATACTGTAGTAAAAACATGGGTTGTCTCCCATAAGCGCTTTTCTTTAACGCCTTTCAGCTAGGCGCAGAAAGTGTGTATCAAGTATTATCAAAGGGTGGTGCATCGGCATTATAACCAGGGGTGTTGGGAGTTTTCTCAACCATGCATTGTATATATCTATGTAAGTTTCAGAGGCTCCCTTTTCATTAGTCTTAGGCTTGCTATTCTCATCAAACAAATTTTCGAGAACAAGCCAAGCATAATTATTTTCTAGAGCTTCATGTATTGCTAGGAGCTTACATGGTATTGGTGCTTTAATCTCCCCATCATCATTAGCATTATTAGTGTATTTTAGTCTATACATATCCATTTTTTCAAGTGTTCTTTTAAAGTCGGTATAAAAGCCAAGCCTCTTATGCTTAATAAAAACTTTTCTAGCTTCTATAGCTATATCTTCAAATTCTCGCACTAAGACTTTTAGAACAAAATCTCTCTTCTCTCCCCGCTCCATATCAGAAAGTGTAAGAAACATGTGTTGTATCATGGGGTTGAGACTAATAAATCTAGCTTCCATCATGCGTACCAAACAAATAGAGGCATCTTCATAAGTAGGGACAGCTTTTGCAAGTGGTATATCTTTAAGATCTTCATGCATACTAACATGGGTGAAAAATTCTTCTATATTATCTCTTCCAATTATAGACCCTTGTCCCACAGGTATATCTTTTACAGTAAAATTAAGAGGAAACATGTTGAAATAAGTAAAGTAAATGCAAGTAACTAATTTTTTTGTGTTTTTGATATAGCAAACAAGACAGTAAATAAAGTAAAGCTAGCAACTAATTTTTTTGTGTTTTGATATAAGTGCAGTAAACAAAGTAGTAAATAAAATAAAGCAAGACAAAAACAAAGTAATGAGATTGAGAAGTGGATACTCCCCTTGCAGCGTGTCTTGATCTCCCCGGCAACGGCGCCAGAAATTTACTTGCTGGCGTGCAGTTGACGTGGGAGTTAGAAATCTTTGTGGCGTAACTTTTCTTCAGATCCCCGACAACAGCGCCAGAAATTTAGCTTGATGATGCGTAAAGCACACGCCCGTTGGGAACCCCAAGTGGAAGGTGTGATGCGTACAGCAGCAAGTTTCCCTCAGTAAGAAACCAAGGTTTATCGAACCAGTAGGAGCCAAGAAGCACGTTGAAGGTTGATGGCGGCGGGATGTAGTGCGGCGCAACACCGGAGATTCCGGCGCCAACGTCGAACCTGCACAACACAACCAAAGTACTTTGCCCCAACGAAACGAGTGAGGTTGTCAATCTCACCGGCTTGCTGTAACAAAGGATTAACCGTATTGTGTGGAAGATGATTGTTTGCGAGAGAAAACAGTAAAAACAAGTATTGCAGCAGATTTGTATTTCGGTATTAAAAGAATGGACCGGGGTCCACGGTTCACTAGAGGTGTCTCTCCCATAAGATAAAAGCATGTTGGGTGAACAAATTACAGTCGGGCAATTGACAAATAGAGAGGGCATAACAATGCACATACATGTCATGATAAGTACAGTGAGATTTAATTGGGCATTACGACAAAGTACATAGACCGCCATCCAACTGCATCTATGCCTAAAAAGTCCACCTTCGAGGTTATCATCCGAACCCCTTCCGGTATTAAGTTGCTAAGCAACGGACAATTGCATTAAGTATGGTGCGTAATGTAATCAACAACTACATCCTCGGACATAGCGCCAATGTTTTATCCCTAGTGGCAACAGGCACAACACAACCTTAGAACTTTACATCACTGTCCCAGGTGTCAATGCGAGGCATGAACCCACTATCGAGCATAAATACTCCCTCTTGGAGTTAAGAGCAAAAACTTGGCCGGAGCCTCTACTAATAACGGAGAGCATGCAAGATCATAAACAACACATATGTAATAACTTGATAATTAACATAACATGGTATTCTCTATCCATCGGATCCCGACAAACACAACATATAGCATTACAGATAGATGATCTTGATCATGTTAGGCAGCTCACAAGATCCAACAATGAAGCACAATGAGGAGAAGACAACCATCTAGCTACTGCTATGGACCCATAGTCCAGGGGTGAACTACTCACTCATCACTCCGGAGGCGGCCATGGCGGTGTAGAGTCCTCCGGGAGATGAATCCCCTCTCCGGCAGGGTGCCGGAGGAGATCTCCAGAATCCCCCGAGATGGGATTGGCGGCGGCGGCGTCTCAGAAGGTTTTCCGTATCGTGGTTTTTCGCATCGGGGGTTTCGCGACGGAGGCTTTAAGTAGGCGGAAGGGCGAGTCGGGGGCGACGAGGGGCCCACACCACGGGCGGCACGGGCCCCTCCTTGGCCGCGCGGCCCCGTGGTCTGGCCACCTCGTGGCCCCACTTCGTATGCTCTTCGGTCTTCGGAAGGTTCGTGGCAAAATAGGACCCCGGGACTTGATTTCGTCCAATTCCGAGAATATTTCGTTACTAGGATTTACGAAACCAAAAACAGCAGAAAACGGAACTGGCACTTCGGCATCTTGTTAATAGGTTAGTTCCAGAAAATGCACGAATATGACATAAAGTGTGCATATAACATGTAGAAATCATCAATAATATGGCATGGAACATAAGAAATTATCGATACGTCGGAGACGTATCAGCAGCCATCACAACAACACCCCCACCGCATCTACCGGGGAAGAAAACTCAGCGAACCAGGCCTCCGACGGGCTCGAGGCAGACCTCGCCCGGATGGATGCCTCTTCATCCGCTCCGGAAGCCGGTACCAGAAGGGGCCAGGAGGCCAGCAGCTCCGGCCAAGGTTCCGGTGTGGACTTGGCTGCGATCACCCGCGGAGCCTGGAAGGGCTCCGATGTAAAGCAACCGGAGATCGATTGGTTGTACTGTACCGCTCCCGCAGGATACCGGTACAGGTGTCTTGCCGGATTCCGGGCAACGAGCGGGAGCCCGCGCTCGAACCCGGAGAAGTCGTAGTTTTTTCTGCTCACTTTGAGCGCGGCTTCGGCCTTCCGGCCTCTGACATCTTCCGCCAGTTTCTTGATTTCTACCAACTCCAACCTCATCACCTTCCTGGCAATGCCATTTTTTATCTTTCTTGCTTTGTTTCTTTCATGGAGGCCTACATCGGTCTTCTCCCTACAAAAGAAGCTTTCGCTCGCTTCTCCGGCCTTCGGATCAACTCGGTCAAAGGAAAAAACATTCCCAAGCCCAAACCTCCGGTCCAATGCGGATCTTGCATCATCAGTGCGCGCCAGGGGAGCCCCTTTTTCAAATTCTCTGGTCTAGAGTCATGCTGGGCATGGCAACATACCTTCTTTTATGTGAGGAACAAGGGCGCCGCTCATTTCATCAATCTGCCGGCCTACCTTCCGGGGACGCCATCGAGGGTCAACTTGAAATAAAATCCGGGGACTTCCCATATCGAAACCAACTGGAGTGTCCGGTTCATGGAGCAGCTCATCAAGGACACGGACATCTGTTCCGACGATATCATCCGCACGTTCATCTCACGCCGGGTGCTTCCCCTCCAGCGTCGGGTTCACAAGATGAGCCAGATGTGCGGCCCCCGTGATCCCACTAAGATCACCAGCTACACATTAAGCAAAGAGGACGTGGTCCTTAAGGCTAGGCAAATTTGCCAAACCAACATGCCGATGGAGTGGGAGTGGGGCCTCCTTCCCCTCAGCTCCACCAATCCTCCATCAGCCGAAGTAAGAACTTAAGCAATCCGGATTGTTTTTCCGGTAGCCTCTGATGTGTAGCTAACTATCTTTTTTTCCCTTTTTCAGGCCTGCGAGCGCTTCCCTCGCATTGCTGCGGAGGCACGAGGCCCTTGCCGCAAGCGTACCTTGGACGAGGTGGACCCGGATCCTTACGTGGTCGGGAATAAACACAAGATGGGTCGGACCCATACGTCGCGCCCCGGTAACTTTTCAACCAATGACTCCGGTTCTGATGACGAGGTCACTATTCTCGAGGTATTTTGTTATTTCGCTTCCTCATATATTGTCTTTCTGTAGATCTCCCTTCAGCCAGCGCCAACCCACAGGTTGTGGAGCGTGCCACCCCGCTGCAGGCCGAGGTTGGCCAGGAGTTCCTGGAGAAACTCGCCTCTCGGGGCCAGAAGAACAAGGCGTCGGCGCCCGAAGCCGGCTCGAGCGATGCTCCTCCTGCCAAGCGCCCCAAGAAGGGCGACGCCGGCAAAAAGGGCACCGTGAAGCATTACCGGAAACATTTTCCGATAGCTTCCGGGTAAGCTTCCGGATTTCTTCCTTTCTTTTGTCTTTTGCTTGAGACTTTCTTCATCCGGTCTCTTTTTCTGATTCTCTGTTTTCTTTTATGTTTTCAGTCCTGCGCTTAAGCTTACTAAGAGCGCTACCGGCATGAGGTCGGAGACATCCGAGGACACTGCTGATACGTCTCAAACGTATCTATAATTTCTTATGTTCCATGCTACTTTTATGATGATACTCACAAGTTTTATACACACTTTATGTCATTATTATGCATTTTCCGGCACTAACCTATTGGCGAGATGCCGAAGAGCCAGTTGTTGTTTTCTGCTGTTTTTGGTTTCAGAAATCCTACTAAGGAAATATTCTCGGAATTGGACGAAATCAACGCCCAGGGTCTTATTTTTCCACGAAGCTTTCAGAAGACCGAAAGGGTTACGAAGTGGGGCGACGAGGCGTCGACACCACAGGGCCGCGCGGCCTGGGTGGGGCCCGCGCCGCCCTATGGTGTGGGCCCCTCGCGCCGCCTCCAACCCTACCCTTCCGCCTACTTAAAGCCTTCGTCGCGAAAACCCCAGTACCGAGAACCACGATACGGAAAACCTTCCAGAGACGCCGCCGCCGCCAATCCCATCTCGGGGGATTCAGGAGATCGCCTCCGGCAGGGAATCATCTCCCGGAGGACTCTTCATCACCATGATCACCTCCGGATTGATGTGTGAGTAGTTCACCCCTGGACTATGGGTCCATAGCAGTAGCTAGATGGTTGTCTTCTCCTCATTGTGCTATCATGGTAGATCTTGTGAGCTGCCTATCATGATCAAGATCATCTATTTGTAATGCTACATGTTGTGTTTGTTGGGATCCGATGAATATGGAATACTATGTCAAGTTGATTATCAATCTATCATATATATGTTGTTTATCTTCTTCCATGCTCTCCGTTGCTAGTAGAGGCTCTGGCCAAGTTGATACTTGTAACTCCAAGAGGGAGTATTTATGCTCGATAGTGGGTTCATGCCTCCATTGAATGCGGGACGAGTGACAGAAAGTTCTAAGGTTGTGGATGTGCTTTTGCCACTAGGGATAAAACATCAATGCTTTGTCTAAGGATATTTGTGTTGATTACATTACGCACCATACTTAATGCAATTGTCTGTTGTTTGCAACTTAATACTGGAAGGGGTTCGGATGATAACCTGAAGGTGGACTTTTTAGGCATAGATGCATGCTGGATAGCGGTCTATGTACTTTGTCGTAATGCCCTGATTAAATCTCATAGTAGTCATCGTGATATGTATGTGCATTTTTATGCCCTCTCTATTTGTCAATTGCCCAACTGTAATTCGTTCACCCAACTTGCTATTTATCTTATGGGAGAGACACCACTAGTGAACTGTGGACCCCGGTCCATTCTTACATCTGAAATACAATCTACTGCAATACTTGTTCTTTACTGTTCTTCGCAAACAAACATCATCTTCCACACTATACATTTAATCCTTTGTTTACAGCAAGCTGGTGAGATTGACAACCTCACTGTTACGTTGGGGCAAAGTACTTTGATTGTGTTGTGTAGGTTCCACGTTGGCGCCGGAATCCCTGGAGTTGCGCCGCACTACACTCCGTCACCAACAACCTTCACGTGTTCCTTGATTCCTACTGGTTCGATAACCTTGGTTTCATACTGAGGGAAAACTTACTGCTGTGCGCATCACACCTTCCTCTTGGGGTTCCCAACGGACGTGTGTCAACTACACGCCAGCAGCTGCCAGGGCCTCACCTCCTCCTCAACCAAGTCTAGTACCTTCTGGTGCCGGCAACTCTCCTGCCTCCTCTCGGGGAGGCAACACAAGTGCGGGGCGCATGGCCCCTGAACCTACTGATCACCGCGCGGAGGAGGACCTTGTTTCCCCTCCTGAAGCCCAAGACACCGGCGCCGGCACTGAACATGCCGGGAGGGCGGAACCCCTGGTTCCTCCCGTCCCCAAGAAGAAGAAGAAGAAGGCAACTGCCTCCCCTTCCAAGACCGTGCCGGTTTCTTCCACGCCGGCAAACTCTCCCCCGGCCGAGGAAGCACCGGAAGCTTCCGCGCCGTCGAAGGACACGCCAACACCTCCACCAGCTGCCTCTACCGGCAAGCCAGCCACCGCCTAGCCAACACCTCCGGAGGGCGCCAAGCTCACCGCGCAGTAACTTGCCGCGGTGGTCACTGCTGCAACCGCTCCCTCCTCCGGCTCGCGGTCCCTTGTACTGCACGCCGGCCGCGCCGCCGTTGTGGCCGGTGAGACGACCTCAGCTCAGCTAGGCCGGATCACCGAGCTTAACCGCGGAGGAGCCGACCTGGGCTATCTGCTTGACTATGCTGAAAAGTGGAATCAGGCAGATCTGTCCCCAGCGACGCGCGGCCTCGGGAAGGACAAGCTACCGGTGGTAGACCCTGCTGGCCCTCGGAGCACCGGGCAACACTTTGGCCAGCTCAGGCGCGCGGTCAAAGAGTTTGACACTGTGTGGCATGACGCCAACAACAATGTGGTGGTAAGTTTCACAAACTTCGAAGCTCTTTTAAATTTATGCCGGTTTTCAAACTTCCAACTTATATGTATATCCTCTCAGTCCCCGAGTATCGGGTTGAGAACGCAGTTCTTAGCGCGAAACTTTCTTTGAAACATAAAAAACCGGCATAGCCAGTCCCCGAGTTTCGGGTTGAGAACGCAGCTCTTAGCGCGAAACTCCTTTCAATACCGGCATCTTCTTACCGGAATTTTTAACTTGAACAGAGCACGCTGGACACCTGGAAGCATCTCTTCGAGGAGCTTCTGTGGGAGCACCGGTACCTCTCTGAGGCCCACAGCAAGTGCCAAGGTTAGTTTCTGCGCCTGACGTGGGCATAACCCTTCGGGTACTCGACATTGCCATACCTGGTGCGAATTATGAAGCTGGACCAGCACAATGACTCGACAAGCTAGACATGCACGTGCCTCAACTTGGACTACAAGGAAAGAAGACTCCAATACGAATCCTGCTAGGACTCTTGTAAACCCTAGCTTGGCTGATATATAAATCCAGGCAGGGGCACCCCTTAGGGACAAGCACAATCAGAAACATAATCATATAGGCGACTCGCCTAGACACCGCAACCCGCGGATTAGAACTAGACTAGATCAAACAACTCCGCCTATGGCGGCCCCCTGTACACATATATTCATATAGTGGATTGCTAGAAGGACGTAGCGATCCTCCACCGCGGGGACGTGAACCTGGGTACGTCGTGTACCGCCTCGCTCCCGGAACTTTCGTCGTCGCCTTTCTCTAAAACCCAAGCCCCTCATGGTGGGCATTACCGAGGAACCGCCTCGTCAATTGGCGCCGTCTGTCGAAAAGCGTCGGCTGGATTTCATCATCCGCACTACAAAGGAAAACATTTTTTTTGACAAATCAATTCGTCATGTTAAGGCCAATTTTCGTCAAGGATTACTTCGCGGTGACAAAATTTGATCGTCATGGGGTTCGTCAAGGAAGCTCCGTCATAAAATATCGGGGGTGATATGCATTTTTTCGTCAACGTCAAATGTTTGATGGTGACGACCTGCAAATTCGTCAACATCAAAGGTTCATTGTTGACAGACAGGATTGTCACGAAAAATTGCAACTTTCGTCAATATTTAAATCTTGGGAAGTTTCTGATTGGTCCAAAAAAAGCATACGTGGCCTTACATGTGGGTCCATTTGGCTTCGACAACATGGGTCCGACGGCGCCGACATGGATATCCGTCAGGTGGGACCGGCATGGTGCTGGCTGATGGTACCCACAAAATATTATGACAAAGTCTGGACCCACAATATTCTGACCGGTGGGATCCACAAAATTCAGACAAGTGGGACCGAGGTTGTTGCCGACATATGGGTCCCAATAATGTCGGCTGGTGGGACCCACAAATTCTGACAAGTGGGACCAGAAATTGGTGCCACGTGGTTTCATTTAATAGTGACGTTGTGACATTTTCCGTCACCTATTGAATTTGACAAAATTTGAGAGCATTTGAATTATTTACGAAATTTGAGAAACAAAAAAACTGGCGAAATATCAAAAAATAGACAATAAATATCATGCATAAATGGTGGCACAAGAAGTATATATGTCTCTCACAGACCGAAAGATTCATAAGAAAAATTACAATTGGAACACAAAGAAATTAAAAGACCTATGATTAATAATGTTGTAGGACGGTGGTGCAATAGATTAGTTGCCCTGGGATTGAGACATGGATGGTGGCTGGGATGTCCTCAAGAGCAAATTAAGCACGGCATCCATTTACTGTCAGCCTCTTTCCATAAGCCGAGTCTTTTCTTCTTGGGCTTTCTTCATGACTTCAAGTTCTTCGTCCTACTTCTTCTGATCTCTTCAAATTTTTGATCTTGTTCTTGCGAGTCTTGCCTGCATCTCACCGTGGTACGTTTCAGCTGCTTGTATGGAGTTCTCGCTCTTGATCCGCCGGTCTTTGTTGTAGCTCTCGGATGCGTGTAGGCTGAGACGGAAGACTTCCTGGAACTTGTTGCGACGCCCAATCTTGGTAGGAATGTCTTGTTGCAGGTGGTGGATGGGCTTTTCTCGCTCAGAACTAGCTGAACAATTTGCAAATCAGTCAAATCAGGTTCATCTTCATTGCGTGGCGCCGCTTTTTTTGCCACCATTTGATCCTACATAAAGATTACAATCATTGCATGGACAACATACAAAACTTGATTATATTATATTGTGCTAATAAGAAATATTTCTTACATATGCACTTTTTGCTTCAGCACTCATAATGTTATCCTTGTTAGTGTGTGTGATTCTAAAAAATTCAATTGGAGAGGTTTCTTCTTCCTCGTCTGTAGCCTTCGCTTGAAAAAATGTAGAATGCACATTACCATTGTACACTTGTGTATGACTGAAGTATGAGCTGTATTGGGAAATTCAGAACACTTACTAGATGTTCCCAGTGAGCAACATAGCTTCGAGATCCAGTGGTATGGAACTGTTTCACAGCTTCTCTGTTCTTTCCATTTATTACACACAGTCCCTATGTTTAGTACATGCATTTTATTTATCCATATCAGATAAATGTAAGAATTCAGTAGCTGTTATTGAAAGGAATAACGTTTATGTACCTGGTACTTCTCATCAAACCATCTTTTCACCAGTTCTTTCCAGCTTTTCTCTTCTACATGATCTGGCTTCTTGAGATATGCTTGCTCCGAGTGTGAGATTTTTAATTTTCGGCCAATACTCCTTTTTAAGCCTATATCGGAACTGCCGAATACTAACTTGCAGCATATCGAGTGCACACATCTTGAGCCACCTCATCATTTTTGTCCATACTAAACTTTCCACTGCAAAATAGTGATGCATTAATCAGTAGATTCTTAGATAGTTGATCATGTAGCATACTAATTAGGTTAAACCAAGATTGTACAGGACTCACCGCTACAGTACTTATAGCATGAGGAATGACATGTCTGAGTGTTACATCTTTCTTGTACTGTGTCCAGTGTGTTGCAAGCGGCATTTTTTGACGGATGTGAATACCAACCTCATTGCTCAGCTTTGCTGACTGGACATAATCCTTGGGTCTCCTGACACCAGCAGTGAATTCAATTGGCATCTTATTGCCACCATTTCTTCTTGTGTACTCATGTAGTCCATGGCCCATGGTACGTCCGCGTCCACCTCTCTTTCTCTTACTACCGCCGGATGTTGTCAATGTCTCCGAAATAAGAGATATGAAATGATTCTCTTTTATATGAAAATATGCGGTACGGTGTTTAGTTTTTACAAACTTTCATACCTTGCCGCTCAAAGTTTACAATTTGATTGTCCTCGGGAGATGAGGTGCTGCCTCCGAGATGTCATGATCCGGTTAGGTGAGGGTGCTCCTTCGGTGTTCGGACCAGC